>NC_091950.1:290014017-290343754 GCF_031021105.1 Erythrolamprus reginae | reverse complement strand
TTCTTTATAAATGCAAGCAAAGGAATTTAACTGGGAAAGTACCACAGTAAAGAGTGGGAGATTCAATCGGAAATGAATGTCATGGGGAGTGCGATAATAGGTGTTCATTTATTCTTGTCATTATATCAGATGCTTAATTTCTAAACTGAGAAATGGTGAACATACCGCACTTTTACTTGTGGGGAAATGTTGTGCTTATATTGGATATTTACATTATTTTAAAATATCCTTGCTCTATCTGTGTTGGGATCGTTCCTTGCGGCTGATTTAGAATGCTATTCACCAGTCTTAAAGCTGGCAGGAAACTATACTGGCATAAAATTAGCTAGCAATTTCTGTCATGCTGCAGGCATGATGCAGGCAAATGGAGCTGTCCTTGTTTATGATATATAAGGCACACTGGTGGGGATTAGTAGATTTCCCTAGCTTTGTTTCTTTCCTTGGTACAAAAGTTCAACAGCTGGTGGAAGAAACATTCACCAATTATTCTCTTTAACACGGGTTGAGGCTGGGGAGAAGGTAAGGTTTGATAGATGGCTAGACTGGCAACTTTAGCCATCTGTCTAACTTCAATATTAAATGATTTGAAAGAGAACCTATCAGTTGATGGTTTAACTCCTTGTGGACATGGATTTGGTACTATTTTACAAAAAAAACCCCTATATTCAAAAGGACTGAAACTTAAATTTAGTGCTATTCCAGAAGATGTATCTAAAAGCTTTGGTTCACAGCTGATATTTCTCTTTTTGGATGCTGATTTAATGCTATTTAGATGTAGACTTGATGTGATAAGAGCCATGATGGTGGCGAAGTGGTTAGAATGCACTTTTTAAGGCTAACTCACTGCTCACGGACAGGAGTTTGATACTGGCCTTCTCAAGGTTAACTCAGCCTTCTGTCCTTCAGAGGTCAGTAAAACGAGGTTCCAGATTATTGGGAGCAATGTGCTAATTCTGTAAACCACTTAGAGAGGGCTGTAAAGCATTATGAAGTGATATGTATAAGTCCCGTGATGGCTTTCACTCATCTTTGCTACCAGTTTGGAGATGGTTGTGTGTATGCATCTCACAAGCTTCTGTGCATGTGCAGATTGTACATGATGATATCTAGGTGGGTGGGCAGATCCTCCTGCCTCTGCTACCAGTTTTCCCAAACTGGGGCAAACTGGTCCACCACTTTATAAGTCTAAGTTATATTGCTATTCCAAAAGTATGCTAAATCAGAGTTCAGTGTTCAAAAGTGGTCCAAATAGAAATGGTCATATATGGAGAAGGTGGCACCATGAAATAACATGCTAGCAGCTTGACTATTGGCCAAACGTCTGTCACAGCAAAAATGGGGCCAGGACTAAGAGCAAAATATTATGTTTAAAGCAAAATAGCTGAGAATGATCTAATGCTGCATTGACCGAGGCTGAAGACTCACAGGATCATTGGTTCACAGGGTTGGAAAGGCCTTGTAGATCTTCTAATGAAACTTTCTTTTCAAGCCAGTAACCCTCATCCCATCCAAATGACAATGCAACCTTTTCTTCAAAACCTCCACTGATGGATGACCCACGACTCCAGGAGGCAGGTTATTCTACTGTTTAATAGCTCTCACTATCAGGAAATTTTATCCTTATTTCAAAGAAATAATTCTGTTTGAGATTTAGAGTTTTTCCAGAGGTTCCAGATGAAAATTATAGAGAGAAGATTATTAAAGTTTGGGGAATTTATTTATTTATTTGTTCTTGGAGGAAAATAGCAATAGCATTTAGACTTATATACCACTTCATAGTGCTTTTACAGCTCTCTCTCTAAGCAGTTCACCATATCAGCATATTGCCCCAAACAATCTGGGTCCTCATTTGATATGGATGCAAAATTTTGTTAAGACTTACATAATCAATTCAATTCTTTTCCAGAATGAGGAATATCTCTAGGGATATTTTAGTGCATTTTGTTAGAAAGAATGCAAGGGATCAAATTGTGCTGCAGCATTTCAACACAAGATTGAAAATGGATAATGCAGTGCAGATATAATTGTTCTGAAAGACACCAGAATTTTAAACAAGAGAAAATAATACACTTTGTTGGTTGAAAAACTAAAACAGGAAAATATATTTTGATGGGATAAAGTGGAAGATTTTTATTTAGATTGAATTTTGTTTCTAAGCTGAGAGGTGCTTTTAGAAAGGTTTTTGTAGAAAATAGAATTGGAAGTGATGGATAAGAAGTTTTCAGAGGAAATTACACAAAACCTGCAACAGATGCAGCACAAATCTTTGTGTGAAGAATTTATTTCAGTAGAATAGAATAGAATAGAATAGAATTTTTATTGGCCAAGTGTGATTGGACACACAAGGAATTTGTCTTGGTGCATATGCTCTCAGCGTATATAAAATAAAATATACATTTGTCAAGAATCATATGGTACAACACTTAATGATTGTCATAGGGGTCAAATAAGCAATGAAGAAGCAATATTAATAAAAATCTTAGGATATAAGCAACAAGTTACAGTCATACAGTCAACATGGGAGGAAATGGGTGATGGGAATGATGAGAAAAACTAGTAGAATAGAAGTGCAGATTTAGTAGAAAGTCTGACAGTGTTGAGGGAATTATTTGTTTAGTAGAATGATGGCGTTCGGAAAAAAACTGTTCTTGTGTCTAGTTGTCTTGGTGTGCAGTGCTCTGTAGCGACGTTTTGAGGGTAGGAGTTGAAACAATTTGTGTCCAGGATGTGAGGGGTCAGTAAATATTTTCCCCGCCCTCTTTTTGACTCGTGCAGTCAAAAAGTAGATATCATAAACAGAAATTGAATCATTTGACTGTATATATTAAGGCTCAGCTAAATAAAAAAACTTGTATTAATTGATGAACATAGCAGATTTGTATTAAATAAAGTATTACTCAGTGTAAGCTACTAAAAGACACATTTAAAGGTAAAGGTTCCCCTGGAACATATGTGCTAGTCTTTTCTGACTTCAGGGGGCAGTGCTCATCTCCATTTCGAAAGCCAAAGATATCTCCATGGTCATGTGGTTGGCCAAAGGATCATGAAACACTGTTATCTTCCCACCAAAGGGGGTCCCCATTTTTCTTTTTTTTGGGGGGGGGGGAGGGGGATAATTTTTTTATTTTTTCTCTGTCCTTTCAAACATACAGAAATCACATACATTCAAATTTCAATACAGTACAATATAGAATCAATCACAAAATTCTTAATTAAAATTAAAATTCTTAATTTACATGTATTTTGTTTCAGTATACATTATTTATCTTGTGCTACCTTCTTTTCTAATTTTGTCATCTGGATTTCAGAGATTATTTTCTGTTCTCATTCAAGTTCAAAATGCTATTAGCTATCAAAATTTCTATTGGCTATTTGCTTTTTTTCTAGTAAATCCATGCCATAGTGCTTCAATCCATTTCTTATATACTTATCTCATTCATGTTTTTAAATCCTTATTTTAATAAAGCTGCCCTTTAAGAGGAAAAAAAACACCAAATCTACTTCTTTTCAAAACAACAAAGAATATCAATTCATATCAGCTATTTCATGTCTTAAATCTAATTATGACAATAATTTGCATTTTTTTACATGCTTTCAAACTGCTAGCTGGGACAAGTAATGGGAGCTCACTCCATTATGCGCCACTGGAGATTCGAACTAATGAACTGCTGACCTTCTGACTGAGTGTTTTAGCCACTGAGCCACCATGTCCCTTAAAAGACCCATTTAAGGGTCATTAATATTTGAAGAGTGAATAACGATAGTTTAAGAGAGCATTTTTTAACTTAGATTTTTTTGTTTTAATTGTTTTGAAGTGTATTTATTGTTTTAATTGCATATTTTTTTGAACTGTAAGCTGCCCAGAATCATTGATTGAGATAGATGGCTTTAGAAATTGAATGAAAGGATAAATAGTAAAATAGTTAAATTTTCAGAATGATACAGATCCTTTTCAAGGATAGATATGATTTGGACTTACAATAAATGTGGCTACATAAAATTTCCAAAGTAGAGATTTTAACCAAGGATGTCTCAGACCATAGCCTTATGACTCTGGTTTATAAAATAAAATTTAAGATATAAACCAATGAAGCATGATTTCAGAAAGAATAAATTGTTGAGCATTACAAAAAAAGTTTTTTAAAAAAATAATTTAAATGAAGATACTGATTTGAGAATGGTCTGGGACGCAAGTAAAATTAGAAGCTGTCTGATACAATATAATTCTAAAATTAAGAGACTGTAAATTATTTACAGTGATTTTAGTTGAAAGAACGAAAATAATTTTGCAAGAAATGAATCAATAGGACCAATATGGGGTTTTGCTTAAATGACAGCTAAAGAATAATGTTAGAACAATGCTGGACATTTTGGAATATTTGGGACATAATGAAAACAAGCCTCATTGAATTTTTTTTAAATGCAAAGAAGGCTTTTGCCAATTTGAATTGGACTTTCCTGTTTAAAGTTTTTAAACATATGAATTTTGGAGAGAATTTGAGAAAATGGGTGCAACTGAATTATATTTCATGGATGATGGAAATAATTGTTAATGGAGATTTAACCAAACCATGTGAGATATCTTTCACGATTATTTTAGTTCTTGAAATGTTGAATAGATACATAAGACAAGATAACAGGATTGTGGGCACTAAGATTTAGAAAGCGTCATATAAGTTGAGAATTTTTGTGGATGTCTCAGTTTTGGAATTTTGGCAGACTTCTAAAAGGCATTGAACTTTTAATGAGCAAATTAAAAGGATTTGGGGCAGTAGCAGAGCTCAAGATGATTAAACAGAAGACAAAGGTGTTAATAAAAAGCATGAAGACACAATTTCAAATAGAACTGATGAATAAGACAGATTTTAAGATTGAGAAGAGGGTAAATACTCAGATATTATTATTACAGATATGACTTGTATACTTGTATATTTCAAAATAATTATGATAACACATGGAATGATATTTTAAAATATATATCAAGATGGGCATAAAACACAATTGTCATTGTTGGGGAGAATTTCTGTGACTGAGATTTGCATATAACATTGTATCATGTATTTATCATTAGAGAAATTGTCTAGAATGTATGAAGCAATTTCAGATCTTTGCAAGAAAGATGAACATGAATGAACATTTTAGCATATTAGCATTTTAGCGATCAACCAGTGGAACAGCTTGCCTGCAGAGGTTGTGAGAGCTCCAATATTTGAGACTTTCAAGAGGAGATTGGACAGCCATTTGTCTGAAATAGTGTAGGGACTCCTATTTGGCAGGGGATTGGATAATCTAATAATCTAATCTAAATTACTTGAAGAAGTATTGTGAGCATGTAAAGAATCCAAAAACCTTTAGATAGAAATAAAAACACTGATTCAGAAGATTTTAAATACTAATGTATAAATTATGTGTATAACTAATATCAGAGACTTTTTTGGGGACTAATGGATGCAAAATTAGCAGGGAAAAACCCACAGAACATTGCAACTGAAATTATATGCTCAGAAGTGAATCAGTTTGACGCTACTCCAATAGTCACATAGACAAAGATGATGGAGCCTACAAAAATAGCTAAATTGGGTTCTTTGATTAGAAGAAGAAGAACATTTACGTTTATGACTAACTGTAAACTCTTTATAGATTTTTGCGTGAAACTGAAAAAAATGACCTTATGATTGGTAGTTTTGCTGATTAAGAAAACAAAATTGGATTATAGAAAAAAGTGAGCTTTTAGTAATCATAGAGTAAAAGATTAATACACTTGCTGCAAAGGAAATTGGCAAATTCTTGTTTTATTTCTTATTGCTTTGTTACTTTTTTCCTTGTTTTTTTTATTACTGCATTAGTTTGTGCTAGGTTTTTTTATGTTCTCGAAAAAACTTGAAATTCCTCTTATTTCAAACTTGGGTCTCCTTCTGTAAAGCTTTTACTCATTGTCCTTCCCTGGGATGCTATGAAAAATAAATCCACACTGTCTCCCTCTGACAGCCTTTCAAATATTGGAAGACTGCTATCATGTCTCCCCTGAGCCTTCTCTTCTTGAGGTTTAACCATTCATCATCGGATTTAGCCTCCAAATCCCTCACTATCTTTCCTTCACAATATGTTTGCACTGCTCACTGACTCTTTCCAGTTGCTTAATAAAGGCAATGTCACAAGAATACATCAAAATAAGTACATAATTAAAAATACTAAAGTAGTTCCTGCCAAGGTTAGGTACAAGGGAGAAAACAACTGTAGTCCCTTGCTTATGTAGAGCAGAAGCACGGTGGCATTTGTAATATAAATGAGAATTCTGGTTAAAGATTCCCATTTTTACCACCTTGCTTTTGGTAATAGTTTGAATTTCCAAGTGCATTTTCAAGGTACAAATTTTTATGTGTGTTTCTCCTACCCCTAACATTAATGTTTAGAACCATGGATGTATCTATAATTTGCTGTATTTTTTCTCTTTCTGGAGAAGGGCGGCCTAGAAATTAAAATAATAAATAAAATAAAAAATTGAAATAATAATAAAAAAAATTGAAATACTAAATAAAATAAAAAATTGAAATAAAAAATAAAATAAAAAATTGAAATAATATATAAAATAAAAAATTGAAATAATAAAATAAAAAATTGAAATAATAAATAAAATAAAAAATTGAAATAATAATTAAAAAAAATTGAAATAATAAATAAAATAAAAAATTGAAATAATAAAATAAAAAATTGAAATAATAAAATAAAAAATTGAAATAATAATAATTAAAAAATTGAAATAATAAATAAAATAAAAAATTGAAATAATAAATAAAATAAAAAATTGAAATAATAAATAAAATAAAATAATAAATTTCATTTTTGTAAGGAATTTTGCCTTTCCTCCAGGAAATACAAAGTACCTTCTCCAAGTTTCCTTCATAAGATGTTCGCAGCCCACAGCTCAAAATTTGTGAGAAAGCTGGTTATGTAAATAGAAACAAACAAACAAAATAAATGAAAATAAAATGACACTGGGAGAGTAAGTTAGACTGAGAGGAGAATAGTACAAATTTCCGTGGTTACGAATATTTTGCTCTCTTTCTGATCCTGGTTCAAACCCTTAAGCAATATACAGTATAAACACATGGCTATTTGAGGAACTCTCTCCTATTATTTAATATCTTCTGCTTCCACTAAAGAAGAACTTTGTTCAATTGTATTAGGCATGTGGAAACACAAGGATGAGAGCTTGTGGTAAAATCTCAGCAAGAGAATCCTTCCTTCCTTCCTTCCTTCCCTTCCTTTCTTTCCTTCCCACTTCATCATGTTACTTTGAAAATGAATGCCAAGAAAAGGCACAATTTAATGCAAATATTTCTTGCATTGAAATAAATAAATGGAATTAGGGTGTTTGTGTGTGTATGAGAGAGAGAGAGAGAGAGAGAGAGAGGGGGAGAGGTTATGGCATTTGAAATGCTGGGATAGATCTGTGGCTGGGGAAAACACTTTCTGTAGGTTCTAAATGTGTTTCCTTGCCCACTTTTGCCATCTCATTATTTGTAGAGAAGAACTTGGATAAAATATTTATAGAAGTTTGCTGACTTGTGGAAGTATGGTAATTCTCTGGTGGATGCAGGGAGTTTCTCACTGAATGTATTCAACAACAGGCAAGACATAAAACACTCTGTCAAATCAGGCTGAACACTGAGACCTGTCCTTAAAATTACTGTTACCAAGATCCCACGAGCCTCAAGTATTTAATCTATGAAGTTGCTCTTTATAGCATTAATTATTTCACTTAAATAGGAACGTTGTTGTTTTCTCTGTGGTGGGAGCAGCAAACTGTGGCTGGACTTCTGAATCCTCTTTAAATATTTGTCACCACTAGATGGGGATAAAGAACCTTCCTTTCCATTGAGACTCCCAAAGTGAAAGTATCAAATGTTGCCTACAGTGCACTAGATACAGAAGATTTTTGAGTAAATCTTGCTATTTATTAGCTGTAGGCAGTTTGCTATTATGTTGAACTGATGTAATTTCTGTTTGTATGTATGTGCGGGGATATAGGATAGATGCAAAGGGAAGAATTGTCCCTAGTGTTGACGTTGAAGGTCCAAATAGCCTTTTCAATGATTCAAGACCTTACTGGTCACTAACAGGCAATAGCGTGTAGATACAGAGTTAGGGATTTACTCAGTATCTCTCTTGATCTATCGTTCTGCCTGCTGTTTGTTTAATGAGATTGCTAATCACGTTAATCTCATCAAGCAAGGGGAGTAAGCTTGTGGAGCATGCTTGCAGCTTGGAGGTATGTGAGATGGCGGGAACCTTTGTCTCTTTTAAGGTAGACTGGATTTAGAAACCAGACTGGAAATTGAGGCGCATGGCAAAATGTCCATAGTGAGTTGGCCGGAACAAGGTATCCTGCAGCAAGACAATGGCAGCAAGGTGATGTTAGCGAGGTGGCAGTGTCATGGCAGTGGCAGTGAGTTGTCCCATTCTGAGCTCACTTCCTTCTGCCAGGCATATATACTACCCACACACTCCTGTTAGGCAGAGGTGGGTTCCTAGTGGTGTGCTCTAGTGTGCTGTTTTGGTAGTGGCCAGCTGGTTGTGAAATTTGGGCATGAAGGCTTCAGTGCTGTCTTTGCCGATCTGTGCGCACCGCCATCTTTTTTCCCCTAATTTTCAGTGATTTTTTTTTTGCTCTCTGAGCATGCACAGAAGGAAATCGTCCCTATGTGCATACACAGAAGCAAAATCACACTAGGGGACATGTGTATGAAACATCGCAATGCGCATGCAGCACACTGGTAGGAAGGTAAGAGCAACCTGCCCCTGTTGTAGGATATAACTACTTATATCTAGGAATTATTATTATTATTATTATTATTATTATTATTATTATTATTATTTATTGGATTTGTATGCCGCCCCTCTCCGTAGACTCGGGGCTGCTAACAACAATGATAAAAACAGCATGTAACAATCCAATACGAAAAAAACTAAAAACCCTTATTATAAAACCAAACATACACACAAACATATCATGCATAAATTGTAAAGGCCTAGGGGGCAGAGGTGGGTTTTAAGGAGCTTACGAAAGGCGAGGAGGGTGGGGGCAATTCTAATCTCTGGGGGAAGTTGGTTCCAGAGGGCTGGGGCCGCCACAGAGAAGGCTCTTCCCCTGGGTTCTGCCAAACGACATTGTTTAGTTGACGGGACTCAGAGAAGGCACACTCTGTGGGACCTAACTGGTCACTGGGATTCGTGCGGCAGAAGGCGGTCCCAGAGATAATCTGGTCCTTACAAAATATTTCCTATAAATAAACTTCTTTCTGTTAATACTTATGCTATTGGTCAGGTTAGATTTCTGCTCTTACAAATGCTCTTATGCAGCAAGACAGACAACCTGCTTTACCAGTCGAGTTGAGTCTAATGAGAAGTTCAAGGCAAATTGTCTATCAAGTGCCAAAGCTGTTAGGGGCTGCTAAATGGGGAACAAATGTTTACAGTGTATTTATTCATTCTGAAAGACACTCTCAAAGGAGTGTATTGATCTCCGTTCTCTAGCACCTTGATGGGAAATCTGAGTGGCTCACTGAATCAGCCGTGGGAACAGTTTGTTTGATGTCTTTAATGCAAAATCAGAACCAAAATCATTATATGGACAGCAGTGTCAAATTCTTGGAAAGAACCAATCCAGCACAGATGCTGAACCTGAAATATAAGACTATGTGTACAGTAGCTAATACAAAAACAGAAGATAGGGAAATGTTATCAGGAAATACAATGAAAGGTATTTCCAGATGGATTAATAAATCTCTCTCTCTCTCTCTCTCTCTCTCTCTCTCTCTCTCTCTCTCTCTCTCTCTCTCTTTCTCTCTCTCTCTCTCTATGTGTGTGTGTGTGTGTGTGTGTGTATGTGTGTAAAATACAGTTTATATATTTATAAACTTATAAAGATATAAATATGTTTATAAATATATTTATAAACCCATATATATACAGTATTACCTCTAGATACGAGCTGCTCCACATGTAAGTATTCCAAGTTACGAGCCGGGACACGAGCAAAATTTCGGTTCGACACCCGAGCTCAAATTCGGGATACGAGCCGAGCTTCCACTAGGTGGTGCAAGAATCTCTTGCTTCCAGTTATCTGGGCGCGGAAAAACAAAGTCTAAAGGCATTCATTTGAGATGCTAGTTGATCGACATACGAGCTCGGGTCTGGAACGAATTAGACTCTGATACAGTTCTATAGAGGAATCATTGAGTCTGACATATGAACCTCTATAACTGTCTGGTTTGGTTTTGCCAATCCAACAAGACTGACATAGACTTTAGTACTTAATCAGAAATGCAGAAAAAAAATTGCTACAAACCTGCCTTTCATTGAGGACCTGTATACTGCATGAGTCAAAAAGAGGGCTGTGAAAATATTTACAGACCATTCACATCCTGGACACAAACTGTTTCAACTCCTAACTCTCAAAATGATGCTATAGAGTACTGCACACCAGAACAACTAGATACAGGAACAGTTTTTGCATGAATGCCATCACTCTTCTAAACAAATATTTCCCTCAACTGTCAAACTATTTACTAAGTCTGCACTACTATTAATCTTCTCATTGTTCCCATTGCCCATTTCCTCCCACTAATGACTATATGATTGTAATTTTGTTGCTTATATCCTTACAGTTTATACTGACTGGTTCCTAATATGATTTGGGCATCCTCCTCGATCCACAGCTGACACTGGAACATCATCTTTCGGCTGTGCTGAGGAGGGCGTTTGCCCAGGTTCGCCTGGTGCACCAGTTGCGGCCCTATTTGGACAGGGAGTCATTGCTCACAGTTACTCATGCCCTCATCACCTTGAGGTTCGATTACTGCAACGCTCTCTACATGGAGCTACCTTTGAAAAGTGTTCGGAAACTCCAGATTGTGCAGAATGCGGCCGCGAGAGCCATCATGGGGCTTCCAAGATTTGCCCATGTTTCTACAACACTCCGTGGCCTGCATTGGCTGCTGATCAGTTTCCGGTCACAATTCAAAATGTTGGTTATGACCTTTAAAGCTGTGGTGGTCCCGGCCCTCTGCAATCAACTCCCCCCCCCCAGAGATTAGAACTGCCCCCACCCTTCTTGTCTTTCGTAAACTACTCCTATACTGCTAGGCATGGGGGAGTTAAGACACCTTTCCCCCAGGCTTTTTATATTTTATGTTTGGTATGTATGTGTTGTTTGGTTTTAAATATGATAGGGTTTTTATATGCTTCTTTTTAATGTTAGATTTGTTTCGCTATAATATTGTTTTTTATTATTGTTGTGAGCCGCCCCGAGTCTTCGAAGAGGGGCGGCATACAAATCTAATAAATTATTATTATTATTATTAAATTATTATTATTTGATTGCTTATTTGTACCAAGCCTATCATTAAGCGTTGTACATTATGGTTCTTGATGAACATATCTTTTCATTTATGTACACTGAGAACATGTGCGCCAAGACAAATTCCTTGTGTGTCCAATCACATGAGAACATAAGAAGAGCCATGCTGAAAGCCCATTGAGTCCAGCATTCTGTGTCACACAGTGGCCCACCAATTGTCCATGGGGATCTTGAGCAGAAAGAGAAGGCAAGACCCTCCCTTTCCCTTGACACCCAACAAGTGGTACTCAAGGGAAGTACCACTTGGAATCACACCTGGCCAATAAAAAAATTCTATTTCTATTTTATTCTAAATCCACTAACAGGAAATAATCCCATCTTCCTATGATTCCACAGTACCATCAATGCACTCATAGGATTATAACAGCATCCTATTTAGCAAAGTTAACTTTTGGTTTTACTGCTAAAACATCTACTAAATCAATGAGGCCACTAAATGCAGCTCTATATGAATTGCTAGGTTTAGAGTCTCAGTATGGTCTGCAAAATTCTATATACCATAAATAAATTAATTTGTCCCTTATACCCAAACCTGCCTGTTCTTTATTTGCTATGGGCTACATCTCAAGGCATCAGGTGGGAAGCATCTCTTGATTCTAATGCTTATGGATTGTACCCTGGTTCTTCCTATAAACTTTGTTAGCTTCTCCTCTGAGAAGCCATTTATACATTCCAGTTCTTGGTTCAGTTTCTGTTACTTTGCACTTTGCTTATAATTCTAATCTGTTTTTAGAGCTTCCACCTTGCCATCAAACACACAACATGTTTTTAGATTTCACTAGCACATCCCAGTTGGATCATTTTGCTGAGCATAGTATAAAGTCACAAGAGAAAAACTATGATCTGTGTAGACGAGAGTGTTTATTTCTCATATTTTCCCACAATTGAATACGGCACACAGACACATTTAGAGAGACAATTTCTTTTCTACCGGGGAAGAAACAACAAACCTGAGATTTAAAATTTCTCCTGTAGCAATTGTTCAATTACAAATAACACTCTTGACAGCACTAAGTGCTACCATTGGTATCCTGTTGCGCTTATGATTGTATGTTACATTACAAGGAATCTTTGACAAATCTATGCTGAGATATGTAGTGCAATACACATGGTACAAGTTACTTGGAAATTGGAATTATAAATCACAATACTAAACTATGGTTTTCCGCTTTGTACTCATAAGGAGAACTGCTTTGGAGTGGTATACTCCTACATTGGAAGGGGAGTATGTGCAAAAGGGAGGAACACAAGAGAAGGACCCACTCTTACAGAATCTTAATTTGTCCTATCTGTGGGAGGTTAATTAAGAGGCAGGTAATCCTCTTGAACAATGTCTTGTACATAGTATCTCTGCAAAAGACAATGGAAGAACTTCCTCAAGATGTCTATGGGGTCAAAGTGACTGATCAGCCATAGAAAACCTGAAGAAGCTTTCACCTTACAAAGCTGTTAAATACACTGATGCTGCTAATTTTGATATTCTTGACATCCTAATTCAGGAAACAAGAAAGATTCTCTGGTTGATTTTCCCTGGGCTCAGAAGCCAAGCATATTTATTATTACATACAAGGGAGACCACCAGGATATTATGTTTTGTTTTATCTAGAACAAATAGGCAGCCAGGCTTCAATGTTGATATCATCAAGGTTCACCTGACATGAGAGTTGGGCTGATAAATTGGAAATGGGTTTGGATGCCAGGGAAGGGATATACATAATCAAATAGTGAACTAATAGAGATTGAATCAAAGCTGGACACTTAGGCCAGGCATTGGACCAGTGATGGGCTACCAAAATTTTTACTGCCACACTGCGGGCGTGGCTTATTTTGTGGGTGTGGCTTGGTGGTCATGTGATTCGGTAGGAGTGGCTTGCTGGCCATGTGACCCAGTGAGAGTAGCTTGACAATCATGTGACTGGGGGTGGCTTAAAGGTCATGGGACTGGGTCGGAGTGGCTTACCCACCAAGATAAGTTTTCAAATAGGTGCTTGGACTCTTTTTCAGTTGATTAAGTCACATTATTTGACTAGCCACAAAAAGGACAAATGATAGACAGCATTATTTGATGAGGAGCACAGTAACATTTTAAGGTTTTGGACTGAATCCACAAGGTTCAGTATGATAACAAATTAGGCAAGTAGTTCAATTTTTTTTAATTGCTATAAAAGTTCAGTTCTAGATAATGATTAAAATGAGTATAGCATTTATGGGTAAAAACATACTATTTAATTATTTCCTATTTTAAAAGTTATTAAGGATCATACTAAGGTACTAGGAAAGAAAGGACAATATAAAGCCTATTAACTATTCAGTAAATAGTGCATAAACATACTACCCCCCTGCTTCCCCCCCCCCTGTTGAGGCAGCAGCCCATCACTGCATTGGACTAAGGCTTAGCAGCCCAAGGAAGTAATAGAACCTCACTGGATGTATTGCCAGTTGCTCCCTGCAGCCTAACCTGTCTCACAGAACTGTTGTGGGTTACAAAAGGAGGAAGAAGAGCTATTATATTGAGCTTCTGGAGACAAGACAATATACTAGCAAACAAGCAAAATATAAGAGATGCTCAAAATTTGTAATGTAGAATGACATTAAAGGAAACATGGAAAGAGAGCAGTGACTGAAAGTATAGCTTTCTTGCATCTGTGCAGATAAATGATGCCAGCTATCATGTTCTTCCAGGCCCAGGTCCAAGAGGTTACAAAGGGAAGGAGGAGGGAAAAAAACCTCTGATTAATGGTGCCAGTAATAGGAGCAATGTAAAGTTAGAGAGATAGAAACCACTTTGTGGGACAAATAATTTTCTTCCCTTGTATTCCCTTGAATCTTGATTATACGGTTGGAACTAGTGTGTATCATATTGAGAATATTTTTCATTGAGCCCACCATAAGGTCTCACATCTTGGTCTACACAACAACCACTATGGCTATGGGAAGAGATTATTTTGATTTGTTTTGGTTTTTTTAAAAGATTAGACTCTTAGTTACAGAGTTTTTCTTGGATCCAATCTGCCTTCCTATCTGATTAATGTTTCCATAGGATAGGTATGGCCTGCCTAATATAGGTTTTGTCTTCTGACTCTTCATTTTAAGTCTGTTTTAAGGGCTATGTTCTTCTCTGAAATAGGTTTCCAAATAAAAACTTTCAGGTTTCCATGTGATAGTTTAATATTAGTTTAAACCTTGCCTAACATAAAGTAGCACTGTCAGCCAGCTGAAATGTTAATAACTTCTAATTTGGTCTCCCTATCTTTGTCTAGTCCTTTTTAAATTCTGGAGCCAGGATCAGCAACTTAAAAGTGTCAGCTTGTGAAAATGCATTTGCCACATTTGTTAACCATGTTAAGATTGCAACAGTCCAGGCAGTTCAATGCTTTTCTTCCCAAATAAATAACATGATAGTTC
Source organism: Erythrolamprus reginae (assembly GCF_031021105.1). Taxonomy (NCBI): domain Eukaryota; kingdom Metazoa; phylum Chordata; class Lepidosauria; order Squamata; family Dipsadidae; genus Erythrolamprus; species Erythrolamprus reginae. The sequence continues at coordinate 290,328,927 of NC_091950.1, read as the reverse complement.
TCAGAAGAAGTACAGTGCTCTGGAATACTAGAAAAAAAAAGCATACAGAATATATATTTGAGATGAATATTGACACTTTCTATTTTCTGGCTGCCGAAATGTTATGCATTTTTAATATTTCCATATTCAATCCAAAAATAGCCATATAGAACTGAGTGGGGCCATTGTAATAAGCAGGCTTGGCAATGAACGATCATAGGAATGCTTGCATGAAATGCCCCATTTTGTCTGAGGACTGAACACTAGAGCACACTCACCCTAGCTTATAAGCTATTCTTGAAGAATTTACGCAGAGTGGCCTATTTTCACACCCAAGCAAGAAAATGAGCCTTCCAGCTCAAAGACAAAGTTTTCTGTAATTCAAAAAGCTCACCCCCTTTGCATTTTAAGCACTAGTTGGTCTAAATAAAGCATTCTGTGCGTTCTCATTTGTTCTGTCTTACTGGAGGTATATGCTCTTTCAAAGAAGCTTCTTTTATTAATAAAAAAATGGCCCTAAAGAAAGGAGAATGAACGTGACTTGTCTTTGAAGATTTATTTTTATCTTCACCAGCTGTTAAGCCTGCCCCACTGGCTTATACTGCCACAAAAAAATAATAATAAAATAAAATAAACCCTGGTATTTCATTTGTATTGCAGCCTTCTTGGGGGAAAATATAATATGTTTCTCGGCATTGCATGTCCTTGTTCTTCTAAATTTAGGAAGAGATTATTTTTCTTTAGTGAACATTTCCAGGCAAAGCAGCATTTCCTATCCCTTAATAGGACAGTTACTAGGAGGAGTAACATTCAGCAGAACCTGTGCATATGCAAAACAAGAGCTTGAAGAGCATACTAATGACTGCCAGTTCATGCTGTCTGTGGAGGATTACTTGGGATTATATGTAATTATCTGAAATTGCACACTGTTTTTTGCCAATTTTTTTTTCCGGAGAAGGGGTGTAATCGATAGGGCTTCTAATTTTATTTTTTTGTCTCCCTTTAACTATTGCCTACCATTTCCAATGCTTAGCTATCGAAAGTAGACTGCATTTATAATAAATAAGAAAGCTATGAAAAATGTCACATATTCAGACTTTTGAAATAATGAGCCGCTCCGAAATCCAACCAGTTCCCCTTTGCTTTCCAGCCAAACCCCCAGTTCAGGCCTTACAAAAAATTACACTAATATACATACCCCAGACAAGTGAAAATGGTTCAATTATTGCATTGGACAAATAAGCTTCACAGAAAAAAACCCAAATTTCTTAGCTTGCCTCTTGGCAGAATTCATTCTCTGAATCTCTAAACTGAAGCAACAGTTTATTTTTTCCCCGTTGGAGAAAAGGATCAGGGATAAAATGCTAACAGTTTGGCCCGGTTCAGGTGTACTGGTAGCTGTGGCCACCAGTGGCTTGAAGAACTGATAGTGGGGGCAGAGCGAGGCTATGCCCACGCACCCGGACATTGCCATTTTCTTTTTTAAACCTATGTGCAAAGCCTTCTGCGCATGCACAGAGGGTGAAAAAGTACATGTGATGGTAACACATATGCAAGTGAGGTGAGCATGAGTGCACAAATTGCGCACTTCCGAACTGGTAGGTAAGTGGATTTTGCCACTGCAAAGGATGCCATATTTTTTGGAGTATGAGATGCACTGGAGTATAAGATGCAGCTTAGTTTTCGGGGGAGGAAAATAGGGAAAAGAATCTGCTAGCATCCTTATTCTGCTCAGTTTCAGCACATTATTTTGTCCCATGGTTGGGGCTTTAAAGAAACTTTATTCGGAGTGAGTAACAATGAAAGAGCTTGCAAGCTGGTAAGAGCTGGGAACATCATTAGCCCAGAGGCCCAGCCAGGTTCCAGTCACACACGCCAGGTCAGCCTCCTTCTCCAGGATCAAATCCCAGATGAGGAGAGCTTTATTGACCAGCTTTATTTATTAGGAGGCTTCATAGAAACAAAATCTGTTAACGCTGGGGGGGGGGGAGATAATGATATATTTTCCCCCTTACAACAAAAACAACAACAACAACAACAAAACAGTGAAATGCAGAAAATACAATATCATCAAATAAAGTCCAGTTTTTTAGTCAACATTGCACTCCCAGACTCTGTTCAGGGGAAAAGTGTTACATAGAGATCATTGTGAAGGTCATTGAGAGCAGTGTTTTTCAAAGTCTGTAATTTTAAGATGAGTGGATTTCACCTCCCATGCTGGTTGGGCAATTCTGGAAATTGAAGTCCACCCACCTTAAAAAGTTGCTGAGGTTAAGAAATACTGATTTAAGAGTTTGCTGGCTAGAGAATTCTGGGAGTTGAAGTCCACCCACCTTAAACTTGCCAATGTTGGGAACCTAGGAAGTAAACAGAATATATAAAGAAAATACCCAATTCCATAGCTTTGTACCTTCAAAGTTCCATGAGGTTTGAGAGATTTCAGTTGTATGAATGAATAATACAGTGGCACCTTGTTACTCAACTTCTTTGAAACTTATCAAATTTAACATTCAATGCATTTTGACATGAAAGTTTTGTCCTGGTATTCATTGTTTATTGAATACTCAATGCAGCAGCTAGAACTTATTGGTGTCGGCTGCCTTGTGACTTACTCCATTATTCCTGGTAGGAAAATTTATTTTGTACTAATCATTTTTAGTACTCATGGCACTTCCTGGAACCAATTAATGATGAGTACCAAGGCACCACTCTAACAGGAAGATTTTGCTTTGGAGCCGTTCAGCAAACGAGGGCAATGGAACAGCAAAGCAATAGGCTTATTTACTGATTGCACATCTCCTGATGAGAGAAGGAAGGAAAGAAAGATGTATGGATGGAAGGAAGGAAGGAAGGAAGGAAGGAGGTTAGATACATCACTGCTTTTCCATTTTGTGGATCCATGGCAGTGAAGGGCTATGGAAAGTTTTACTACCACACTGTGGACAGGGCTTATGCAAAATGCCCTGCATTTTCTTTCAATATCTTTCAGTGCAAATTGGGTGCTATGGGTTGGAGTTCCATTTTTGCTACACCACTGCATCCCCCCCTATCTGGGCAGTAGCCCACTCCTGATCCATGGCCCCATTTTATCATCTACCCTAATAGTACCACCATCCATTGATGCAGTGTGTATTTCCCATCAATTGCTAGTTGACTCTTTAAATCAAGAATGCCAGTTGATAAACAGATCAGACAATTTTAAATCCCAAGTTCAAGTGAGCAGAAGAAAGAGTGTGTACTTCTTTCTCTCAAGTGCACTGAATTGAATTAGATAAATTTAATGTTTATGTATTATGAATATAAAAGTCAAATCGTGGTCCAACACTAGTAAATACTGAGCCAAGAATCTACAGCGTGAGCAGGGGTAGTTTGTGGATTCTTCTCCTGCCGATTCACTCAGAGTCATGTCATGCATGAATGCCCACAACAATAAAAGAAAATAGCTTCTGCACATGCGCAGAAGCAAAATCCAAGATGGCAGCACCCATGGAGACCCAGACAGAACTGGCTCTATGATGTCATTGCCGAGTTACCAACCAGTTGAAACTGCTAGGAACCCAATCTGAGTGTGAGTGACAAGAAAGTAACTCTTTTCCCAAACCAATGTTCCAGCACATTTTTTTTTGTTACAACTGTCAGTTCCTCTTAATCATCTGTTTATAGGATATATATGACTTGGTGTGGCAACCAGGATTTTAATATATTTTGAGACATTGGAGGAAAGGTTTTTTTAAAAATGCCTTTAAAAAGGGCTACATGCAGTGAGCAGTGGAAAGCTGGATACACACAGTTTTCTGGATCCTATATATGTTAAATAGGTGCTTTAATGGATTTTTATACCTGGCAGTTTACTCGCTCTACTCTATGCATCTGCCAATTGTACATGCACGAATCTCAACGGCAGGTTAGGTCGCACAGAGTTGGCCTTCTCCAGTTCCTGTCGACTAAACAATGTTGTCTGGCAGGACCCAGGGGAAGAGCCTTCTCTGTGGCAGCCACAACCCTCTGGAACCAGCTCCCCCCAGAGATTAGGATTGCCCCCACCCTCCTTGCCTTTCGTAAACTCCGTTTAAGAAAAGTAACAAATCTTATGTTCCCGGGTCACCCTGACCCGGACCGAAAACTCTTCATTTGCAGTGCTTATGTTTGGTCTTTTTGAAAGCTTTTTTCACTTGGAAAGTAGTCTGAACATTTCTGCACACAATGATATGAAAATTGAAATGAAAAAAGTAAATCTTATTGGTTTATTTTGCGGATATAATGCACGCCCCCCCTGTTTTTGTGAATTTTTTTTCAATTTATGGATAGTTTTGCTTGCAAAATGCATTCTATTTTACTAAAGTTGGTATGGGATTGGTAGCTTGAACATTTCTGAACATAATGATATGAAAATTGAACTGGAAAAATTGATGCATATTGGTTTATTTTGTTGATGAAATGCACGCCCCCCCCCGTTTTTTTTAAATAGTCTTCACTTTATGGATAGTTTTGCTAGCAAAATACATTCTATTTTACTAAAGTTGGTATGGGATTGGTAGCTTGAACATTTCTGAACATAATGATATGAAAATTGAACTGGAAAAATTGATGCATATTGGTTTATTTTGCACATAAAGTATGCCTCAATTATTTCAATTTATATAAAAATTATGCTGTTAATTTCAAACTTACATACTTTTTTTTAGTAAAATGGATTTGTTTCATAAAATTAGTTCTCTGGCTACAATGTGGTTGATTTTCAAAAGGATATTCCAAATATTTCTAGACAAATATGTATAAACAGTGACAATAATGGCACACAGCAAGGCCGAGGGGGGGTGGCCCTTTTGTGGCAAAAATAAACCAATAAGAACCATTTTTTTCAGTTCATTTATATTTTTCTTATATTCAGAAATGTTCAATTTAGTATATCAAACCTTTTGGGGGAAAATTCCTTAGGGATTTGTAGCCTTAAAAAATAGAAATTGACACGAAATTTAAAAAGGATGGGGGGAGGGGCTTTTTGATCAAAATAAAAATATAAGTCTCAATTTTTCCAGTTCAATTTTCATATCATTATGTTCATAAATGTTCAAACTAGTTTTCCAGTTGAAAAAGTTTTCAAAAAGATCAAATTCAAGTACCTAAAAAAAATAATTTTGGTCCGGTCACATACGAACAGAAACAGATTCAAAGTTATGATTTTTTTTTGCCCAGAAAACAATTAGCCACCACCCCAAAAATATTTTTTGATGATCAGCATTGTTAAATTGAGTAAATGAATGCCTAAGATTTTAAAGAATATTTCGGATTTGGAGCATAAAAAAATAAAAAGTGAAAATGGTTGCAAGCAGCCAAGGGGGGGGGAGGCCTTATTTCTGATGTTAAAAAACCAATAAGAATCATTTTTTTCAGTTCCTTTATATTTTTCTTATATTCAGAAATGTTCAAGCTACCAATCCCACACCAACTTTAGTAAAATAGAATGCATTTTGCAAGCAAAACTATCCATAAATTGAAAAACTTTTCACAAAAACGGGGGGGGCGTGCATTATATCCGCAAAATAAACCAATAAGATTTACTTTTTTCATTTCAATTTTCATATCATTGTGTGCAGAAATGTTCAGACTACTTTCCAAGTGAAAAAAGCTTTCAAAAAGACCAAACATAACCACTGCAAATGAAGAGTTTTCGGTCCGGGTCAGGGTGACCCAGGAACATAAGATTTGTAACTTTTTTTGCCCAGCAAAAACTAAGCCCCCCACCCCCCCAAAAAAATTCTCATAGAGAGAACCCCTGAAATGATGAAACTACATGAAATTTCAAGTTTCAGATATGCAGGGAAAATTTTTTACAGGGACTCAAACTTGGCTTCGGGTCACATACGACCCGAACAGAACAGCAGGGTTTAAAACCCACCTCTGCCATCAGGCATGGGGGAACTGAGATATCTTCCCTTGCCTATGCAGTTTTATGTATGGTATGTTGTATGTATGATTTTTAAACAATGGGGTTTTTGAGACTTTTAATGTTAGATTTATTATTATAGACATTTAATATTAGATTTGTCATTGTATACTGTTTTTATCACTGTTGTGAGTCGCCCCAAGTGTGCGGAGAGGGGCGGCATACAAATCTAATTAATAATAATAATAATAATAATAATAATAATAATAATAATAATAATAATAATAATAGTGACTCGAGACAGCAAGTAACTAGACGGTTCCGTTTATTCAGCTCTTGGAAGTGACTATCAGCTGGAACGCGTCTCCAGCTGTTACAGGGAGAAAGCTCTCCTTTTATACAATTTTGGTTCCAGCCTAAACCGAGCTGTCAGCACCTCAACCAATCAGGCGCGACCTCCTATTTACATAAGTTCCCTGGTTACAATATTTACTGAGGAGGATTCAACACCCCTCCCTTCCTAGGAAAAAAAACCAGTTAGTCAGAAAGCCATGTGATATAGTCATCCAATCGGCACGGTTTCTGTATGGTCCTCTCCGACCTGCACAGTTCAGTTGAAGTTTCGCCGTCGGCAGAAGAGGAGGTCGGTTCGTCGGTACCTCCTCTGGTTTCCAAGGGCCGAGGCTGAGCTCCGGCCCCCAGAGTCGAGCTGGCTGGCACATCACCGACCTCTGCTGACGAAGATGGTCCCGTGGTGCTGGCTGAACAGCTTCGTTGTGGTGAGTCCCAATTTAACTCTATTAATGTTGGTATTGCGTTGTTTACAAGTGGGGTTTTAGTATTTACAACAGGTGTTTTAGCACTTGGAATAGGCTCAGTTTCTGGGCACCTCCTCAAATGATCGATGTGCCTAGTCCATATTCGGCCATCGTTTAACCTTATTACATAAGTTTTAGGTGCTTTTTGTTGCACCACGGTACCCTTTAGCCAATTTAGGCCTCCATCGAAATTCCTTGCAAAAATACATTGCCCCAAAAACATATGTCTTTCAGCATTTTCAGACATGAAATTATTTGTACAATACATAGGGTGTAACCTATCTAGAGTTGACCTGAGCTTCCTGCCCATGAGGATTTCTGCAGGGCTTCTGTGGGTTGTTGCATTTGGATTTATGTGTTGGGCCAATAGAAATTTATCTAAATGATCTTGCACCTCTCCAGGGCCAGCCCTTCTTAAGGCCTCCTTGGCAACACGAACGTATCTCTCTGCCAATCCGTTCGCCCAAGGCGAAAAAGGAGAGATGAGGGCGTGCCTTACCCCTAATTGGTCTAGAAATAGTTCAAATTGTCTGGCTGTCAGTTGGGGCCCATTATCAGATACCAATATGTCTGGACAGCCGTGTGTAGTAAAGAGATGGCGCAGAGCTCTTATAGTTGCACATGTGGTGATATTATGCATTACAATTATCTCGACCCACTTAGAATAAGCGTCTACTACAATTAAGAAATACTTTGAGCCAATGGGACCAGCGAAATCAATGTGTATCCTGGACCATGGCCCCTTGGGTTGCTCCCAATCCATGGGTGTAGTTTTTGGAGGTTTTGGCCTTGATTCTTGACAGGGGTCACACTTGGGGTCAAGAGAAAATGATATTGGTGGCCCTTTATAGGACCCCAGAGTTGAACTGAAAACTTCTGGGAATTCCTTTAAGAAATCTGGAATGAAATTGTTTGTTAGTTTGTGAATGCCCGAGATTTCTATTCCTAGGGGAGCCATCCACTCTAATCCCAAAAGGGAGTGTGTAGGTCCTGATACCACTATCAATGGAAGATTAGCTTTAACATGTTTAAAAACAATTGGTACACTTAGCTTCCCTAGTACAGGAATTAACCCACCTTGAAAATCCTTAATAATTAAATTTAAAACCATTAAATCTGTTTTGCAAATATGTGGCATATACAGTTTGACCTTTTCCCAAGGCATTATACTATAACGAGAACCAGTGTCTAGTTCCATCTGGCACGGTTGTGAATTTAAAAGTAAAGAAATATTGATTTTGGCTTTGTTGGCCGTTACTGTGTTATTAATAGAAATGTCCCGGTTACCTCTTGAGTAGTCGCGGTTAAAGTTGGAGTGATTATTTCGGCCAAAAGACTTGAATCCTCTGTTTTTGCACTGTTGATTTTGAAATCTTGGTGCCCGTTGATTGGAGAATGTTTCTTCCGGCATGGGGGCTCTGCAGGCTTCGGCTATGTGACCACGGCGGCCACAGCGGTGGCAATTGGCATCTCGAAAAGGGCAACGGTGGCGCGGATGGTTTCCCCGGCAGCCCGAGCACAGAAGTGTTGAGCGAGGTTGCCTCAGGGAGCGAGAATGGTCTTGGTGGATTAAGAAGCAGTCGTCTTCAGAGGGTGCGGATGGGCTCAATTTGCTTGGTGATTCGGCGCGGCGAGTGGGCGAACTGATGTGAGCCACGACTTCTTGCTTGTCGTTTTGTTTTAGCTCTTTTGCAGCTGCTTCGGCGACTTCAGCAGTCTGGGCTAACTTGATGACCGATTGCAGTGAAGGTTCCTCTTCGGTCAGGAGCTTGTTTCTGACGGTAGAATTTCTCATTCCGAAGATAAGGGCATCTATTAGGCGTGCTTCCGGGTTGTCAAAACGGCATTTTGACAGCACGGTTCGTAGGCGCGTAGCATATTGATTGATGCTTTCCGACTCTAGTTGTCCCATTCGCGAGAACTGGTGTCTGAAGACAATCGCCGGCTTCGTGGGTTTGAAATGGGAAGATAGCTTTGTCTTCAGTGAATCCCAGACGATGGAATTTGCCGGTACCGGGTCTGTCAATGTCTGGGCGAGATCGAACATCTCCGAGCCGCAGTAGTTTAAGAAGATCGCTCTTTTCCGATCGTTGTCGGCTTCCCTCATGCCAGCAGCCTCGAGGAATATTTCGAATTTCGCGAGGTAGGCATCCCATGTAGATTTCTCCGGGTCGAAAAACTCTGGAGCTCTCCCGACAGGCAGGGAATCCATAGCGGGAAGCGAAGGCTCTTTCTTCCGTCGTCGCCAGGTGAAGTGACTCGAGACAGCAAGTAACTAGACGGTTCCGTTTATTCAGCTCTTGGAAGTGACTATCAGCTGGAACGCGTCTCCAGCTGTTACGGGGAGAAAGCTCTCCTTTTATACAATTTTGGTTCCCGCCTAAACTGAGCTGTCAGCGCCTCAACCAATCAGGCGCGACCTCCTATTTACATAAGTTCCCTGGTTACAATATTTACTGAGGAGGATTCAACAATAATAATAAGAATAATAATAATAATAAGAATAATAATAATAATAATAATAGTAATAATAGTAATAATAATAGTAATAATAGTAATAATAGTAATAATAGTAATAATAATAATAATAATAATAATAATAATTATTATTATTATTATTATTATTATTATTATTATTATTATTATTATTATTTAACTGTTGCTGAATGACAGGTGTTTTCATTAAGAGCACAATCTTATGTGCTCAAGAAGCCTTCTTAAACTGACTAGCTCCAGATGTGTTTTCCAAGACATTGTACACTCTAGACTTCCAATATATTCAAAGAGCAAAGGCTGATCAGAAATCAGAAGATTTCCCAGTTTCCATTGGTTCTATATCCCACCCCACAAACTCTCAACATTTGGGACCTCAGATCATTTATATCCCTAAAAATGCTAGCATTTTGTTTTGGGATAGAATGTAAAATTGCAATCCTCCTTCCCCCATCCAGTTTGATAGAAAGCTCTATGATGGTTCCTTCTTCCAGTAAAGATTTTAATTATTGTAATGCCTATAATTAGCTTTCATAAAAACCTATATTCAAAACTAATGTGTCATTGCTAATGATTGATGTGGGTTTGATAATTGGGCCATTCTAATTATATGTCCCTAGTCTTGGGGAATAGTGTAATTAGGCTATCCAAAATACTATTTGTCACTTCACCATGCATTCCAACTTCCTAATAAATTTCTTAGGGTATGATGCTTGAAATTCATTGAAATATATATACAGTTCCATCCCACTAGGTGATTTCACCTTTCTTTAATTACAAGAGAGGGACACAAGAATGCAAGTTGCTCACCAAGTCATACATCAGGTAATCAAGGGGAAAATCCCATTAACCTAACGTTATAGGTATGCTGGGGGTTAGATGGGAGAAGATTCAGGATAAATCAGAAGAATGGTACTTTATTTATTTAAAACTTTCCTATGGTGGCTCATCTTATAACCAATTTCGACAGTTCCCAATCAACTTTCCATTCCTTATTAGACTATAATACTACAATTAGGATTTTATAGAATATAAACAATGAAATCCTTAATCACGGTATTAAGTCCAAAGAAGGCTGTGAGGAGGTTGCTCCCATTACTAACAATGCATAAAAAGCAAACCTGTGCTGCAGTAATGCCAGTCAACAAAGGGAAATGTGTATTCACGGCAAAGATGGATAGGAAAGAATATCATATTTTTGCTGTGCAGCATCAAGCTGGGCATCATTCAATAGATTACCTGAATATCCATATCATAATGCACACACAGTGAAACTTAATTGCCGCTGGTGTATAATCTCTTTCTCAGCGAATGACTTGGTTTACCACCCTGTGCTATTATATGACACAGGAGGAGAAATCTTTAAATGTCTTTCTCCATAAATGCAACGAGCAGTGGAAGTTTGCAGTTTAAATAGTTTCTAGGTGTATGTCTCCTGTTGCAGGTCAGAGATGTCTAGCTAGTAATGCTCATTCCAATTAATTTCAGCTAAGGATAAAATGATGTTACCAATTCCCCTTTCAAGCTTTTTTTGCTTCAAACATACTAAAACCCTGCACTGTGACTCTACTTTCTTAATATACACTATGTCGGTGTTTCAAAATAGTTTTCTTTTGTAAATAATCAGGTTATGGAAGAGCAATCGTGTCCTAATCTAAGTAAAATTGCAATTGTAAAACAATGTTCCCCTTACTCATCCTATCCAGAGTAACTCAATCCAATGTTTTGAAATCATTATGATGTCTGTACCTGTTGTGGTTAGCTCTGGCCCAGCTCCTGCCCCAAGGACTGTGGATGTGAGGGAGACATCCACATGCTGCAGGCCTGTTTTGCCCCCGGTGGAATCTGCTGATGAAGGCTCCTCTGACCAAGAAGACATGAGTGACAGGGAGGAGGAGAGTGTGGCAGACAGCTCAGAAGGAGATCAATTATCTAGCTCCTCCTTGGATTCAGAACAAGAGTTAATGATACAGCCACGCATGCGGAGAGAGATGCACAGGCAACAGCAACTAAGAGATTATTATCAAAGAAAATGAGGCCACCTGTGGTTGGGTGGGGCTATGGTAATTAGTGAGGCTGCTATAAATAGCAGCCTGTGGGTTTGGCCATTGTGGAGGATTATCTGATCGTTGTGTTTCGTGACTGCTTTACTGACTTTGACCTTTTGTGTGCTGATTTTTCCCCGCTTTGAAACTAAACCAGAGCAAAGTTTGTTTCACTTTGTGAAAGAAGAAGGACTGTGAATTGCCTCACAGCTGCAAGCTAAATATCACAGAACTGATAAGGGACTTGTACGAATTACCAGTTTGTTTGGAGACGAGTGCTCTTTGCTATACCAAAAGAGAGTTTGGTTTAAGTGACTTTTCATTATAAAGAACATTGTTTTGAATTTTCAAACGTGTGTGTGTCTGAAATTTGTACCTGTGAATTTTTGGTAGGAGTCTACCAGAGAGCCCGACAGAACAGTACCTATGTTCAGACTAGCATGATCGAGAACTTCCAATCTCTTAATGCAAAACTTTGAGTACATCATTCCAGCATTGATAAAGGCAAAACTAGACTTATTAATTCCTCCGCAAACTCACATAATGAAAGTATATGTTTCTCCCTTCCCCTATTAGTGCAAGTCACATTGTCCAATTGAGTATCATTGTATAGTCTCTGGTTTTGGCAAACACCTGCTGAAGTGTCCATGGGTCTCGTTGCTCATCTTTTTAAATTCTGGAGCTACATTCTATTTCACCTTTCTCTTCCCCCTGGTTCTTTGGCAAGTTGAGAAGCAATAATGGTTGCAATAGCATAAGTGTGCTTCATATTTGACAGCCTGCTACCAATTGAATAGCTGCCCAGAGTCCTCTGGGAGTTGGGCAGCATACAAATTTAAATGAATGAATGAATGAATGAATGAATGAATGAATGAATGAATGAATGAATGAATGAATATGTCTGGCTGACAATCCATACTCAACGACTAGTCCTTAATGGGTCTAAGTCCACATGGAGAGAAGTAAGCAGTGGGGTACCACTCAGTCTTATCTTCATAAAAGATTTAGATGAGGGAATAGAAGGAGAACTTACCAAATTTCCAGATGACACTAAGCTAGCTGGAATAGCATGCAGGGGCGGCATACAAATCTAATAAATAATAATAAAGGAATAGCTAACACCCCAGAAGATAGGTTCAAGATCCAGATGGATCTTGTCAGACCTGAGCACTGGGCTTTATCCAACAAAATGAAATTCCATGTAGAGAAAAATAAAATCCTACACATAGGTAAAAAAAACCCCAAAATAACCAGCTAAACATGAGCCAGCAGTGTGCAGGGGCAGCCAAAAAGCCAATACAATCCTAAATTGCATTAACAAAGGGATGCAATCAAGATCAAGTGAGGTACTAATACCACAATATAAAGCCTTTGTTAGATCGCACCTGGAGCATTGCATCCAGTTTTGGTCACCACACTATAAAAGAGATATTGAGACTCTAGAACAGTGTTTTTCAACCAGGGTTCCGTGGAACCCAAGGATTCCACAAGGGCCGGCCATGGGTTCTGTGACTTAATAAGAAGGTAAGGCAAGGTCTGGTATTCCCAGCAAGGGTACATGGTACAGCCTCTCTCTCTTTCTCTCGTCCTCTCTGCTACTCCGCAGCCATGGACCCCCAGGCGGTAGCAACCCTTGCTGATTCTGCCTCCATCCTGTAAGGCTGCATTACTATTAATCCTCTCATCATTCCTATCACCACTTATGACTATGACTATAACTTGTTGCTTGTATCCTTATGATTTATATTCATTGTTTCTTGATTGCTTATTTGACCCCTATGACAATAATTAAGTGTTGTACCTCATGATTCTTGACAAATGTATATGCACCAAGACAAATTCCTTGTGTGTCCAATCACACTTGGCTAATAAAAGAATTCTATTTCAGCTTCAGGATGTACAGCTTGATAGCAGTTTACAGATACTTGAGGGGTTGCCACGGTGAGGAGGGGGTCTCTTTATTCCCCAGGGCACCAGAGGGCCGGACGAGGAACAATGGTTGGAAGCTGACCAAGGAGAGATTCAACCTGGAAATAAGGAAGAACTTCCTGACGGTCAGAGCGATCAACCAATGGAACTGCCTGCCAGGGGAGGTGGTGAACTCCCCAATTCTGGACACCTTCAAGAGGAGATTGGACTTCCATTTGGCTGGGGTGCTGTAGGGTTTCCTGCTCAGGCAGGGGGTTGGACTCGATGACCTAACGGTCCCTTTCAACTCTATTAATAAACAATAAACAAAGCTTAATGTAGTGTTTTTCAACCAGGGTTCTGCCAGAAATCTGATGACACCAAAGGGTTCACCTGAAGAAAAAAGGTTAAAAAACACTGCTCTAGAAAAAGTACAGAGGAAAGCAACCAGGATGTTCAGGGGACTGGAGACTAAAACATATGAAGAGAGGTTGCAGGACCTGGGCATGTATAATCTAGTGAAGAAAAGGACCAGGAGAGACATGATAGCAGTGTTCCAATATTTGAGGGGCTGCCACAGAGAGGAGAGGGGTCAAGCTATTCTCCAAAGCACCTAAAGGGCAGACAAAAAATAATGGCTGGAAACTGACCAAGGAGAGATTCAACCTAGAAATGAGGAGTAACTTTCTGACAGTGAGAACAATTAATCAGTGGAACAGCTTGCCTCCAGAAGTTGTGAATGCTCCAACACTGGAAGTTTTAAAGAAGATGTTGGATAGCCATTTATCTGAAGTAGTGTAGGGTTTCCTGCCCAAGCAGGGGGTTGGACTAAAAGACCTCCAAGGTCCCTTCCAATGCTGTTAGTATTATTATTAACTTCAGTTTGTGTTTGATCTCATAGTATTGAGGTTGCTTGAGAGCAGCCTTAACTTACTTAGGATTCAGCTGTGATGTATTTGAAACCAAGTAAATTGCATTTTTAATGGATGCAGCTTTGTACAGTTGGTAGTAGTCCAGTTCCCCCAAAAGCTACTGCTTCATTTCCCTCCCAGCTCTGTAGCATTATATCATGAAAGATAGCTTGATGTTTTCTTTCAGCTCAACTTTCTCCTCCCTAAAAAGTACATAGAGAAGTAAAGGGGTGATTGACATAAAAATAACATATTGAAATATTGAATAACTAAATAATGAAGGATTATAAATTGAGCAGGCAAATAATAGAAAATTTCAATTGAGCATAAATATTTGCACTATTATTAGAATTATATAAGCTTGTTAAAAGTAATAAATATGATTAATAATATTCTGTTTGTATTAAAAGGTATGACACTTAGAATAAGGTGATTGCCATAGAAATGGCACATTGAAATATGGAATGATTAAATAATGAAAGATTATAATTTAATAAAATATGTGTATTATTACAAGGATTATATAAGCTTGTTAAATAAGACAAATAAATCAATACTATTTTATTTGTATTACAATGTATGATACTCAGATGCCACATTGATATGTTTGTAAAAAATAAAAAGCATAATAAAAAGAAAGAAAGAAGTAAAGACAAGAATGAGACAGGAATTTATTGTTTTATTGTTTTGTATGGAGTGGTGGTAAATTTTTATTAGCAAGATCTGTGGCAGTTTCAGTAGGGAACAGTAGGGAACAGTTCTGGAACATTTTAAGACCAACAGATGGAAATATACATGAATCATCTTCAAACTCCATTGGAAGGTTGAAGAGGGATGCAATAGAATAGCTGGAAGTGTCTTTACAATCCCTTCTATACTTTATTGATCTATGTTTCAGCCCAATGTAAAATGCAATGTTTAATATTTCAAGTCTTAACTAGCTTGGAGAGTAGCTTATTTGGAATGCTCCAATATTCTTCCTCAAACATATTTACTAAGCTTTAATATCATTTTCAGAAGACTTAGTCAGAGTCTAACTGCCAAAGAAAAGGCATTCTAGTTGGTTAATTTCTATATAGTAGGTTAATATCAAGATTGTAGTAGCATTCTTGTCAAGCTGATTTTTAAAATAATTGGATGTCAATTATATGATTTTCTGATATCATATAAGGACTATTTGGTCATTCAGTCCTTTTAGCACTGTTATCTTAGAATTTGAAGTGACCTATTCATGTCTGTTTAGTGCCAGACCCTTATAACATCTTGGATCATACAGCTTTTGTTTCAAGATTTCCCTGGGAGAACGTATCACTTCATATGGTGGCCTAATATCTACTGTCTGACTGCTTATACAGTCAGAAAGTGTCTCCTGAAACTTAACCTTGTAGTTTTAACCTATTGATTGTGGACCTGCCTTTTGGAGCAACAGAAAATAAGTCCACTCCTTCCATGTGGCTGCTGTCCAGATATTTAAAGATTGTTCCTAATATTTCTTTTTATAGGTTAAATAAAGTTGACCACAACCTCCTAATTCACAAATTAGAAAAAAAATGGGGTAGGTTACAACACATGCAGATGGATAAACAGTTGGTTGTCCAACCACACGCAATGAGTTGTCCTCAATGATTCCAAATCCACATGGAAGAAGGTAGGCAGTGGGGTACCACAGGGTTCTGTCCTGGGCCCTGTACTCTTCATTATTTTCATCAATGACCTGGACGAGGGAGTAGAAGGGGAACTAATCAGATTCACAGATGACACCAAGCTGGCAGGGGTAGCCAACACGCTAGAGGACAGGCTCAAAATACAGAAAGATCTAGACAGATTAACACTATGGGCCCACAATAACAACATGATGTTCAACGTCGACAAGAGCAAAGTCCTTCACCTTGGTAAAAAAAAAACCTAGACACACATACAGCCTGGGAGAAACCCCGCTTAGCAGTAGTGTCTGTGAAAGAGATCTTGGAGTCTTGGTGGATAATCAACTAAACATGAGCCAGCAATGTGCAGCAGCGGCCAAAAAAGCCAACACTATCCTAAGCTGCATCAACAGGGGGATACACTCCAAGACCAGGGAAGTATTAATACCATTCTACTACACCCTGGTCAGACCACATCTGGAGTACTGCATCCAGTTCTGGTCACCACACTTCAAAAGAGACATTGAAACTCTGGAGAAGGTGCAGAAAAGAGCAACCAAAATGATTAGGGGACTTGAAACCAAGACTTACAAAGAGAGATTGCGGGAACTGGGCATGGATAGCCTAGAGAAAAGGAGGGCCAGAGGGGACATGATAGCTGTATATAGGTATATGAAGGGGTTGCCACAGAGAGGAGGGGGCCACTCTATTCTCCAGAGCACCATAGGGCCGGATGAGGAACAACGGCTGGAAGCTGACCAAGGAGAGATTCAACCTAGAAGTAAGGAAGAACTTCCTGACGGTCAGAGCGATCAACCAGTGGAACAATCTGTCTGTGGAGGTTGTGAACTCTCCAACTCTGGACACTTTCAAGAGGAGATTGGACTGCCATTTGGCTGGGGTGCTTTAGGATTCCTGCTCAGGCAGGGGGTAGGGCTTGATGACCTGCATGGTCCCTTTCAACTCTAACAATTAATAAAAGAAATAAACAAACAAACAAACAAATAAAAAATAAATATATCAAAATTCTTCATAAACGTACCATTCTCTCCACTGGGCTTGCTTCCAGATCCATCAACATCTTGGTAGTTCCCCCTTTAAACTAACTCCATTAAGTGTTATATGTTTTGTTTGTTGTGTTTGTTACTTTGAAAAAAACCAATAAAAATCTTATTTAAAAAAAAGGAAGCAAACTGGTTCCAACATGTCACTGTCCTTTCTGAACTATGATATTCTGAACTCATGAATTCCAAGTGCAGTCTAACCAAAACAAATTAGAGTGGAACATTTATTTTCAGCAAATTGGACTCTGTAATTCTTTTAATGCATCCCAAGATATCATTTTTTTAGCAACTGATCATACTGCTGACTTACTGTATATTTAAGTTTAGAGTAAGAAGGTCACTCAGGAAAGACCCCTTTCATAATTTTACTAATTTCAAATGAGGTCTTACCCAAATCCTGCATGTGTAATCTTTGACTTAAACCACAATTGGGAAAGAATTTCCATTGTTAAGTGTTTTATGATTTGATCTGCGCAAGCATTACTCTAGCTAAATGCTCCGAAAGAAAGCTCCCAGGTGTGGAGAAGTAAAAGTAAAAGTTAACCCTCAACAACCCTCTCTAGCTTGGTGAAAGCGGATTGAGAGGAGAGCGAACTGAACAAGCTGTGGAAAAACTTTATTAGAAGGAGTTAAAAGTTGAAGCAAGTAACTGTTTTTAACGTGTCTGTGTGGAGAAGCGAGAACAAAGGGAAGATGGCGTCTACCGAGGAGTTGGAGGGAAAGATGGATTCGCTGCTTAAAGCCTTTGCTGACATGGGGAAGCTGCTCCAAGATATGAAAAAGGATTTATCTGCAGTCGGAGTTGGAATGGCAGAATTGAAAGAACAATCCAAAGCACAAGATCAAAGAATTGGGAAACTGGAGGTGGGAAAATCTTGCCAAGAACTTCGCATCATTAATTTAGAAGACAGACAGCGCAGACCCAATCTTCGCTTGAGAGGTTTCCCCAAAGATTTTGCGGAGAGCAAACAACTAATTCAAGAAATCCTTCAATGGTTCAGTGAGAACAAAGTTAAATGTGAGTTGCAAGAATTTGAAAGAGCACATTGGGCTTTTGGATCCCGCAATAGTGGGGATTTAAAGGACATTGTTGTAAGGTTTGTTTCAGAAAGGAGAGCTGCAGAAATATTTAAAGAGTTGAAACAGATCTTAAACTTACGTTACAAAGCTTTTCCAATACGCGTTTTAAAAGATTTGTCTGCTGAAACCCTTAAGATGAGAAACCAGATGAGAGAGGTGTCCTCCCAACTTTATGAAAATGGAATCAGGTTTCCGTGGCGTTATCCTGCTACAATATGTGTATTTAAGGATTCCAAGGCTTTCCAGGCGAGATCGTTAGAAGAGGGAAGAAAGCTGCTTTTCCAATTGGGGTTAAATCCGGATGGAGCATCCCAGAGACAGTCATCGCTGGATCGGCCAGATGCAGCAGAAGAAGAGTTGTTTCTCCAACCGTTCCGTGAAGCAGGGCAAAGTAAGGGGGAGAAGATCGCAGCACTTCAAAGAGAACTGGCCTCACTCCAGGCAGAGAAGAAAGACGAGCCAAGGGTTACTCGATAGAAGAAAAAATAATAAACTGAACTGAGTTGTCTTGCTAATATGGTATTAAGTTTTTCAACTAATTAATCCTTTTTTTCTGTACTTCTTTATTGGTTGTTTTCGCTAGTTAACAAGGGGAGAGGAGGGAAGGAGGAGGGAATCTTTTATTATGTTGTAAAATGGGGAGGAAGGAGGGGCTTTCTGAGGGAACGCAGATCCAGGAGTGCCTCTTAGTAACGAAAGTTTTTTTTGTTGCTCCCCCTGGGGGGGGGGTCAAGATAGGGGCACCAGGGTGGGGATTCATTGTAATTAAAAAATATCTTTCCGGTAGGCTCTGTTTTGTTGGAAGGGGAAATGCATTTAAATTATGTAAATGGGTGATATAGGGTTATTATCGCTGAATGTAAATGGTCTCTCATCACAGAAAAAACGCTATAGAATCATGAAGCTGGCAAAGAACAGTAAGGCAGATGTTTTATTTTTATCAGAAACTCATCAGGGAAGGGAAAAAAACAGACAGATTAGTCACAAATACTGAGTGGCAGAAAGTTTATGAGTCGAGAGGAACGAATAAGGCAAAAGGAGTCGCCATCTTGTTTCACCGAAGAGTGCATTTTCAGTTAAGTAATATTAAAAGGGACAAAGATGGCAGAATGCTATTTATTAAGGGGAAAATAAGAAATAAGTTAGTAACTTTAGCAGTAATTTATGCTCCCAACGTAAATGCAAAACAATTTATAATAAATGTAAAACGGAAATTAGATGATTTTGCGGAAGGTATAGTGATTTTAGCAGGCAATTTTAATCTGGAATTAACAGCAGGGAAGGGGGAAAAGAAAAAGTTACACCTAAATAAAATCAATATGTTGGATCTTCATGAGAATATAGTTAATAGAGATACTTTCTATTCTGCAAGACATAATAAATTTAGCTGTATAGACTATATGCTAATTAATAAAACAGATAAGGCAAAGTTTAAGAAAGCGGAAGTGAAAACTATTTGGCTATCAGACCATGCTCCTCTCCTGGCTGTGATAGAGATAGAGGTTTGTAGGAAACAAAGAATTTGGAGGTATAACCCCATCGTCTCAGCAAATGAGGAGAGTAGAATTAAATTACAAAGGGAACTTAATGGATTCTTTTGTATTAATGCAACAGGTGAGATTAAACAAACAATAGTTTGGGATACACATAAAGCAGTAATGAGGGGTAATTGCATTAGTACTGAAGCTTTTATTAGGAAATCCTGGGATGCTAAGAGGAATAACTTATTAAAAGAAATAGATTTAATCCAAGAAACTTTAAAAATTACAAGAAATAGAGAATGGAATTTATTATTATCATTTAAGAAAAAGAAATTACAATTACTTGATGAAGAAAGATGGAATAAAATGAAGATGATTATGAAACATAGAATTAGGGGTTGGAGTAACAAATCAATGAAGCAAATGGTACACTATTTGAAAAAAAGAAAAGAGAAATCTTACATCTCTGCTTTAAAAGATAAGGATGGTGTAATAAAACGTAGTAATGTAGAAATGGAAAAAATAATGAGAGATTTTTATGGGGAATTATATAAAAAAGAGTATGTTATTTCGCAAACCTCAGAGGTTAAAAAGAAATTAAAGGAAGAGGATAGTCAAATGTTAAATGCAAAAATCACAAATGAGGAGATATCTAGAGTTATTAAGGGATTGAAACCCGCCAAAGCACCAGGTCCAGATGGTTTCACTGCTGAATATTATAAAGTGTATATGAATGAATTATTACCGCATATGGAAAAATTGTTTAATAATGTAATGGAGACTTTTGAAACTCCACAGACGTGGAAAATGTCAGAAATTATAACGGTCCCAAAACCAGATCATGATTTAATTGACCCGAGTTCTTATCGCCCCATCAGCCTATTAAATCAGGATTATAAGATATTTATGAAAATATTGGCAAATAGGGTGGAGAATATATTACCAAAAATAATTGGAGAAGATCAATATGGATTTGTGAAAGGAAGGAAAATTTATGAACCAATAAGAAATGTGGTCAATGTTTTACACCATGCTACCAGTACCAAAAGAAAATTAAGTATCTTAAAATTAGATGTCTATAAGGCTTTTGACAAAGTTAACCATGACTACCTATTTCAATTATGTAAAGACTTAAATATGGGAGACATATTTTGTAGAGTTATAGAAACAATATATAAGGATAATGTGGCTCAAATCAGAGTAAATGGCAATAGAACAGAAATGGTTAAAATTCAGAATGGAACTAAGCAGGGTTGCCCACTATCCCCAATGTTATTTGCATTAGCAATTGAGACCTTAGCAAACAAAATTAGAAATGATAAGGAATGGAGAGGCTATCAAATAGGGGAACTTGAATTGAAATTAAACTTATTTGCAGATGATGCTATAGTGATGTCTGAAACCCCAAATGAAATGATGAAAAGAATAATGATACTGCTTCAGGAATTTAAAGATCAATCTGGACTTAAAGTTAATATAGATAAATCAGAGATAATATGTTTAAATACTGGCCCCAAAGAGCAAATCGAGATTCAGAAAATTTCAGGATTGAAATTAGGTTGTAAAAAAATGAAATATTTGGGAATTTGGTTGTTCAAAAATCCAATTAAAATAGTCACGGCCAATTATAACCTAATATGGAAAAAAATCCATAAGCAGATTAAAAATTGGAAGGGTAAAAAGTTAGGAAGAATGGCTAAGATTAGAGCCCTCAAGATGATTATAATACCAAAAATGATGTATTTGTTTCAGGTTCTACCGGGTAGTTTTCCTGAGGCAAAATTAAGAGAATGGGATAATAGACTAAACTTTTGGATCGAAGGAGATAAAAAAACCCAGAATAAGGAAGCACTGGCAGTTTGCACAAGAGAAAGAGGGGGGTTGGGGCAGCCCATGTCTATTATTATATAGAAATGCTTTTCAAATGGAAAGGTTAATGGAGCTACAGTTATGGGGGGGGGGGAAAGAAATGGGTAGAATTAGAAAAAGAAATTAATAATATAAATAACAAAGAACTATTGTTTAAAAATTGGAGTAGAATCGAAACCAGTACCTTAAGTGATCCTTTTAAAGTATGTTTAGAAATATGGCTTAAATGGCAGAGGAAAAGTGGAATAAAGGTATCCAGGCTATCAACGTTATATGTATTGAATATAGGGGATGATGTGAATCTAAGTAGAATTATTAAAGTATTAAATAGTAAAGGGATAACGAGAATTGAACAATTATATGAGAAAGATGGAAGAGTTAGTAGAACCAGATTGGAATGGTGGATTGGTAAACAGAAATGGTTGCAGATTAATGCAATATGTACATATTTAAACAAAAGTGAGAATAAAGAAGCCTTCTTACGGGAAGAAAATAGTTTAGAAAAAATATTAAGTGAAAAGATAAATGAAAGTAAAGCACAAGCTGGTAATATATATAGAATGCTATTACACATGGAAGAAGAAGTAACAAAAAGTTTAACAAGATGTTGGCAGGACGATTTACAAATAGATGAAAGAGAAATGAAAGAAATAATAGAAAATATATTCAAGATTAAAAATACGAGAGTTAGAGAGATGAGAAGAAAAATTTTACATAAATGGTATTATACACCTGTACAAATTGCACACTTCCAGGGGAAAGAGAAGGGCAATTGTTGGCATGGGTGCCAGAAAAAAGGAATTTTTATGCATATGATCTGGGAGTGTGTAGAAATTCAGAAATTCTGGAATGTAGTGCAGAATGAAATTAATAAAATGTTAAACATTAACTGGATTATTACAAAAGAAATAGCAATTTTAATTAAATATAGGGAACTAGGAGAATTTAAGGAAATTAAAACCGCAGCATTGGAAAGTGCTCAAGCGGTGATGGTATTAGGTTGGAAAGATTCTACAAAATGGACAGTACAAAATTGGTACTGGTATATGGTGGACCACATACATTTTGAAATTATGGAAATAAGATTAAATAATTTTGATGAGAATAAATTGGAGAAGCTGATGATGCGATGGAACAAGGTAAAAGACTATATGTTAAGTAGAATCTGTGATGTAAATATGAAAAATAAATTACAATCACTCTTTCAGTAATATTTGTTCAAGATAGAGCCAAGGATTAGTAGATAGATAAATAAGCAAAATAATTTTTTTTGAATCCCTTTGTAGGGGTGGTGGGGGTGACGGGGTGTGTGTGTTGTTAGGTGATGGGCACATGCACTGTGCACTGTTATATGTTTGTTTTATGTAAACCTATAAAATCAATAAAAATTATTTTTTTTTAAAAAAAAGTGTTTTATGATTTTTTTTTTAAAAAAAAGCATAATTGGCAAGTAAACCATGCAGTTGTTAAACAAATCTGTTTTCCTCCATCTTCTTTGCTTGAAGCCAGCTGGGAAGATCACAAATGATCTCAAGATCCTGGTGTACTGCAACTGTTACAAATAAATACCAGTTGCCAAGAGCCCACATTTTAATTCATGGCCATGAGCCGGGGTGGCGCAGCAGGTAGAGTGCTGTACTGCAGGCCAATGAAGCTGACTTGTAGATCTGAAGGTCAGTGGTTCAAATCTCATCACCGGCTCAAGGTTGACTCAGCCTTCCATCCTTCCGAGGTGGGTAAAATGAGGACCCGGATTGTGGGAGCAATAGCCTAGCTCTGTTTAAAAAGTGCTATTGATAACATGTTGTAAGCCGCCCTGAGTCTAAGGAGAAGGGCGGCATAAAAATCGAATAAATAAATAAATAAATAAATAAGTAAGTAAGTAAGCAAGTAAGTAAGTAAGTAAGTAAGTAAGTAAGTAAGTAAGTAAGTAAGTAAATAAATGAGAATGCTGTGATAGTCATAAATCCAAGACCTGGTTATAAGTCACTTTTCTCAGTGCTGTTTTAACTTTGAATAGTCACTAACAAGGGGTGGTAAGTTGAGGACTATTTGTATGCTTATACTTCTCCTACTCTGCTAAGGACTTTCTATTTTTCCCTGTTAAAATCCCACCATGTTCACTTCAGCCTGCTGTTCAAGCTTATCTACATTTTTTAAAGCTTTCTTGCACCTCTTAAGTATTAGCCATCCTTCCCACCTTTACTTCATCTGCAAAATCAATAACTCAACTCCCTCATCTAAGTAATTTGATAACAATGTCAAACAGCTCAATATATCCCTCCAAGCTGAAGTGGAGCCATCAATGAAAATTGCTTGGGCATAGTCACTCAACCCAGTGTTAGTCTAACAGTTGTAACAGCCAGCTTATATGTTTCCATTTTATTAATGATGATATCGTTGAAATGCTTTACTGAGGGCTATACTGTGACCCTAACATTCCCCTTATCCATTTGTGTAGTAACTCTGCCTAAAAGGAAGATAAGGTTAGTTTGGCAGCATTTCTGTATTGCAAACCCTTGCTGGCTCTTGTTAATTATTGCATTGCTATTGAAAGCTCACAAACATGCTGCTTAATAATCTGCTTAATGGACCTTGCCCAATGTAGATGTCAAATTGACAAGTCTGTAATTTCCATTCAAACAATCTGATTATAATCTCAAATTGCAGAAAAGGGAAGTGGAGAAGGCTTAAAAACAATAAAGCCTGAGAAGAAGGCTTCTCCCCCTTCCCATTCTCTTCCCAAAGAAAATACAAATGTGGCATTTCCCTTCCCATTGCAAGTCAGCTATCAATATTACTAACTCTTCTACTAATAGGAAACATACATTTTATTTTTTTTTCATTCTGCAACAAAATGGTGACTGCCACATTACTTTTTTAACCCCTCCATGGACACTCTGAGAAGTAGGATCGGGACACCTGAAAGAAAGAATGTTCAGGGAAGTCAAAAGTGTTTCTCTCTCTCTCTCTTCAGCCTCCTGAAACATACGGTGGGAGGAGGCGTGTTTTCACCTTCCGTAGGCTCCAGAGGCTTTCCTCAAGCCTCTGGGAGGGCAAAAACTGCTTCCCCCAGGCTCCAGAGGTCCTCTGGAGGCTGGAAATGGCCCCATTTTTGGCCTTATGGAACTTTACCCTTCCCCGAACCTATACATAGTCCCTGGACTTACCTTGTATCCAAAATGGGATGCATGGAGACTCCTGGGAGACATAGGGCAGACTGGGATGAGCAGGGCTAACCATAGGTGTGCTTTGGAGGTTCTCTGAACAGCCCATAATGTTAGCTATGGGTTCTCCTGAACTTGTGCGAACCCATAGTAGCCCACTCCTGAAGTGGACATGTTTATTTATTTATTTATCAGATTTGTATGCCGCCCCTCACCGTAGACCCGGGGCGGCTAACAACAATAATAAGACAATATAAACAAATCTAATATTTAAGTTAATTTAAAAACCCCAATTAAGAAACCAATCATACATACCATGCATAAATTTTATAAGCCTAGGGGGGAGGGAAAGTCTCAATTCCCCCCATACCTGACGACAGAGGTGGGTTTTAAGGAGCTTACGAAAGGCAAGGAGGGTGGGGGCAACTCTGATATCTGGGGGGAGTTGGTTCCAAAGGGTCGGGGCCACCACAGAGAAGGCTCTTCCCCTGGGTCCCACCAAACAACATTGTTTAGTTGACGGGACCCGGAGAAGGCCAACTCTGTGAGACCTAACTAGTCGCTGGGATTCGTGCGGCAGAAGGCAGTCCCGGAGATATTCTGGTCCGATGCCATGAAGGGCTTTGTAGGTCATAACCAACACTTTGAATTGTGACCAGAAATTGATCGGCAACCAACGCAGACTGCGGAGTGTTGGTATAACATGGACATATTTGGGGAAGCCCATGATAGCTCTCGCAGCTGCATTCTGCACAATCTGAAGTTTCCGAACACTTTTCAAAGGTAGCCCCATGTAGAGAGCATTACAGTAGTCGAGCCTCGAGGTGATGAGGGCATGAGTGACTGTGAGCAGTGACTCCCTGTCAAAATCGGGCTGAAAGTGGTGCACCAGGCGAACCTGGGCAAATGCCCCCCTCGCCACATGTGTCATATATAATTCTCATTAGGCTGCATCTAGCTAAAAGTCTACCACTTTTGTATTGCTTGCTTCCTGTAATTTATCTCCAGAGCATTGCTACAAACTGACAAACACATTTGGTAAATAGTTTGAAATCGCACATAGCCGTGATTTAATGGAGCAGTTGGTTGAAAACTGGACTGGGAGATTCAAGACACTGAACTGATTTGGTTCTTCTTGGCTTAATTGTCATGTTTCTTTTGTTTTCTTAAAAATGCAATCGCCACATGAAGAAGGTTTATGTTTCCAGTTTCTCAGAAAAACCTAGATTCTAAACACTGAAAACATTATTTAATTGGGCATTAAAGCCTCTCTCCCCTAACATTTTGCCAAGGGCTTGTTCAGATATAATATCCCTTGGACTTCTTGCACTTGTAGTCTTGATTAAAACATAAGTCTAAATAATGTATCTGAGGGTGAATGATCCAGAACCGATGTGAAACCTGCACAGGGGGGGGAAATATTTATTTATTTATTTACTTGCTGTATGGAGTATGCTGGAGAGTGATGATTTGTCTGCCAATAGTGCCAAGGACAGCTGTTTATATTACTTCATTCAGCAGTCTGCACTGTTGTCAGGCACTTGAATCAGGTTAAATAAAGCTGTGGGAGGCCCATCTTCAAACTGGCAACTTCAGAAGGCTGAAGACAAAAAAATGAGGTGAGTAGATCAGCACTAATGCAAGCTTTCTCACTTGGAAGATAACCTACCTAGAAACATGTCATGAATTGTTAGTACAAATAAGAAAATAAAAAAGCAAGAGCAGTGTTTCATTCTTTCTTTTCCTTTTTATATGTATAATTGAATTTAATACCGTAACATCTTATAAGTAGGAAGCAATTTATCTGTTCACTGAGTTCCGTGATTTATTTAAAACATTTCTGCTATCTATCTATTATCTGTCTGCCTGCCTGCTTACCTACCTTATCTATCTGTCTGTCTGTCTGTCTGTCTGTCTGTCTGTCTGTCTGTCTGTCTGTCTATCTATCATCAATATATCTTATCTATCTATCTATCTATCTATCTATCTATCTATCTATCTATCTATCTATCTATCTATCTATCTATCTATCCATCCATCCATCCACCCACCCACCCACCCACCCACCTACCTACCTATCCATGCATCCACCTACCCACCTATGTATCCTTCTATCATCATCATCTGTCCATCTATCTGTCTATCAGAGGGAACAGGATAACGTAATAACACAAAATATAAGAATACAATCAACATTTGGAAGATCTATTAACTCCAGTATTCTTGGATAATTATTTCCAAAACTTTACCTATCTATCTATAGTTACCATACTTTACTGAATAATATATGTAAGTAAGTTTAAACATCTGTACAGGCTGAAAATAGAAGCTAAATTTTAATGCGAGTGTAGTCCAACGTAAGCTCTCTTGCAATATAAAACTGAGAAGCCTATCAATACAAACTAATATTTTTAAAAAACAATATATTAATGTTAATACGCTATTTGGGTAAATTGTATATCAGCTAAGCAATGTTGGCTGATGCGGCCTAGGGGAAGAGCCTTCTCTGTGGCAGCCCCAGCCCTCTGGAATAAATTCCCTCCAGAGATTTGCACTGTCCCCACCCTCCTGGCTTTTCGCAAGGTCTTAAAAACTCACCTCGCCTGGGGCCTTTGAGCACTGGCATCTTGCTTTGGATGATGATATGAATGTAGGACTGTAGTTAGGATGAATGTGAATGTCTGATTTTAATAATTTTGGGATTTTAGTACTAGTTTTTATGTTTGGGTTTCTCTTTTCTTGTATCTTGTATTTTATTCCTGTTTTTGTAAACCACCCTGAGTCTATGGAGAAGGGTGGCATAGAAATCCAAACCAACAAATAAATGAAAATCTGTTCCCCGAAGCATAGGGCTAAGCTTAAATATTTGGGGCATGCTGCCTGCCTTAGAATCAGCTGGGACAGTGGAAACACCAAGAACACCTGAAGTCAATTTAAATTTACTGGGGTGCCTGCTAGGCTGTATTATCAATTTAAAGATTTTACCTGACATCATTGCCTTGGTTGTGTGCAGTGCTGGAAGTCTTATTAAACATATAGTTCATTACGTACAGGATCAATATATTCACTTTGCAATCTGCTTATTTTTAATGTGTGCATGCATGTGCATAAAAGTCCTTACTGTCTGCTGATAATAGATAATAGCCTGGGCAAATTCCTGCCATTTTCTCAACAATCTTTTGGAAGTGTCTTTTCATTGCCTTTTCCCTGAAAGTGAGTGAGTAACTGACTTCAGGTTACCCAGCTGTTTCTATAATTACTGTAAGTCAGGAATAGAACACACATTCCCATTTTCTAACCATTGCATCAAACAGGTTGTCTCCTATTGGGACAGAAATCCTAAAATGGGCAGGGCATTGAAATCATTGTGGAACATCTCTCCCAATATGGACACATGGAGTTGGTCAGACTTTTGAGAAACCTTCCCAGTTGTGACACTCTTATCATACAATTCCTGACACTCGTATCATGCAATAACAATGATCAACTGTCATATTTATTTTATTTTATTTATTTTATTTATTTATTTATTTTGTCCAATACATAATACACATTAAAGAGAATAGATATGTAGTAATATAAAAAAAGAAAAGAATAGAAGAAAAGATATAAAAGTATAGGTGAACATATTTGAAAGGAAGAAAAGATAAATGAGATAAGGAGAGACAATTGGACAGGGGACGGAAGGCACACTGGTGCACTTATGCACGCCCCTTACTGACCTCTAAGGAACCTGGAGAGGTCAATCGTGGATAGTCTAAGGGAAACATTGGGGATTAGGGGCTGACACTACTGAGTCAGGTAATGAGTTCCACGCTTCGAAAACTCGGTTGCTGAAATCATATTTTTTACAGTCGAGTTTGGAGCGGTTAATATTAAGTTTGAATCTGTTGCGTGCTCTTATGTTGTTGCGATTGAAGCTGAAGTAGTCATTGACAGGTAGAACGTTGCAGCATATGATCTTGTGGGCAATACTTAGATCGTGTTTTAGGCGTCGTAGTTCTATGCTTTCAAGACCTAGGATTGATAATCTGCTTTCGTACGGTATTTTGTTTCGAGTGGAGGAGTGAAGGGCTCTTCTGGTGAAGTATCTTTGGACATTTTCAAGGGTGCTGATGTCTGAGATGTGGTATGGGTTCCAGACAGATTAACTGTATTCAAGGATGGGTCTGGCAAAAGTTTTGTAGGCTCTAGTGAGTAGTGTGAGATTGCCAGAGCAGAAGCTGCATAGGATCAGGTTAACAACTCTAGAAGCCTTTTTGGCGATATTGTTGCAGTGGGATTTGGCACTTAGATCATTTGATATTAATATTCCAAGGTCTTTTACTGAGTGGGGGTTGGCTGTGAGATTTTGTTTATTCAGTTTATATATGAGGTTTGGATTCTTTTTGCCGATGTGGAGGGTAGAACATTTGCTGGTTGATATTTGAAGTTGCCAGGTGTTAGACCAATCTGAGACAAAGTCGAGGTCTTTTGGGAGAGTAGATGTGTTGTCCGTGGTGTTGAAAAGTTTTACACCGTCGGCGGAAAAAACACAGTTGCTTGTAATATGATCGCAGAGGTTATTGATGTAGAGACATTAATAAGAATGTCTTAATACAGGCTTTGGAATCCCTCTGGTGTTTATCATCATTATAATGGGATCCTTTGAAGATCACATTAGACAGCAAGTGTTTTCCGGCAGTTTCTATCATTTTTGGCCTTGTCCCAAGAGACATTAATAATCTTAAGATCTTCTTTTGTGTTTGGTGCCAGGTTTTATGAGGATGTCCTCATTAGTATTACTGATTTCCTCCAGGAGGTATCCAATGTAGTACAATTTTGGAATGCCAGTTGTTAGGCCCATGTAATATATGCAAACAAACCCCATTCATAGTTCTCGATAGAAGTTCTAAATCTTATTTTTGTACTGGCTGTTGCTGATTTTAAATATGCAAGATGTGTATAACTGGGTCCAATACTCTTTTTTTGCTTTTTTTTAAAAAAAGGAAAACGACTCAGTGATTCTCCAGTGAAAAGCAGTGAAATTGTTCTGACCTAGGCTTCTTTAGAAAGCATGAAGCTGAGTCTTGGTCCTGGACTGGTAAAACCTCTTTTATTTACACAAGTGTGAATTCCTCTCATTCACAGTCCACAAGGTTTGTCAAGCAGTCTTTCAGAGGAATATTTACAAACACACACCTTATCTCACTTGGAACATTGCCAGAGAACTAGTTCCCAAATGCAGGCAAGAGAAAACTTGGCACAGAGTCACAAACAGCACTTTCCATTCTTCCAATGACTTGAAGGAACTAATTGCTTCCTGCAAAAGCCCACTTCCCATTCACTCATCTTTTATTTCTTTTGGGAGGGGCCATTCACCTCTAAGGTGTGGCCTTACTCCCAAGTCGACCCTGCTTGCTTAATTTTTCTTGTCTTCTAGCAGCTCTGATCCTGCACACACTGAGAACAGGCTCCAGATGTTTCTCTACTTCACTGATGTCTGACTATGAAGGCAGCTGATAACTACCGATGGCCTTGGCTTCCTCTCTGCCTCCAATGCAGAGCCCTCTTCAGAGCTTTCCCCAGACTCCAGGACTGGCTGATGTTCCTCTCCAACCTCCTCACTGTCCCAATCTGCTGCCAGCTCCACTGGCACAGGCCACAACAATTTTTTTAAAAAACAGATGAATTTTAAAAGCACAGCGCTAGAATTTCTCATTGACTTCTGATGAAAAGCTAAGCAAATGTCAAAAATTTTAATGCTGGCATGAATAGCATTTAAAATGTTCAGGATGACACCTTCTGTGTATAACCCTAGAAAATAAGACAGCAGGTGCAGCTGTCAAAGATCCTTCTCAGTAGGACTGAATACTTGTGGCTCACCTATACTCTCAAAAGGTCTTTCAGTACCAATTCTAATATTACTTTGATATAAAGTAAAACTCTTTTGATATTTTTCTGGGCTTTGAAAAGTGTTTTGTGGTTGTATTATGGTATTTAATGTAATGGATTTTATTCTTTTCTTCTCTATCTTAGATTGGTGTAATGCTCTCTACTGTTCTTTACCCCTAAGGCATATTGTCCAGCCTTTGGTTTCATTTTCTTTGTTGCTAGGTGACTTTAATTTTATTATACAGCAGCGTGCTACAGAATGTGCCTGGATTTTTCCTAATGCAATTTGAATTAGAAATCTTTATTGCGTCTTCTGCCAAAATCCATAGGGGAGGATGGAGCTCCTCAACCACTCATAATTTTGAAACTGACTTATTATTTCTGACTTTATTTATGGATTTAATACAGCTGTATCATTTTAATGTAATTGTCATCAACATCACCTACCATTAATAACTAGTTTGTGTGCTACCTTATAAAACTTGATTCACTGTAGTTCATCTAATTTATACTTAATTTACAAGGACTTAACTTGATTTAGAAATTTAATTATAGAAATACATTATTTTCCTTCCATCTCTACATTAACAACCTGTCTAAGACTCCAGGAAAATGGCAGCATATATTAGTTTTTCTAAATTTTAAGGTGCATAAATTATACTTGGATACTTAATTCTACATCTAATTAATATTTCCCTTTTAATTAGAATTACTGGATCTGGGCTGCAAAGATCTAGACCAGTGTTTCCCAACCTTGGCAACTTGAAGAGATCTGGACTTCAACTCCCAGAATTCCCCAGCCAATGCTGGCTGGGGAATTCTGGGAGTTGAAGTCCAGATCTCTTCAAGTTGCCAAGGTTGGGAAACACTGATCTAGACGATCACTAGGTGGCACAAGGAGTGTCACTTGCTATTTGATGCTATTTACATCTTGATTGTTCGGACACAGTAATCCTGTTGTAGACTAATTATCACAAATTAACGGAGAACATGAACTCTACCCCTATCAGTTTGGATCTGTTTAATTTTGCGAAGAGAAAGTATTTGGCTGTGGTGTTACCTCCATACATCTACCAAGTGAGGTTATTCCAAATTTCATACACCCTTTTGAGAATCAAAGTTAGTCACTTTGTTTTTCTTCCCCTCTGAAAAGGAGATGTAATATATTTATCTGGTAACCGAAACATAACAAAAGAAAAAATCTTACAGCAACAGAGATGTATGTCTTTTCTCAAAATTAATTACCTATTCAATGTGGAATGATTTTTGCTGATTATTTAAAAATAAAGTTCAAAACAAAGGACTTTGGAACACTTTATTATTTATCTTTATAGAGATCTCCTGAATTAATTTCATCATAGACAATATAAAAATGCTGAATGGCTTCATAAGTATTCCCCCCCCCCCACCTTGTATTTGTGTATGTGTATATTTCGGTTTTCCATCTTGGAGAAAAAAAATCTGAAATCGAGGGTCCTATTCGTTTACAATAGTTTAGAATCTGTGTAGAGTTATTTTGTTCTCGGTGTGGCTTTCTTGTGCTTTTTATTCCCTTGGTGATTACATGCCTGTGTTAAATGGTGTATTTGCTCATTAATCCATTAATCATGGGAAATATAACAGCAGCTATCAGGGTGGTGGGTCTTTTCATCAGAAGTAATTTTTGTGTGGCGCGGAACTGTTTTTGCTTATAGAAACATAGAAACATAGAAGACTGACGGCAGAAAAAGACCTCATGGTCCATCTAGTCTGCCCTTATACTATTTCCTGTATTTTATCTTACAATGGATATATGTTTATCCCAGGCATGTTTAAATTCAGTTACTGTGGATTTACCAACCACGTCTGCTGGAAGTTTGTTCCAAGGATCTACTACTCTTTCAGTGAAATAATATTTTCTCATGTTGCTTTTGATCTTTCCTCCAACTAACTTCAGTTTGTGTCCCTTGTACCCAATGTAAACCTTGTACCCAATGTATCAAACTCAGATAAGACTTGGTGCAGGAGTGGTTTCCTCCCAGTTCAGACCAGATTGCCCAAACTGTTAAAGACCCGCTGGTGATGTTATGCTGGTGTTACAGATCTGGTTCAGTCGGTGATGGTCCGTGGGCGCCGCTATCTGTTTGGGTGAATTTTTGGTGAATTTTTTACTCTTTTGAAGGTTTTTCCTGTTCTGCTGCTTGTAAAATGTCCCGTCATGGAATCCAGGAATTGATCACTTTGGCGTCCTTAGCAACCTGCCAATGTACGTGATGTCAAAGCTCCGCCCCCGGAATCTCTTTGTGGGATTCCCCAGCTCCTTTTGTGCCTCCCTCCCAGCCTCCTGACCAGCTGTCAGCTCCCCGGTGTTTGCCTTCCTCCGCCGCCACCGGTGGCTGGCTCCTCCTCCTCTTCTCAGCAGATGACAACCGGGCAGTGGCTTTCGCAGCATTTGGCACAAACGGCAAACTAAAGTACAATTTTTTTAAAAAAATTGGTTTTGGGTCCGGCATGCCGAACACCACAAAATTCGGTACGGACCCGAATTGTGTGGGTTTGATTTGCCCAACACTACCCCTGTCTCTCCAAACCTTAAGTATGTAATGTGTTTGTAGGATCCCTGTTAGAGGATGGGAGATAAAACCCACTGAAAATCATAACTTTCTCTATTTGGTGTCCTTGTTGCCTGACAGAGTTAGAGATTAATTAGTTCCTTTTCACTTACCATTATAAGAATAATGTATCTGCCAACATGTCAAAATCAGAAATAGAGTCATGGTTCTATTACTGTGTGAAAGACATATGCATTTTCATTTTTCCTTTGACTTCTAAAATTCTTTGTCCACTGCAAAATATGAAAAACTGAATATAGTTTCACTAGACTTTTGGTTGGTTTTATTTTGGAGCAAAGGACAACAAAAAAACTTTCGAAAATAAAGTTGTTCTCTTTCAGAATAACCTGGATTGGAACATTAAAGGTTTTGTTTTGTTTTGGCGTTGTTGTGGGGTTTTTTTCCGAAAAGAACAGAATTCTGATTAATAGAACAGCTCTGAGCTGGAGTAATAAATAACTTTTGAAATATAGTTGAGAGGAAAATAGTTATTCCTCTCTCTTTCCCTCCACCAGCCTTTTTTGGATCTAACCCCGAATTGCATTTGGCTTTGGTTGCCACAATGTAAAAAAGATGTTGAGAAACAGTGAAGATAAAAGCAACAAATATGATAATTAATTAATTAATTAATTAATTAATTAATTAATTGACTGATTAATTGGACTTAGATGCTTCCCAACTCCCAGAGGACTCTGGGTGGCTCACAGCCAAATACAGATAAAAAAGATATAACAGAAAACTTCGTAAAAACAGTAACAAGCATCTAAAAGCAGCTATCGGACAATTTAAAATAGTTAAGAATGACCATGCATACCCCAGGCCTGCTGGAAGAGCGAGATCTTTAAGGCTTTTCTGAAGGCCAGTAGAATGGGGGCAATCCGGATCTTGGGAGGAAGCTATTTCCAAAGAGTCGCAGCAGCCACAGAGAAGGTCCTCCCCTGTGGGCCCACCAGCCAACACTGTTTAGCCGATGGGACCCAGAGAAGACCAACCCTGTGGGTCCTTATTGAACACTGGAAGCTATGCGGTAGGAGGCGGTCTCACAAATAGTCTGGCCCTAAGGAATGTAGGGCTTAAAAGGTAATAACCAACACCTTGAATTATGCCCGAAGACCAATTGGGAGCCAGTGCAGACCACACAGAATTGGTGTGGTGTGGGTGTACCTATGTACACCCTCAATGGCTCGCACAGCTACGTTCAGGACCATTTGCTGTCTCTGAATGCTCTTCAGTGTTATGCTGAACCCTTAACGATTAGCCCCCCAGTGAGTTTGGAATGCAATTCAAACACACACACCATCACAGAGGAAATGAAAGTAAGTTTATCCAATCAGTTTTGTGAGCACACACTCTAAAAAGGGCAAAATTTCTCTCACACAGAAAAAATCCTTGAATGCGGCAAAAGACAAAACAAAAGAACAGATAAGGCAGCTGTAAATCTTCACAGCCACCCATGCCAACGAGTCCACAAGAGTTATTTAACTATGAAGTTTCCAAAGTTCAGTATAAATCCTGGAATAATACAAACAGTAGCAATGGTCTTTCTCCAACAGATAAATGCCCACACGCACACTCCCCAATGCCTGTAATTTATCACCAAACACATGAACATAATTGCCCCTTGAACAGGCATGCTCCCTTATCTTCGGAGATGCCTGTGCAGCTGGTCCATTCTTGTCATAAGCCTGAGCACACGGGCATCCACAAGTGGTTCCACCTCTGATTCTGATGACTCACTAATTGGAGCATGGACTGGTGGGCTGGCTGCACCCATCTCTCCATCTGACTCATCTCCCCCACCATCTGTCCCTTGCTGAGAATCAATTTCACTGTCTGATTCTGCTGGCAATAACACAGGTCTCTGATAACCCGAGAACTCCTCTAAACCAACATCCAAATTCCCCACTGCAGGAGCTGGCCCAGAGCCAACCACAACATTCAGAGGAAGCCCCATGTAGAGTGCATTACAATAGTCTAATCATGAGGTGATAAGGGCATGAGTGACCATGAGAAGAGTCTCCTGATCCAAATATGGATTATAGGACTGGAGGAAAATATATATAAATACCAGTTGCTGGAATTGACTATGTCTACTTTAATGAAAACAAGCACTAAGGGTGACATGATAGTAGTGTTTCAATATCTCAGGGGTGGCCACAAAGAAGGCAAGGTCAACCTATTCCGCAAAATATCTGAAGACAGGACATAAAACAATGGATGAAAACTAATCAAGGAGAGAAGCAACCTGGAATTAAGGAGATACTTCCTAACAATGAGAACAATTAACCAGTGGAACAACTTGGCTCTAACTTGCCTCCATCCAACTTACGGATGTTCCAACACTGGAAATTTTTAAGAAGAGATTGGGCAACCATTTGTCTGAAATGATATAGGGTTTTCTGCCTGAGCAGAGGGTTGGACTACAAGATCTACAAGGTCTCTTACAACTCTGTTATTCTGTTATTTTTTTATGAGGTTTAAGATTAGTATGTCTGTAATCTCTCCTGCTGCTCAAAACCATCTCCCAGGTTTTCACCCATTTTCTGTGATCATCTTCATTGTTTTGCAACTGGCCCAACATTTTCAGGCAGAGGGACATACAATTTTGGTTTGGTTATTCTTGTCCAAGGCATTTTCTTCTATAGAAATGGGGACCAAACACTTCATCAGGATATCTTTTTTGAGCAGAGTATCTTCCTGCCACAAATAAATAAGTAGTCCCATCTATGAGGATAGTTGGGACAGATGGAAAGCAAACTCACTATCTTTCCATGTTCTGAATGCAAGGGAAAATATCTGGGCATATTCTTAAAGAAGATGCAATTTTGTATGAGAGCTTAAAATGAAATTGGCTTGCACTGAATCACCTAAAGTTATTGTTCCAAGTTAATTTAATATATAACATTTGTTTAAAATTCCAAATCAATTTTTATTCTGGACATACTTGCAATGTCTTCAGTTGTTGTTTAAAATAAGTCATTATTTCTTTTATAAAATGTTTTTTTAATTGGGGTATTGTAAGCAGGAACAAAAATCTGCAATTTTATCATCAGATCAAGGTTAAAATAAATCATGTGCGACATGTAGACCTGATTGATTTCACATCTTGGTTTATTAACCAATTGTACTTAACGCTAAACCTTTGCCTTGAGGGATAATACAGAATGACATTATCAAATAAGAGCAATTGTGATGAGATCCGATAGTATTGATCCAGGGTTACATATTTTCAAATATGAAAATCTAACTCTCTTTTTAAAAGTTAAAAAAACCTGAAGGTTTGTAAAGGGGTAATATGAATAATCCACAGTGCATTTCAGTTGGAGAAAATTGGTACACAGGAACAAAAATGGAAGTGTCTTGAAATCAGGGTCATCTTGATTAAAGTGCAGAAGGTTTTTATTCTCCCAATGGTTAGTGCCTCAGTAAGCCCTTGCAAAGTTTCAAGCCCTCTGTTTTTCTTTGTTCTAGTGGTGCAGCTGTAAATCAAGATAAAAAGCAACTTGATGTGAAGAATTTTTTTTTAAAAGGTCATTTAATCACCCCGTTAGCTTAAAATGATTATTGATTGCTAAAGGTAGCATCTAATTCTGCCAGAAAATCCATTTTAGTAATGATTACTGTCCTCTGCTTTATCTATTGTATGCAGGTTATTAAAAGTGGGAATCCCTAGTGAAGTATATGCTGTAGGTTTTAAACTACTTCACTCATATATAGGTCTGTCTATCAATCTTTATATATCTGTCACTAAACCCCTACAGAAAAAAGAACAGAAATTCAGAATTATCCCTTTTAATCTACAGTGGAATAGGAATAGACAATTAGCAAAAATATTTTTGCTGTAGGACTAATTATTATTTCCATTCCATTGAAATCTGGTAAGGCAAGACAATATATGACAGATGATTATCATCAGAGAGGAAGGATAGAGTGGACATTTTATTGTTTCTCAGCATTAAAATTGCACATTGATATTGCTGAGGGAAATCTTATAATTCTTAATGGCTTAAAAAAAGCATTGTTTCAACTTTATTTCAGAACTGTTTTTATATGCTGTATAGAAGCACTATTCAGAATACCCCACCTTTCTAAAAAATTAAAAAAGAGTCATTCCTCCTTACCAAATGTATATTAATCTATATTTCAAACATAATAATAATAATAATAATAATAATAATAATAATAATAATAATAATAATAATAATTATTATTATTATTATTATTATTATTATTATTAAAAAAGTAGTCAAAAATGAGCAAGCAAAACTACTGTGGGACTTCCGACTGACCCAATTCTGAAGCATAACACACCAGACATCCTGATTGTGGAGAAAAAGAAAGTATGGATCATCGACATCCCAATCCCAGGGGATAGCAGAACTGAAGAGAAGCAGCTAGAGAAATTAATGAAATACGGAGATCTAAAAATAGAGCTGCAACAACTCTGGCATAAGCCAGTGAAAGTGGTCCCAGTGGTACTTGGCACACTGGGCGCAGTGCCAAAGGATCTCAGTGGACATTTGAAAATCATCGGAATTGACAAAATCTCCATCTGTCAATTGCAAAAGGCCGCTTTATTAGGATCGGCAAACATAATTCGCCGCTACATCACGCAGTCCTAGGTGCTTGGGAAGGGCCCGACTGGTGATGAAATATGAAATCCAGCATAGTGATCTCATTTGCTGTGTTGTATTGACATAATAATAATAATAATAATAATAATAATAATAATAATAATAATAATAATAATAATAATGTTTGTAAAGGTATTTCTAAGCTGTGATTCCTTGACTAGGCATATATGTTTCTAATTATGAGAAGGAAATGATATCTATTTATTAGTTAAATGTCTTAGTCCTTATTGGAAAGGTAATTATTTTGTCACTATAACTAGTCTATGGTATCTGTTGTATAATTCCATTAATTTCATGGCATCAGAAACATTCCCCAAGAACAAGCATAAGTCGTTTATACACAAAAGTTTATTTGGTCGGTGAGTTTTATTTAAAAAGAGGTTATATATGGACAATGAAATTAATTCTGGTTTCAACTGAAATATGTCTTCCAATTTCCTTCTAATAATCTGTGTTATTGCTTCATTGAAATGCACTATGAAGGCATTTAAGAATTTCTCTAGCCGGTATTATAGAACAGAGTTCAGATATGGTAAATGTTATCCATAGAACATTTAGGTTTAGGTTTTTAGATCTTCCCCCCGACCAATGGATGTTTTTAGTATGATTGTTGAATGAATTGTAATGATAAGTTTTTTAAATTAGAATTTTTAAGGATTGTTTTAATGTATTAATAATTGGATTGTTTATTACTGTTTTCTGTCTTTTATATATGCTATGAGCCACCCCGAGTCCTCGAAGAGGGGTGACATACAAATCCAATTAAATCTAAATCTAAATATCCATCGATCTTCAGAGGCTTTGCTGTTCTGTACTCTGGTTGGACAAAAAAATCTCTGTGGGAGAATGTAATTTGTGCTTGATGACCAGATTAATATATCATGTTGGAATATATTATTTTGTTTTTATCTGAATCAAGCCACAATGACTTGTCTATCAAATCATGGTTTAAATCATCCTAATTTTCCATTATGTACTAATAGAGATGATTTATAAGAGATACCCTCTTCTGGGTCATTACCATTGGTCTGCTGAAGCCTGCTTGTATCAATTTGTAAGAGGTGATTATTTCTAATTTTCTGGAATTTTGCTTACTGGTTGAGAGCAAAAAATCCAGTTGAGCCCTAACTCCAGCTGAGTCCCAATCACAGTTGAGTGGTGTAGTGAAAACATGGCAATGGAGCCAGCAAATCCAGTTGCTATACATCAGATTACTAGTAATTAACCCTTTCTGATGAAGGACCTTATGCATCATAATAACATTATGACTATCCCACCGATAATATGCTTTCCCAGAACTGTCACCCATGATTAGTAGACATTGATAAACAAGGAATCCACCTAATTATATTACATTCCACTGGAAAAGGAATTGGCAAGCCATCCCCAATTTTTTTTTCTAGAAAACCAAATGAGTATCTGGAATTTGGACAAAAACGCCATTCCATATTCTGGCATATAAACCCACAAAGTCGGGAGATATTCAATGAATAGAAGACAAATATAAGTTCCAGTTATAACATGATTGAATGAAAAATGTAAGAAAGTCCAGTTGCTGATATGGCCAGAAGCAAAATGAAAATTCAATGCTCTATCTATGTATTGTCAAATGTATCCAACTATAATGTATAGTTGTGGAATTGCTGGATAGAGACAAAATAATGTCTTTGAATTATTGGGGTAGAGCAAATGGTTGAGAGTCCTTGGACCTCAAATATGATTGCTTAAATGAAATAAAATCAGACAGTTCACTGGAATTGCTAATAATGAAACTAAAGTTTATGGCTTTGAACACTTAATATGAAAATTAGAGCAGACTCTGATCCTTCGAAAAACTGAAGGCAGTTGAAAAGAAGCTGGCAGAAGACATGATCACTGATGACACAAACATGAGCTTACAAGAACTGAAAGTAGCAATTACTGACAGACTATCCTGGAAAAATGACATCCATCAGGTCATGAAAAGTTGGAAGTCACTGAACAAATGAACCACAACCCTGGTTTTTCACCTATCCTGACTCTTGACATTGAAAATTGTATCTGGAATTGAAATTTTTGGCTCAAACTATATTTCTGATTAATTACAGAAAATATAGGATTAAAGCAAACTTGCGGTACAATTTAAAAAGGACTTTATTATTTCTGTTCATTTATACATAAAGCAACTGTAAAATGACACTGGCAAAAAAGGCCAACATGAATATTCATGAGTTTTCTCGCTTTATAATAAGTGATACTTTAAACAGGTTGTGAAATTATTTAAAATATATAATATGAACCTCTGTTAAATACTCAATATTTTCTAGTGTATAATATCAGTGAGTGGACAGACCTCACCTTTGCTAATAGGCACCTGGAGAAAAGGTTCCTTCTTGAGGCTTTTATTAAACTCAGATTTGGAAAATATGTTTTAGGGTGCCTGTTTATGAAAGAATGCTTCTTTCAATATTGGAAGTAGCCATCATCACAGACCAAGATTCTGGGCACCAGAGCAGACAGTGATAGTGGGAAAATGCTTACTTATCAAGTAAAGATTAAATGGGCTAATTGTTTTTTGGCAGTGAGTTGATTACCAAAATATTTAGCAAATGACTACATTCTCCCTGTGCAAATACAAAATTAGCTTGCCTGAGAAAATGCTAAACTGAAGTTTTTGTTTGAAACTTGCTGACTTTCCACAAGAATGGAGAAAATCTTGTAAACAAAATTGGAGAGAATCTCATTTTGTAGGATAAGGTAGAAAAGGCCAGGTGAATAGTTTCTGCTTGAGTTAACTAGAGTGATCTTCCTTAGGAGATACCTATAAAACACATTTTATTTAGTGTCTAGGATGAAATCTCATGCTCCAGTAGTGATATTATATGATGCACACTTCAGTTCCTGAAGCCAGGAACAACTTCCTATTATATAAATTGCATTTGCAGAAAATGTTCTTAGAATCTGAGCTGTATACAGGTACACATTTATGATCTTTCCCCCCAGAAAGACAATTTTGTTTAGGGGCAAATCAGTAGTGAAACTATAGCTGATAAAAGGTAGTGGGGAAAATGTATTGAAAATTCAGAATAGATTAACATGTAAAACAACAAAGTACACACTAACAACTGTCATGAACGGCAGATTTTCATATTGTGGTTCTGTACTGAATGAACATGACTTTGAAAATCCCTAATGTCTACAACTTTTTCAAACTTCTTTTGAAAAGAACAGTCTTCTATATTTGCCAAGAATCCTTCTACTGCATTCTTCTATTTTTAAAAAAATATACTGTACTTATATTGCTAAATTCTTCTTAAATTTATCAATCAATAAGGGAGGATATAAAACCAATCACTTTATTAGTGCAACACACTGAAATATAATTAGTCATTTTCAGTGTAGACTAGCATGTAGTGCAATAGTGGGTTGTGAATTACTTTGTTACTGCATGCGCAGAAGCATCCCGGGTGGGTGGGTGGAGCCTACCAACTCCAATACCAGTTCAAAGAACCAGTCCGAAATGGGAGCAACCCACTGCTGATGTAGTGTACACTCTGTCTATTTAGTTACAGTAGTTAACTGTATTATGCAAACTCAGAACGTTGGGTTAAGCAAGTTATTGGCCAATTAAATAACTATTACATTAAATTTAATGTTAAGGACTCTGAGTGATTTGACAAGTAAATTCAAACAGATTTTTTAGTGCTACATCTTCTTAGGTACTACATATTCTTCCAACACTTAAAAAAAAACCCCTTTCCTATTTAGTCTACAGCCCTGGCTTTATTTCCTCATCCAAATGCTATCCATGCATCACCCTGCTTAGCTTCTGAAGTATGGTTGATCTTATAATAGCATCTGCTGAGGTGTGAACGTTGTCTGTACAGAAGAGAAAGAGCTAAGCTTATTATGCAATAATAAAGTGGAGGCTTGAAAGCATGTTTCCAGGTGGCCAGGATATAAATATGGAGAAATAGGTAGAACATGCTCAAAACTTTCTCTACTTTGAAAGCATTCAGAAGAAGAAAAAATGATAAAATCTGAACCTTGTCATAAAGTGTCTTTTCACAGACACTTAAACATAACATCCTCTGTACCTTGATCTTCAGTCAGAAAAAGAATTATTTCCCCTTGGGTCACCAATACACACTTGTTATTTTTTGTAAATTTGTTTCTCCTCTTTCTCAAAGAGTAACTATAAGGACCACTGTTTTAGCCAGCTGTTTATATGAGGGCTTTTAAATGCAAAAAGATCAGACAATATGTTCTTAACTTTTGTCACCTCCAAGTAATTCTTGTCCTTTTTTATTTTAGAACTATGAGCTTTGGTACTTAGCCATTTAATGCAGCTACGGCATAGATGTCAAACTCACCACATCATGTTGCTGTCACATGATGTTTCACAATGTTTTTCCCATTTGTGGAGCTGGGATGGGCATGGCCCGCGTGTGACAGATCTAGTTCATAGGCCGCCAGTTTGACACCACTGAGATGCAGTAATTAACATCAATTTAACAATAGTACAAATCAAATAGTACAAATCAATCAAGCCTATTTTAGGACCGCAGTGATATACTTAAGATAATTTCATTACTACAAATAAATGCAATATGTAAATATCTAAATGAAAGGGAGAATAAAGAAGTATTATGGAGGGAGGAGACAGGGTTAGAGAAAATAATAAGAGAAAAAAGTGAGGGGATAAAGGCGCAAGCAACTAATATATACAAATTGCTAGTGCAGTCAGATGGGGACACAATTGATGGATTGACTAAATGGTGGCAAAATGAGATATTAGTAGAGGTACAAGAAATGCAAAATATAGTAGAAGATATAAGGAAAATTAAAAATACAAGAATCAGGGAAATGAGAAGGAAAATATTACATAAGTGGTATTTCACTCCCGTTCAATTTGCACATTTTCAGCAGAATGTTAGGGGGAATTGTTGGCATGGTTGTCAAGACAAAGGAGTGTTTATGCATATGTTTTGGGAATGCCCGATAGTGCAGGAATTTTGGCAAAAAGTGAAAGAGGATATCAATAGAATGTTAAATATACAATGGACAATCACTAAGGAAATGGCAGTACTAGTAAAAAGTAATGCGATGGGAGAATTTAGAGAAATAAAAAAAGCAGCAATAGAAAGCGCTCAGGCAGTAATAGTTCTGGGTTGGAAGGATGCGACAAAATGGACAATGCAAAATTGGTATAGGTACATGGTGGACCATATTCAATTTGAAATTATGGAAAAAAGGATAAATTTGGATAATGAAACTGAGTTGGGACAGCTGATGGGACGGTGGGACAAGGTAAGACGATATATGACGAGCAGAATCCGAGACCAACCTACAAGAAATAAATTGGAATCACTCTATAATATGTAAACAGATATATTGCTCTTGGGTTAAGTGGATTATACAAGAAATACCCCCAATTTGGTGGTGGGGAATGTGTGTATGTCGGGGTGGTGGGCACAATTCACTACGCACTGTTTTATGTTGTGTGATGTTACATTGTTAAAAATCAATTTAAAATTTTTTAAAAAAAAAGATAATTTCATTACTGAGTGCATTTCATTCTTGGTTATTTGAGGGGCTGCCTGTCTCCAGTTGTTTGTGCCCTTCTGGTTCATTCAGACAGAGTGAGCACACTCTTTGTTGTTGTT
Source organism: Erythrolamprus reginae (assembly GCF_031021105.1). Classification (NCBI taxonomy): domain Eukaryota; kingdom Metazoa; phylum Chordata; class Lepidosauria; order Squamata; family Dipsadidae; genus Erythrolamprus; species Erythrolamprus reginae. The sequence continues at coordinate 290,285,838 of NC_091950.1, read as the reverse complement.
CTTATTTGCGACATTGTGTCTTACCCATCGTGATCCTATGGACAACATTCCTCCAGGCCTTCCTGTTTTCTACCATCCTCTGAATCCATTTAATTCACACCTGCTGCTTGAGTGGCTCCATCCAGCCAGTTCATTCTCTGTTGTCCCCTTCTTCTTTTGCTCTCAATTTTTCCAATCATTAGGCTCTTCTCTAGTGAGTCCTTCCTTCCTCTAGGTCACATTCTAGGTTCCCTCTATTAAGCAGGGTTATCACGTGAGACCAAGGAAGTGTGCCTTCTCTGCAAGTAGCCTTTTGTCCTCTGGACCAGTATCTCCCTGGAGACATGCAGAATTCTTCCTCTTCAAGGACCCTGGAAGTTTCTTAAGATATGGCTCTGTTTCCAGGCCAATAGTTAGGATGTCTATAGAACCTGTGCTGAGTTTGTTTCTGAATGATGAGGATGTTGTTTTACTCCAAGCAGTTATATTGTCTTAATTTGTGTTTTTGGATATATTGTGAGCCTCCCAGAATTATTTTGGAGTTGGGCTGTATTAACAAATCAAATCAAATCAAATCAAATCTAGATAGATAGATAGATAGATAGATAGATAGATAGATAGATAGATAGATAGATAGATAGTAAGTTGTAACTATTAGGGCACTGTTTCTCAACCTCAGCAACTTTAAGATATGTGAACTCCAAATACCAGAATTCCCCAGCTGACCATGAAGTCCATATATGCTGTTATGGTTGAGAAGCTATGCATTAGGGCAACTACATATGAGCTATAAAATAAACCATACAATCACTGGATGATGGCAAAGAACTGGAGGTTTTTATATCACTTTGCTACTCTCTTGTGGTTTTCTGGGTTTGGCAGACTAGATATGCTAGCCCCATAAATCATTACTTTAAAAAACAGAACGTCCAAGTCTGCATAATATGTTAAATGAAAATATATAATTATATTTCTAATATTTTAAATTACTTTGCTCCAGAGCTTCTAGCAAGCATCCAGAATATTAAAAACACAATACAAAATAGCAATAAAACAAAACTAAAACTGTGAGCAGCAACAAAGCAATAGTGGCAAGATCTTTCTATTTCTACAATATGTATTCTATTCTCTAGTTGCTTCTGCCACTTCAACAACATTATGTGTTAGCATGTTGCACAAGTCCAATAAATGTCTTTATAGCACTCTGAAAGTTAAGGGCTAAAAAAAAGTAACAATAGGATTGGGGAAAGAAGGGAAATATTACTTCAGAGGAACACCTTTATTTCTCATTTCTCTTCCCCCTCACCCTTCAGTGTCTGTCGGTTCAGGGAATATTAGCAATAAGCTTTCAAAAATGCTTTCTATCTCCACAAGGGTTATATTCTTTTCTGATAACCTTACTGGTATTTATATGAACTGTTGAAACACAAAAAGAAGATCCCATTTGCAGAAGAACTCAAACAGTGTGGTAGGTATTCAATTATATAAAAGTAACCTCAATTACAATTACCTATAGAATATTAAAGATGTTTACATGCAAAAGATTAAGATTTCCCATCTGCCTGACTTTTGAAGCTTGTCTCTTTACGTTTTAAAGATTTTGTTCTTCTTTCAATCTTGTTCTAATTCAATTCAATTCACATCATTTTACTTTTTTTCTTTTTACTTTCTTTCTTTGACATTTTGTCTTGTAAAGTTTTTTTCCCCTTTATTGTTTTGTTTGTTTGTACAGACCCTAAAATTAGGTTCTCTTGAATAGTTAATCCAAATCTATCCCAGTAGAAATGCTGCCCAGTTACCAGAAAGAAAAAAAATGTAGTGCATATATTAATGAGAGGACAGGATAGTCCAGTCCTATGCATAATTTGTTGCTTAAAAGGCCCAAATGGGTTCTTATTCCATTATAACAAATGATAACAGTTTTGATTTGATTTGATTTGATTTGATTTGATTTGATTTGATTTGATTTGATTTGATTTGATTTGATTTGATTTGATTTGATTTGATTTGAATGCCGCCCCTCTCCGTAGACTCGGGGCAGCTCACAACAGCAATAGAACAATGCATAACAAATCTAATAATTTAATTACTATGCCAGATAAATCAAACTGTCTGTTCTACTTATTAGACTCCACTAATTCTCTCCCAATATCTAATAAGACCTTATAATACTTCAGGCAGTAGAGGTAGGCAAGCTATAAATCTCTTGTAGCCCTTCTTTTTTTAAAATAGTTGACAAAAATCACCTATCCCTGAAAACCACCTATCCCTCAATTTTGATTGCAGTCTATAGAACCTGTGCTGAGTTTCTTTCTGAATGACGAGGATGTTGTTTTACTCTATAGCAGTGATTGCCAATCCTTTTTGGCTCAAATGCCTAAAAGTTGTGCACATATGCCCACGCTCATTCCCTCCCCCACACGTGCACAAGCCCTGTGCTTCCCCCATCCATGAACACAATTCCTCTCCTGCCTTCTTGTGCATGCACACAAGCCTTACTGAAGCCTAGGGAAATCGAAAATGAGCCAACGGGCCAACCAGAAATTCGTCTCCAAACTTTCCATTATCCCATTGGACCATTTTTCACCATCAACAGGGCTCTAGAAGCTTTCTTGAACCCTGCAGAGAGTGAAAATGGGAGAAAAGAAGGTCAAAAACTAGCTGGTCAGTGTGCACATGCATGCTGGAGCTGACATAGGGCAATGCCTCACATGACCTCAGGTATGGCGCCAGGTGCCACTGTGGCACACATGCCAAAGATTCATCATCACTGCTCTATAGCTTTCTCAGTCTCTGTAATTAACTTTCTGTTTATTTGAGTAAATTTAATTCCTTCTCATGTTGATATTTGGAAAGGGTTTAAAACAGTGATGGCAAACCTATGGCACAGGTGCCACAGGTGGCATGCAGAGCCATATCTGCTGGCACACAAGCCATTTCCCTAGCTCAGCTCCATCATGCATGTGTGTGCTGGCCAGCTGATTTTTGGCTCCCACAGAGGCTCTCGGAGGGCATTTTTGGCTTCCACAGAGCCTCTGTGGGAATGGGAGAGGGTGTTGTTACCCTCCCCCGGCTCCAGGGAAGCCTTTGGAGCCTGGCAAGGGTGAAACACAAGCCTACTGGGCCCACCAGAAGTTGGAAAACAGGCCATTTTCAGCCTCCAGAGGGCCTCCAGGAAGCAGAAGAAGCTGTTTTCGCCCTCCCCAGGCATTTAATTATGGGTGTGGGCATTCACACATGTGCAATACCATGTGGCCATGCTCTTTCAGCACTCGAGGGAAAAAAGGTTTGCCATCACTGGTTTAAGATTTCCCATCCGCCAATTGTATTTTTAATGAATTGAATTGCAATGTAATTGTTAAATATCTGTTGTAATTTTTCTATTTAATTTATTTCTATTTAGTTTAGATTTAGGGTTTTTTAAAAAAAATTAAATATACTAGATTGCTGTGAGACTTCAATAGTTGAAGCATAAAATGTAAATCATATTTAATTATTTATATCCTGCCTTTATTATTTTTATAAATAATACAAGGCAACTAATTTACCTAATGCTCCTTTTCCCCACAACAATGCTGTGAGATTGATTGATTGATTGATTGATTGATTGATTGATTGATTGATTGATTGATTGAATGAGTGAGTGAGTGAGTGAGTGAGTGTATGGCATACCCTATGAAGTAGAGTTGGGCTGAGAGAAACTAACTGGGCCAAAGTTATCTAGCTGGCTTTCATGCTTAAAGTGGTACTAGAATTCACAGTCTCCTGGTTTCTAGTCTGGTGCCATAATCACTGGATCATATTTAGCCACCATAGAAAAAGTGGATTGGTGGTCTTGCACTTTTTTCAGTGGAAAAACAAACTAAAAAATAAAACTAATTTTCATCTGAGTTATGAAGAAGAAACACACTTTTTCAATGAAAAAGAAAGAAAGAAAAGTTCTATCAAAATCCCAATCACACCCATTTTAATAATGTTACCACATCATTGTGCTACACTTTCACATACAGTCATGCTTACTTTGGTAAACATAATCTCCACATGTCTATAGTTTACCTCTTCTGCATTACAGGGTATAAAATATATTGTGTTTCATACCTACATGTCTCTGTAGATAGATCCTAAAGATAGATCCTAAAGATGATCTATCTTATAGATAGCCACAAATTGAGGAAATATTTAGAAGCCAAAAAAGGACCAAAGCATTCATTGAGTCGAGGGAAAATAGATAACATTAGGGAGCAGGTGTAGATTCTGGATCCTTTTGGTGCTGGTTCGCTCAAGGTCACATAGTGTAAGCACATGACCCCAGCAATCAAAAATTAAAATCTGAGATGGTGGCGCCCACAAAGACACCGATAGAACTGGCTCTGTGACATCATCACTGAATTACTAATGGTTCTAAAGAACTGGTTAGAACTGGTAGGAATCCATCTTTGTTAGGAAGAGACTGAGGGTTGCTGCTCCATAACTCCTTGAAGTATAAAAGGGAGGAGGAGGAGAACAGCATCACAGGCTTCCAAGATTAGTTACTAGAGACTCTTTCAATAAACAAAAATTTCCTGTGGAAGCAGTTTGCTGATCTGGACTGTCTTACTGGATTGGCAGCTGATTTCATAATTGTCAACCATTCAGTCATGTTCAACTCTCAGCCACTCTATGGATCAGCACTCTCTATAACTTCTGCCTAGCACTATCTCCTTCAGGGGTAGGTTCCACTTACCTTCCCTACTGGTTCACATTGTGACAGAAATGCATGTTTTGTGTCACCTCATGCAAAACACCCAGAAATGTTCTGCTGTGCATGCACAGAAGCCTTTGCACATATGTACAGGGTTGTTTTTTTTGCATGCTCTGGTAACCAGATTCAGAACCATGGACTGCCGGTCATCATTGTCACTTTGGAAGAGGCCAAATAGAAAACAATTTGGTAGATTTTTGGGTATGTTACATGGAAGCATGTATTCATACACACAGAGGAACAGGGCAGCATTACATAGTACAATTTTCATGAGAATCAGTAACAAACCAATTCTTCGGATAGTTAATTAGGATAAGATCTGTTGAATCTTATTTTGACTTTTTGTTCTACACAGAAAGCACATTGTGCATTAGCTTGTATTAGAAATGAAGAAAGTTGGTGCCATCATTTAAAGGATGAATTAGGAACACAAAGAATAAAGGAGGCTATTTTTTTACAATTCTGAGTACCAGTAAGGCAAAACCCTACACATTACCAAAACATACTAATAGAAGATATAATATTAAGGAGACAAAATATATAAATTATTATGAAAAACAGGATTGAAGAATATTCAGTTTTACATGAATAATGAAGTAATATTACATTTACTTTTTATCTTGTGTCACCTATTTTTCAGACAGTATCCTTACCACATCACTCAAAGACTCAGTCTGAAAAATTTGCCCATAGCTATAATATATTAAATTGTAAGAATTCAATACTACTCTTGTTTTTCCTTCCTCTATTTTACCCCATTTATTTCTTGTGCTATTTATTTTTTTATTTTGATTTTATTTATTTATTTATTTACTTACTTACTTACTTATTTACTTATTTACTTACTTAGTTACTTAGTTACTTAGTTACTTAGTTACTTAGTTACTTAGTTACTTAGTTACTTAGTTACTTAGTTACTTAGTTATTTAGTTATTTAGTTATTTAGTTATTTAGTTATTTAGTTATTTAGCTATTTAGCTATTTAGCTATTTAGTTATTTAGTATCTATCTATCTATCAATATATATATTGGTTTTTATCCTCTTGTTTACAAACTTTTAATAAAAATTATGTACCAAAAATAATCTGGGAAATTACATGCTGTCTTTTGGCATTTCAAGGAACCAATCACATTTTAAAAAGACATCACTGCTTAATATCCAACCAATTAGTACATTATTGTGCAAGCGTGGATGTTTTAGGCTTCCCAAATCAATTCACTCAACATTCCTGCTGCTATATTTCCCTGCTAACACCACTTCACTCCAGTGTGGTTCATTGTTTAATCTGTAAATGAAATCTGCTAGGAGTCCAACTTGCTTGAATTTCTGACCTTTTGTCTAATTTCCATGCTGAGTAAATGATGCTCTGCATAACACTGGCAGCTGATTTCTCTCAATCTGCAGAGAGCAAAGACAAATCCTGCAGCACTTGTGTTAAAGGAACACTTAGGCTCCAAGGTCTGGCATTGTTTGTGACATAGATTCTGATACAGATCCTGCAAGGCTTTGAGGGAATTTCAGTACTAATTCAGACTTCACTGACCTAATACCTTGTTTTGCTTGAACCATGGATAATAACTTGACCATGGATCTAGAGAATGCATTCTCTAATTCTATCAACCCATAAGAGAATTGCAGATTTTTAATTCCATGTTATTTGTGCATATCTGTGTGTTTCTAATGTGCCTTCAGTGTTGATTCGTGGCTGCTGCATGGAGAAGTAGCTTCAGTTTTCAAGGCAAGATTTCAGAAGTTTCTCATTGCTGCCTCATCCCTAGGACTGAGAGAGAATGACTGCTCCAAGGTCACCTAGAACTAAGCTTTACTTCAAACATACTAGCACCCAGCTTAGACAACTGAACCACACTAATTGATACAGGAGACTTCATAATATTTAAGCAGATTTAAATAGCTCTGTATCTTTTCTGCACCACCCTCTTTCTTTTCTCATCCCTTCCCTGAAAGCTAGCATCTCTCTAAATGTTTCTCACAACAACAAAGCATGATTTTCATTCCTCTTTGTATAAATCTTTGACACTCCTGAGGTCTATAATAGACTTGTTTTATTTTCTTCAGGAGTTTTGACTTGTAACAACAAGGGATGGACGCTGCCGCATTTTAGAAGGCTGTGGCTTTTTTTGACCAGTATCGACCAATAATACAAAGTTCCAATTGAGATGCAGTGAATTTGAATGTTTGATATTGTCATATGTTGAAAATGACATTGAAGCACCTTGGTTAAGTCAGAAAGCTCCCCTCCGTTGTGCGTTTGTGTGTGTAAATGAATATTGTAATGTGGCCAGTGCATAGAAACATAGAAGACTGACGGCAGAAAAAGACCTCATGGTCCATCTAGTCTGCCCTTATACTATTTTTTGTATTTTATTTTAGGATGGATATATGTTTTAGTTGTTTTTTATTATTGGATTGTACATGTTGTGTTTATTATTGTTGTTAGCCGTCCCGAGTCTGCGGAGAGGGGCGGCATACAAAACCAATAGATTATTATTATTATTATTATTATTATTATTATTATTATTATTATTATTATCCCAGGCATGTTTAAATTCAGTTACTGTGGATTTATCTACCACGTCTGCTGGAAGTTTGTTCCAAGGATCTACTACTCTTTCAGTAAAATAATATTTTCTCATGTTGCTTTTGATCTTTCCCCCAACTAACTTCAGATTGTGCCCCCTTGTTCTTGTGTTCACTTTCCTATTAAAAACACTTCCCTCCTGAACCTTATTTAACCCTTTAACATATTTAAATGTTTCGATCATGTCCCCCCTTTTCCTTCTGTCCTCCAGACTATACAGATTGAGTCCATTAAGTCTTTCCTGATACGTTTTATGCTTAAGACCTTCCACCATTCTTGTAGCCCGTGTTTGGACCCATTCAATGCATAGAAACATAGCACGATGCATCCAGCCCATGGGCTGTGAGTTTGACAGCCCTGCTCTACAACAGTCTCTATCTTCCAAATCCTCATATGTTTGTAACCTCTCTGGGCACAATTGACTGCCATGATCATCCTCTATTTTTGTTTCATCCATCATGACTTGTTAGAAGTCTTTTTAAAACCTTCTGTCATGTGAAATGTTATGCTTTAAAGCTTCTGTCATCTTGACTTTTATGTTCAAAACCTTCTGTCATATTAACGGCACAAGCTTGATGGCACTTCACAGAGGGAGCTCTTAACTTTCCAACTCCTCTCTCTCTCGTTCTTAGAATTTGAGATAAGTTTGCCTTACTTACAGAATGAATTCTATGGGTTGGCTCTGAGACTTTCCTTACAGCATGTGCTAAAATCCTTCCAGATGTCTTCCAGATGTAGAGGTTGAAGAGAACAATAGCCCAGGATAACTCAAACCAGCCTTCTCCACCTCTCCATAAAAAATTAATGCATTGTGTTCATAAATGAGAAAACTAGGAGAAGATTTTCATTGGCATAAAGTATCTGCTGATCTATCTATCTATCTATCTATCTATCTATCTATCTATCTATCTATCTATCTATCTATCTATCTATCTATGGAGGAGCATTTGAGAAAGGTGTGACTCTGCTTTGGAAGTCATAAATCTCTCATAGATCTCTGTTAGAAGGTTTACACTTTCAATCATGAAATCATCATAAATCTAATTACCACCCTGGGAGAGGGGAGGTTTGTGTTACAAACCTGCTGGCCCAGTTTTTAAATTAGTGCTCATAATTAATCACTGTAACAATACTATTTTGGGAAAAGGAGGTTCTCCCCTGATATAAACAGGCTGCTATTTTTTTTTTCATTCCCCAAACTCTCTGGAGCAGTTTGAAAGCAATGCATAATATTGAGAAGCATCAGATTGCAGACTTCCTCTAAGCTAGTTCTGACTCTAGAGTAAGCAAGTTCTTTTCCATCCCATTCCATCCAAAAATAACCCACTATTCAAAGAGCCTGAGCATTGCAATTCACTTGTTTCACGGGATATGGAACACAGGATTTAGGAGAGGAGTGAAGTAATCCCCCCCCCCAGTTGGGTAATAAAGTACAGTGTTCCACCATCTTCTTTTCTCTGTTGGAAGAAAGCTTCTTGGAGGTTTCACTTAAACCACAGTTGAGCAAGACATAAACCAGCTCAGTTTTCCAAATCCAAAGCTTCTTTCAGACCAGTGCAAAAAGCTTCATGGTAAAAGAACCATGAAGGGTAACAACAATTTCATTGCAGTTAGATAATTCTACTGTGCCTATTTCCTGAATCATAGCAGCTTACTTGCTATTGCTGTGGGGGAATCCAGAGTCTTCATTAAATTAATGATGGTGGACTTTTTTTTCCTGTATTTGTTTTTTGGCAGTTTTCTCTAGCCGCCAAAGAAGGAAGTTGATAGAAGAAATAATAGGGCATTTGAGTTAGCTCTATTGTACTGTACAACTCAATCAGTACAAAAGTTGAGATTTTTCACAGAGCAGGCTTGGTCCCATTTTATTTCTATAGCAAAATCTATGGAGGCTGGGAAAATATCCATCATCTGTTGACATTTTATGGAGCTGTATAAAGCATCTGTAAATATTCACACATTATTTGTCTGCAAAAGCAAATTATGACTGAAGTGGCTTTCTGAGCTGTGATTGCCAATGCTTATGCTCATAGAGGTCACCAATCAATCACAATTTATCTGTGGGAATAATAATCTGAATATGGCAAGAAGACAAGGATCCAGGAATTCTCCAAGCATCTGATTTTGAATCTGGCTGCTAGTTTGGTTGTTAGTGATCTGATAAACCCTTGGCTAGTAAGAAAGGTCAAGTATGCCTTGGCTCTAGGAGGCAGACAACAAAAACTCATCAACTTCATAAATCTCTATAGTCATTTAGAAACAGATGGCAGCACTGTTGATTTACTAGACCAGTACTTGGGTATCATGTGAAATTACTAATTCCTATTTTGTTTGCTCATTTTAGGAATGAGAGCATTGCAACCATTCCAAGGATATATCTATTTTCTAGCCAAATGAACTGCTTCTTATAAAAATAATAGTGGCTGAGGCTAAAATTTGACTCAGAAGATGCATGTGCATCTAAAAGTTGGACTTGCAGGTAAGAAGTAAATCATACATCAGTGCCATCCAACATGACATAATAAATAGTTCTAGAAAAATAATATGATTCAGAAAAGAGGATTATACATTCTGGAGGCTACAGTACCTATGTGAAGGCTCAGCTCATCATCATTTTGACAAAGAGAATTGCTCATGAAAAATATTAATGCAATAGGTATGTCCTTATTTATTTTATACATGCCTTAGGGAACAATAGATTTCTCTGTCAGGTTTTTGGTAAGCTTGTCATCTCTTTGTTGTGTAGAAAATTGGGGCAGGGAGGATTGGGGAAGGCTCCTCTGTTGGACACACTTTGTGTAGTATTTGTTACTCCGAGTAAATGTTCGGACCCTGTGTTAATATCAAAGCATTATGAAGGAGTTCTTTCTGGGCTCCTTTTGTTACTTCTTCATTAGAAGGAGAATTGTGTCTGATTATATTGAAGAAGAAAAGGTATCAGTTTTAAGTATCACTGTGGCACAATGGTTAGAGTGCAGCATTGCAGGCTACTTCTGCTGATCACCGGTTGCCTGCAGTCTGATAGACTGAATCTCACCAGGCTCAAAGTTGACTCAGCCTTCCATCCTTCAGAGGTCAGTAAAATGAGGACCCGTATTGTTGGGGGAAATTTGCTGACTCTATAAACCACTTAAGCGCTAAAGCCCTATGAAGTCTATAAGTGTATAAGTCTAAGTTCTATTGCTAAGTGCTATTACTATCAATAGCACATTTAATGCTCACTGTCTATGTATTAATAAGTGTTTTTTTAAAGCCTTAGCATGACAATTTATTTTTTGCTTTGATTTAGAGCTTCCCACCGATATGATAAAGAAAAAAATAGTCAAGATGATGCCATTGAAATTCAACTCATAAAAATAAATAGAACTTTGCAATGACTATTTGACTTTTTAATTATAATTAATCAGCCAGATGTTTAGCCTGGATTTGGCTGTTTTGGGAATGTGTTCTGGTTTCACAGTGTTAAGATATAGTTTCAGGGTGTAAACAGTTCTAAGCAAAATTATTTCTTTTTCTTTTCTTCCTCTTCTTCTTCTTCTTCTTCTTCTTCTTCTTCTTCTTCTTCTTCTTCTTCTTCTTCTGTTGATTGATGATGAATTTGTAAATTGTTATCGTTACTACTCAATTTTTTAAAAATATATATTTATTAAGTTTTTCCATTTTTTTAAAAAAAAGTACATGATCATATTTACAGATAAATCTACATCATATATACATTCCTATCAATATTGTCTTTTAATTGCTTTTGAATTTCTTAATATTTTTTTTTCAATGCTTCTTTTAATTTCTTTTTTTTGTCCATTGGTACCATTTTGTCCAGGTTTCATAATAATCCGATTCTTTTCTATTATGAAGCTCCATTGTCAATCTGTCCATCTCTGCACAGTCGTATACTACTCAATTTTTATCCCACCTTTTAAAGGTCAATTCAAAAGCAGCAATCATTTTTAATACTCTTTATCCACAATATCTTTTTCAGGTTGATTTGGCTGAAAGAGAGTGATTATTCCAAAGCCACCCAGCTGACTTTCATGACAAGGCAGGCCTTGAACTCCTACTCTTCTAATTTCTAGGCCAGTATCTTGACACCAGACCAAACTGGCTCTTCTGATTTACTTTCAGGTTCCATTAAACATAGTTCTTTATGTTATAAGATATCTATTTTGGATTCTGGCTGGTGACACCTTAATATCTTCTTTTTTCAGAATTAAGAAAATAGAAGTTTCTTATATTCTAATTGCAAGAACCAAAAGAAATATGAATCTAACTGAATTTAGGTTCACATTCTTATTACAAATCTGTTGAATTTAATTTTCTCTGGTATTATTTCACATTTAACCCTGATCTCAAAACTCCGTGTATCCACCGTTTTCAGAATTCAAAGGATTATGGAAGGACAGTTTCTAGGCATCTGAGTTTCTCAATTCATTTTAGGGAAGAGCAGAACTCCTGGAAAACAATTGTCATAGTACTGAAATAATTCACTTTAATGATAACAATGAAAAAAGTGGGGTGTTCTTTTTTAGTGAAGACATATTAATGTGGCAGCTTAGATCCAAAATCAGGTTTGTTATCAGATTGGGCCTTGTATTTGAAATAGCTACCCACAAAAGTAGAATTTCACACCTATATGCATTTCATGGCAGGGTCATATTTATTATTCATTCATTCATTCATTCATTCATTCATTCATTTATTTATTAGATTTGTATGCCGCCCCTCTCCGTAGACTCGGGGCGGCTCACAACATACAATAGCACAATTCGTAACAAATCTAATAAATTTAAAAAACAAAAAAACAAAAAACCATTATTAAACCAGACATTCACACAGACATACCATACATAAATTGTATAGGCCCAGGGGAGGGGGGAATACTTCAGTTCCCCCATGCCTGACAGCAGAGGTGAGTTTTAAGTAGTTTACGGGAGGCAGGGAGGGTGGGGGCAGTTCTAATCTCTGGGGGGAGCTGGTTCCAGAGAGTCGGGGCCGCCACAGAGAAGGCTCTTCCCCTGGGACCCGCCCGATGACATTGTTTAGTCGACGGGACCCGGAGGAGGCCAACTCTGTGGGACCTAATCGATCACTGGTATTCGTGCGGCAGAAGGTGGTCCCGGAGATATTCTGATCCGATGCCATGAAGGGCTTTTTAGGTCATAACCAACACTTTGAATTTTGACCGGAAATTGATCGGCAACCAATGCAGACTGTGGAGTGTTGGTGCAACATGGGCATACCTGGGGAAGCCCATGATTGCTCTCGCAGCTGCATTCTGCATGATCTGAAGTTTCCGAACACTTTATACAAAATTTAATGTGTTTCAACAACAGTATCACAGAATTTACACTACACATGAGATTTTTCTTGGTAATGCCAAGAGAAGTGTCTTCTATTGATATATGAGGTAAAGCAGCAAGAAAGAATCTTGAAATGATCATGTGTAGATAGATATCTGAAAGGACACTACACATCAAGGCTTCAAGCAATTGATTGGAAGGGATATTTAGATCACTTGGCAAAGCATAACTGTGAATGAGCCACATGGTTATAGTAGAGGATCATCTGGATTCAAACATTTTAGAAACTTGCTCTGAGCTGAAAGTAGAGTACCAATTCTGGGACTCTGGTATTGCACATTACAATACATTCTTCAGTCATTAGACTTTCATTTTTTTTAAAAAAGATGACATTAGACAGAAGCAGCTATTAGTATTTCATAGTGTCTAATCAGCTAATGTCTCTTAGCCTAAATTATACTGACCTTTAAAAGTTTGCAAGAGCTGCAAGAAATTTGTTATTCCAATTTTGGTTTTCCTGCTTAATCTTTCTTCAGATTATGCAGGAAGAGTTATTAAAACCAAATTTCTATCATTAAAGGTTTTTTTTTTTAGCTTTTTAAAACATCTTCTATGTGGGTCACCAACATAAAGAAAGCCTTGTTGAGCAGATAACTTTTTGACTTTCCACCTCTGCAAAATGACACTTAAAATAATATTTTGGCCTTACTTTTTCCGTACAATCAAGATGAAGGAATCCCAATAGTGCAGTAAGTTTTGGAAGAATAGTTTTATTGAATCACTCTTGTATCATATCAGGTACAGAAAAGACCCAGAAACATATACCTACCAGCCTTTTCTTTTTTATTATAAAGGGTCAACAAATGTGATGTAGCCTTGAAGGCAGAATGAGTTTGGGTTTGTATTTGAAAGGATGAAGGAGGAGAAAAGCAAGTATCATGTTCACCTTAATCAATTTTTAACAAGAGCTATTGCTAACAGCACCAGGAGACTCATAGTAATGATGGCCAGAAAGAAAGAGAATATAGTACTGACTTATTGGCCAGAGGATAAGCAAGCAATCTTTATGAACATGCAGAATGGAATATCATTCCAGAAATGATACCAATTACTATTTTTTTCCTTGGCTGCTACTGGGAAGATGCTAAAATGCTATTATCTGCTAAAAACAGCTGAAAAGTTATAGAATGATAAAACTTGTCATATGTTTGTCTGGATTTTTAAACTGACTTTTAATCAGTTGTTTTAGTGTCATGATGCTAAAATATATGACATAAATTTTATATATGACAAATCTCAGCCCTAGGAAGAAGATACTAGCAAGGCTTCAAGCAATTGCCAATAAAATGTTGCCAAGAAAACTTCATGATGTTCCCAGGAGTCAAGACTGAATTGAGGACATAGTAGATTTAATCATAATACATGATTAATCATAACAGATTTAATCACAATGGAGGATTAAAGACCTGGAGAATAAAATATATGAAGAATGGTTGCAGGATTTGAGTTGGCTTGTCTAGAGAAAATGACTGGGGGTCACATGATAGCAGTATTCCAGTATTTGAGCTGCTGCCACAAAGAAAAATAAGTCAACTTATTTTTCAAAGGACCAGAAGGTGAGATGAGCAATGGATGGAAACTAATCAAGGAGAGAAGCAACCTGGAATGAAGGAGAAACTTCCTAACAGTGAGAACAATTAACCTTGCAATTAACAATTAACTAAGAACAGCTTTTTTTTATTTATTTTTTATTTATTCTTTGTCCAATATACAATACATATGAGAGAGAATATACATTAGGAATATATATATAAAGATAGGAAGTAAAAAGAAGGGAAGTGGATAGGAAGATAATATATATAGAGGAGAGAATATATAAGATAAAAGAGGTAAGAAAAGAGAATTGGACAGGGGACGATAGGCACATCAGTGCACTTATATACGCCCCTTACTGGCCTCTGAGGAATCGGGAGAGGTCAATCGTGGAGAGTTTAATGGAGAAGTGTAGGGGATTGGGGGTTGACACTATTGAGTCCGGTAATGAGTTCCACGCTTCGACAACTCGATTGTTAAAGTCGTATTTTTTGCAGTCAAGTTTGGAGCGATTGATATTAAGTTTGAATCTGTTGTGTGCTCTTGTGTTGTTGCTGTTGAAGCTGAAGTAGTCGTTGACCGGAAGGACGTTGCAGCGTATGATCTTGTGGGCAATACTTAGATCGTATTTTAGACGCCGTAGTTCTAGGCTTTCAAGGCCCAGGATAGTTAGTCTATTTTCGTAGAGTATTCTGTTTCGAGTGGAGGAGTGGAGGGCTCTTCTGGTGAAGTATCTTTGGACGTTTTCGAGAGTGTTGATGTCTGAGATGCAGTGTGGGTTCCAGGCAGATGAGCTGTATTCGAGAATGGGTCTGGCATAGGTTTTGTAGGCTCTTGTGAGTAGTG
Source organism: Erythrolamprus reginae (assembly GCF_031021105.1). Lineage (NCBI taxonomy): Eukaryota > Metazoa > Chordata > Lepidosauria > Squamata > Dipsadidae > Erythrolamprus > Erythrolamprus reginae. Next base: position 290,270,782 of record NC_091950.1, on the reverse strand, counting down.
TGAGATTGCCGGAGCAAAAGCTGCGTAGGATCAGGTTAACAACTCTGGAGGCTTTTTTGGCGATATTGTTGCAGTGGGCTTTAGCACTTAGGTCATTTGAAATGAGTATTCCGAGGTCTTTTACTGAGTGTTGGTTGGTAGTGAGGATTTGTTTATTCAGTTCATATATGTGGTTTGGATTCTTTTTGCCGATGTGGAGGGTAGAGCATTTGTTGGTTGATATTTGAAGTTGCCAGGTGTTGGACCAATCTGAAATGAAGTCAAGGTCTTTTTGAAGAGTGAGTGTGTTGTCGGTGGTGTTGAAGAGTTTCACATCGTCGGCAAAAAGTACACAGTTGCTTACGATATTATCGCAGAGGTCATTGATGTATAGGATGAAAAGAGTAGGACCTAGTACGCTGTCTTGGGGAACGCCGCTTTTGACAGGGACAGGGGAGGAAATGGCGCTTCCGATTTTGACAACTTGTTGTCTGTTTGACAAGAATGCGGTAATCCAGTTATGGAGGAGTCCTGAGATGCCGTAGGATTTGAGTTTTAGGAGAAGTTTGTCGTGAACCACTGAGTCAAAAGCTTTGCAGAAGTCGATATAAATTGCATCGATGAATTTTCCTTGATCAAGGTGGGTAGTCCAGATGTTTTTGCAGTGGAGTAGTTGTAGGTTGCAGGATAGTTTCTTACGGAATCCAAATTGTTTTTTTGATAGTAGGTTGTTAGATTCTAAGTAGAGAGTGATTGAATGATTTATAATTGATTCCATGATTTTACAAGGTACACAGCATAGTGATATGGGTCTGTAGTTGTCAACTAGTGATGGGTCTCCTTTTTTGAAGATGGGGATGACTACTGCTTTTGACCACAGTTTGGGGAGAGTGCTGGTCATGAAGGAATTTTGGAAGATAATGCTTAGAGGTTCAGCTATGGCAGATGAGAGTTTTCTTAGGAAGTATGCACAAAGACCATCTGGACCGACAGATAGGGAAGGTTTGAGATCACGGATTGCTTTTTCCACGTAGTCTGTAGTGAAGATGATTTGGCTTAGGTTATTCAATGAGTTGGGAGTACGATTTGCGAAGAGGGGGGATGAGTCATTACTTTTGACAAAGACTGAGCCAAAAAAGGAGTTGAATAGATTTGCTTTGGATGGGTCGTCGTGATACTCTATGTTGTGTGGTCCTACGATAGGTGGAATAGGTCTGGAGTCGTTAAGTTTGTTGTTGACATAGTTGTAGAAGGCACAGTTAGATTTGTTGCGTAGCAGGTTTTCCTCTTGTTCACTGTGATAGTTTAGGCTTTCTACTTTTATTTGTTGGCATATTCTTCTGTAGCGGCTTTTGAAGTTGTTTACTGGACCTTTTTTGTTTCTACGCCAGAGGGATCTTTTTTTGGTTTGTAGTTTCTTTATTGAGATGGGAATGTTATTTTTCTGTTTTCTTCTAGGAGAGGTAATTGGGACATACAGATCTATAAGTCTGTTGATTTGGAGTAAGAACATGTTGTAGAGGTCTTCGATGGAGGTGCAGTTGGAGAGCAGGGATTGCCAATTAATAAGTGAGAGATTGGCGTCTATGAGTTCGTAGTTGGCTTTCCGGAAATTGAACTTAGGTGCCGTGTTGTTCCGTTGAGTGTTATGATGGCGTAGGTTGAGGTTGAAGTTGATCATACTATGGTCGCTGTTGGAGAAGGGTTCGATGGTATGCAGTCCATAGATGGCACTTTTACTATTGCAGAAGATGAGGTCGAGACAGCTGTTGAGTCTGGTGTTGTTTAATACTAATTGTTCCAGTCCCAGGCTGGTGACGGTGTTGTAGATGGTGGTATGAATAGGATCGGTGGAACATTCGTTTAGTGTCCAGTTGATGTGTGGTAGGTTGAGGTCGCCTAGGAAGATAATGGGGTAGGGGCAGGAGGATGCCCATGTTAGTAGGGAGGTTAGTTTTGATGCATGGGAAGTGTCATAGTTTGGAGCTCTGTAGCAAAGTAAAAAGCGGAGAGTGGTGTTGAGGGAAAGATCACAGATTAGGGTTTCAGGAAGGAATAAATCTTGTGCAACTTGAATGTTTTTTAGGTTGAGAGAGCTTTTATAGAATATGGCTACACCACCTCCTCTGCGGGATTCACGGTCGGACCGGAAAACCAGGTAGTTATTTTGTGTGACGATGGAGTCAGGAAGGGAACAGTTCAGCCATGTTTCGCAAACAAAGATAATGTCAAATACGTTGGTGTTGAGTAGAAGGAGGAATTCTGATAACTTGTTGATTAAACTTCTTGCATTGATTAGTTTGCATTTGAGATTGTGTTTGAGTTCAGGAAGGGGATTGGATTGGCTTGCCTTCAGAAGTTGTGGGTGTTTCATCACTGCAGGTATTTAGGAAGAGCCTGGACAGCTGCTTGTCTGAAATGGTGTAGGGCAGTGATGGCAAACCACTGGAGGAGCCATATCTCACGGCACACGGAACATTGCGTCAGCTCTAGCATGCATGTACATTGTTCTGCCAGGCTCTCTGGTAGGAGCCTCCCGAAAATTAAAGGGTAGAAATTTCAGACACACACACAAGTTTGAAAATTCAAAACAATATTTTTTATCCCAAAATTCAAAATAAACTAAGCACTCTTTTTGTATTGCAAAGAGCACTCTTCCCAAAACAACCGGGTAGTCTGTACAATTAACCTTAAGCAGTCATTAAGTACTTAGCTAGCAGCTGTGAAGAAACTTCACACCCCTTCTTCTTCCAACGAAGGGAGACACACACACATTGCTCTGCTTTGGTTTCAAGGGTGTGAAAAATCAACAAACCAAGTCCAGAAACCAGCAATACAGGATTCCTGATGAACTGCGATCAGATACCCTTCCACAACGGCCAAACCCACATGCTGTTATTTATAGCAGCAGCCTTAATTACTGGAGCCCCACCCAAACACAGGTGGCCACTCTTATCTCCTGTAATATGTCCTTACTTGGTCTCTTCTACGCATAATTCTGCACTTGCGTGGGTGCAAAACGTTTTCATCCGAATCAATGGCTGTGTGCCAAGCCCCCCTCTGCCGAGTCACTCCCACCTTCTTCTTCATCCGAGGAAACTAAATTTTGAATTGACTCTGTTGGCGATAACACATGTTGGCCTGTGACATGTTGAAGTTTCCCCTGCATCCAACTCCACATTCTCTGGGGCAGGAGCTGGGCCAGAACAACCACAACATACATGCTGGCCAGCTGATTTCCAGCCTTCTTTTCAGCCCTTTTCGCTCTTCCCAAGGCAAAGATGGCACAACGGGCCAACCAGAAGTTAATTTGTGTGCTCACCCTCAGCTTTTCTTTCACTGTCAGAGGTTTTCAGGAATTTCTTCAGCTTTTGACAGTTGCAGCCAGGCCTCTCACATCTCAGACCATTTCTTCTGCAGATGGGAAGGCTTTTCTGAAGTCCTCTGCAGCCAATAATAGAGCTCCATGTCAATATGGAGCTCTATTATCATCTCCACAGGCCTTCGGGAAAGCCTTCCTGGCTGCAGAAGAAATGGGCCGAGGTGTGCGAGGCCTGGTTTCAACTATCTGAAGGTAAGTAATAAGGAACTTCCACTTCCTTTCATTTCTGGACTTCCAATTGGCCCGTTGGGCCATTTTTCGCCATCCCCAAGCTTCAGGAGACTTTCTTGAACTCTGGGGAGAATGAAGAACAGCCCAAAGGGTCTTTTGGAAGTCATGCGCCCTCAGTGAGGCCTGTGCACCTGTATGGGGAGCAGCAGGGGGTTGTACGCATGTGCAGGGCATTGCATTATGGGTGTGGGCATGCACAAACACACACTTTCATGTGTGCATGCACCCTTTTTGGTACCCGAGGCACTGCATCTTCCATCTTTTGAAATAAACAATAAACAATTCTAAACAATTATCTGATGGTGAACTTGGTTGATATGTGCAGGAATAATGAGATTGGCTTAGCCTCAATCCTTCCATCTGCCTCTTTAATTCACCAGCATGCAGACACATACCTGAACTGTCTCTGGAATACTAGATTATGAACAGTGAGCAGTCAGTATGAACAAAGGAATGTTCGACAAAATGAACATTAACATAGCACAGACTCCCATTAATCCTGCCAATGATTTAATAATATGACCAAGAATATCATACAGTGTCCATTATGTGAAGTTGCTGTACTGCCAAGAAAGCAGAGGATTGGCATGTACTTTCAGCAATAGCTTTATTTGTGCAACACAGTCAGTAAATGAACTCTCTTAACAAGCTATTTTGGCCATCACTCTTCTTCTATGGAAGAAGGATCCACTTGAGGCCAAATCAGGACCACCCTTTTGCCACTGAGTAAGGATAACCAAAGACCTGACTCTTCTGGAAAGCTTTGGAGAATTGATAGCATGGTAGGTTCCTTATGTGCATTAGGCAATTATTTGCTGATTGAATTTCATTGACATATTAATGGACAGTAAGGTTTACTATTGTTACTTATTTGGGAATGTTATTGTGTTGTGTTGTGTTGTACCATACCACACCACACCATACCACACCACACCATACCACACCATACCCTACCCTACCCTACCCTACCATACCATACTATACTATACTATGCTAATTATTTGTCTTTCATTGTACATAGAAGTTGCGAAAGACTCAGAAATATTTCTATATCCATTATGGCATGGAATGTTCAAGATTCGTTTCATTCTTTATTTATAGGGCTGTGCCATGAATATACATGCTTAGTCTGATGCCCTTAGGCCACATGTAGTCTTGAAAGTGTTGGATGCAGCTCCCAGATTTCATCCAAAATAATTCAGCAAGCTAATTTTTAATGTGTTAGTTGAGGAACATGATTAAAGGGGATAATTCTATTAACTATACTTAATTATGTGATTTAGTAAAATTTTAGCTCTAATGTAGGGCCATGGGAGGGTTGTTTTTTATTTATTTAAATAAAGCATTAATTTATTTTGGTACTGAATGCCCGTAGTTTTTACCTCTCTCTTTCTCATGCTGTCTGTTTTATTTAGCCATACAATTCCACGTCTAACAAATTTGCAACCTGAATATTCAAAGGTTCAGACAAAAATACTATATTTGAATTGAAATTGGACAATTGAAATGTTCTATCATTAAGCATAATTCAAATGTATGTGAAGATGACAATGCTTTAAGTGAATATATGATTGTTTCTATCCTAAATTCAAACACTTTTGCCTATCATCCTATCCATGTACCTAGTTGAAATAAACTATTTGTTAGATTTCACAGTTAGACAAATACAGATACACATTTTGGGACATCAAATTTTCAGTGGGTGTAAACATTTTTATTTCATAAGTATATCCTGTTTTATTTCTGGTTAAACATAATTCCTTATTTTGACATATCAGCATCATGACAAATTAATTGATCTTGTGGTTATGGTGCTTATAGCCCAAAACCCAAGTAGTTAATCCCTTTGGGGAATAATAACCTAGCCAAGGAAGTTTATATGCATGCAACTAATAATTGCATGCCCAAACAAGCCAAGATACCCAGTAAATTATTGGAATCAGAGATCTTGATAGAGAAGAGAAAAGAACATTACTGTGAAATGAAGAGAGAAGAAACTTCCATTACCTTGACTTTGTCCCAAGACAGTTTGAGTCACCAGTGGCTCCTTAAATACTGCACATGGCAACAAGAACACTTCTATATCGCAGATGCCAGTACATAATATGCCATACATTGTTCAATATATTGTTTGGCTGCCAATGATTAGACCTATCTCTCTGTGATAACAGCTCCTGCCGCTGCAATTTGGAAGTCAGAAATAGATTGTGTTAGCAAAGAACTAATTTTATTTAAGTCATCCATATTTCTTTTCTGTTGTGGTTCCGTCTGGGACCCCTCCGGGAACGGCTGACCTTCTGTCGGTTTCCAGCTCAGAGGGAGAGGCTGAGGAACAGGAGGTGCAGACTGACGAGGAAGAGGAATCCCAGGCTGAAGAAGGACAGCCAGAGTTCCACCAGGGGGAGCTCTCCCCAGCAAGCAGCCTGGATTCCTTAGGGGAAAATGCTCAAGACATCATAGATATGCGACAAAGGAGAGCTAATCAGAGACGGACTCAATTGGCCAGGTATTTCCAGCATTAGAGGTCACAGCTGGGTTTGGGTGTGGTGCTCTTGGGAAAGGATAAAAGGCGGACCCACCCTTCCTGGCTTGTGGAGTTTTATCTTGGAGATTCGTGAGACCTGTCTGTGAACTTTGGTGGCTTACAATCCTGGTTTGTACCTTGGACTATTGAAACCTTGGGGGGGGGTGCCAGCAAGAAGCTTGTGGTATTGACTGGACATCAGGACCCTGCTGTAACGTATTATAGCCTGTCTGTTGTGAAGACAGGTTTTCCTTTGTGCTTATTTTTTCCAGCTATAAAATACTTTTGGCTTTTACCAGAGTGTCTGGCTGTTTTTTCAGTTGGTGTTGAGGTCTGGGAAAACCCAGACAGAACATTTTCTAGCTAAACAATGACAGATTAGGATTTCTCCTTCATTGGTCTCACTCCTGTTCTTACATGTTGCTGTAGTGACAAGAGATATAATCCAGGTACAGCAAACAATCCATCCCACTGAAATATTAGAACTCTTCCTATGGATGAAGAAGTGAAAGTGTCCACATCTATACCCCCCCTCTCTCCCCCCCTCTTTCCCCCCTCCCTCCCCCCCTCCCTCCTTCTCTTCCTCCCTCTCCATAATCAACATTATCACCAAACTCTGCAATTGTGCAGGTATGGACAGCATATCTATATCAGTCTATCTATCATCTATGTCTGTCTGTGTAGAGATAGATAGGTAGGTGGGTAAATAGATAAAGAGAGAGAGAGAGAGACAGACAGACAGACAGAAACACTTTCGACTTCTCTGAGCATTCTTTCTTTCAGGTGTCCCAATTCTATCTATATCTGTCTATCTATCTATGTCTGTCTGTCTGCCTAGAGACAGATAGATAGATAGAAAGATAGATAGATAGATAGATAGATAGATAGATAGATAGAGAGAGAGAGAGAGAGAGAGAGAAAGAGAGAGAAAGAGAGAGAAGAGAGAAGAAAGAGAGAAAGAGAGAAAGAGAGAAAGAGAGAAAGAGAGAAAGAGAGAAAGAGAGAAAGAGAGAGAGAGATGTGGATGAATGGATGGATGGATGGATGGATGGATGGATGGAGATAGATGGAGATATACATGTATATTCAAAATTGTGAGAATTCCAGCCTAAGCCTTATGTGTCAAGAAAGTTCGCAATTGAAGCAGCCCTGAACAACTCACACACAAAAAAGACACTGAGGCATACTGTCCAGCGAGTTAGTACATTATCATGTAAATAGAAGATATTTTATACTCCCAAATCCTCTTCATTTAATATTCATGCTGCTCTGTTTGCCTGCTACACCAGTTCAGCTCCAATATGTCTCATTGTTTAATCTGTAAATGAAATCTGCTAGGATTCCAGCCTGCTTGAATTTATGACCTTTTGCCTAGTTTCCATGCTGAGTAATATACACTCTGCATCATTTTGGCTGCCATTTTCTCTCAATCAGCAAAGAGAAATTCTGCAGCAGTTGTGTTAAAGGAACACTTAGGCTCCAAGATCTGGCATCATTTGTGACATAGATTCTGATGCCAGATCCTGCCAGGCTTTGGGGGAATTTCAGTACTAATCCAGATTTCTCCGACTCCACCCCTTGTTTTGCTTGAACCATGAATGATAACGTGATCATGAATCTAGAGAATGCATTACCTAATTCTCTAATTTTATCAACCCATAAGAGAATTGCAGATGTTTAATTCCATGTTATTTGTGCATATCTGCGTGGCTTGTGTGTGCCTTCAGTATTAATTCCTGGCTGCTGCATGGAGAAGTCACTGCAATTTCTATGGCAAGATTTCAGAAGTGGATTGTCATTGCTGCTTCCTCCCTAGGACTGAGAGAGAATGGCTAGTCCAAGGTTAAGAGAGAATGGCTAGTCCAAGGTTACCCAGAACTAAGCTTTACTTCAAACATATTATCACCCAGATTAGACAACTGAACTACACAGATTCAGAAGACGTCATAATATTTAAGCAGATTTAAATAGCTTTGCACCTTTTCTGTGCCACCTTCTTTCTTTTCCCAGCCCTCCCCTGCAAACTAGAGTTTGCCCCCGGAAGCGGAGTAAAGACGCTGAGACGTATTGTGGATTAAATAAGGGTCATTTTATTAAATTAACATAAATTTGAATAAATTTGAATACGTAAATTTAAATATTTAAATCCAAATATGAACTAAGGACCTGCAGAGGCCAAAACTAACGGGGCAGAAATTCCTACCAGAAAATTCCTTGGCAACATTGGGCAAAAACTCCTTGCTGAACCAGGTGAAGGTACCACCCTCACCTGGATCGAAGCCACGCCCCTTCGTTGTGTGGGAGGAGTTCACCCTCCAATTCCCATGGGAAATTGGATCCGGTGATTCCCATGGACATCCTCTCTCCAATCCCCGAAGTTGTTCCAACCTCTAGTTCCTGGAGAGAGGGAGTCCATCACCTTTTAAAGGATGACCAAAGGAGCATGCGCAGTCGCTTCTAATTGCCCCATTTCCGCCCCTAACCTGCCAAACCCCAGTGACCAAAGGGAGGCCTAAACTGATATCTAAGTGTGCCGCACCCCCTAACCAATCCAGTCCGCACCGTCAGTGTGGAATAGGCGGAAAAACGGCTGCCTGTAAAGGGGAGGCCACAAAAAAATTCTATTCGGCCCTGAGGTGACCTCCATAGGACACACTGTTAATAGCAGAGGGTGGGCGGGTGTTCGCATGCCAGAGCCAGGAAACGAAAAGGAGGAGGTCCTATTGGGATCGCCCTTATAGCTAGGGCGATCTAGGACCTCCCCCCAAGACCAGCAGGCAGCGCGCTGTCCTGGCGCGCTGCCAGAAGCCAAACTTCCGGGTTCCTTTGGAATCCGGAAGTTCGGAGCTCCGAAGAGCTGCTGGCAGCGGTCCCCCAGCTCTGGAGGCAATTTCGGCCAACGGTTTAAGCCACCGGTCGTGCATTTCTGAACTCTTTCTCCTGCAATGTTTTCTCTTTGTTAAACTTTTTGATACTCTTGAGTAAGTCTATAATGGATTTGTTTTATTTTCTTCAGGAGTTCTGACTTGTAAAAACAAGAGATGAGTCTTTACCTCATTTTAGAAATTGTGGTTGTTCTTTGTCAGTACTGACCCCAAAATATTTCCTGTGTATTATTGAGATGCAATTAAATTGAAATTTTGATATTATCATCTATTTAAAATGACATTGAAATATCCAAAGTAGGTCAAGATGTTTCCCTGTGGGTTTTTGTTTGTTGGTGTGTATGTGTTCATATGTGTATTTTTAATGTGTGTTTGTCTGTGTCTGTGTAAGTATTTAATAAACTCTTTATGGGAGCACTAATCGCTTTTTTTTACAGGCACGTGTGGCTCAGTGGCTAAGATGCTGAGCTTGTCGATCAGAAGGTTGGCAGTTCAGTGGGTTTAATCCCTAGCACCACGTAACGGGGTGAGCTCCTGTTTCTTGTCCCAGCTTCTGCCAGTTTGAAAGCATGTAAAAATGCAAGTAGGAAAGTAGGGACCACCTTGGTGGGAAGGTAACAGTGCTTCATATGCCTTTGGTATTGAGTCATGACAGCCACATGACCACAGAGATATTTTTGGACAGCATTGGATCTTTGGTTTAGAAATAGAGATGAGCACTGTTCCCTAGAGAAAACAACTATCATGCATGTGCAGGGGAATCTTAGAGAAAACAACTATCATGGGAATCTTAGAGAAAACAACTATCATGCATGTGCAGGGGAATCTTTATCTTTGCCTTTAATCACTTTTTGGCATGTAGTTTCAAATTTATTTGCATATCTTCCCCATTTCTCTTATCTGAACATCAAAGTTATCCGTATAAGTTTCTGAACTATCACCAGTTGTTTTATGCTCCTGATATAGCGCATAATTTTTATTTATCTTTGTATCACACTTGTATACCTCTGTCCAGTAATGGACAGCCAAATTTTTTACTGCCACGCTATGGGTGTGGATTATTTTGTGGGTGTGGTTTAATGGTCATATGATTGGGTGGGAGTGGCTTGAATGATCATCATTGTTCAAGTGGACTGTTAAGTCCTCGATTTACAAACTTACTATTGTCACTCGCTGTGGTGATAATTTGCTTCGTTTTTCCCGCCTCTCCTTCCTGGGTTGTTCCCCCGCCTCAGGCTGGGAAGCTAGGTGAACGGGTGCTGCCAGAAGCATAAATGCTGCCAGTGCCACTTCCACCCACACCTTCTGCTTGCACCTCAGGTGGGAGGGTGCCACATGAGGCTGGAGGGGAGCCGGGCAGTTGAAAGGGAAGCTCATCTGAGGCCAGAAAGGAGGAAAGAGGAAAAAAGCAAGTAGCGAAGCAGGGGAAAAAAGGAGAGCCGAGCCGAGACCAGTAATCCAGGAAGTGGCAGCCACCGATCAGATGGAGCTGCACATGCATCTTCATTTCCTCTGGTGGAACTGCATCCCACTCCATCCTGCCTGCTGCCCACCCTGCCTCTCTCTCACCAAAGGTGAATTTATGTTTCTGTTTAAAGACCCATATCACACCTTCTCAGGAAAACTGTTTATGGCATATGTTTATGGATTGAGAATGTTCATCATGTAACATCATGTTACTTCTGGATTTTCTTTATCACAACACAGCACATGCACATGTGGTCTTTGTGTGTGTGTTTTTCAGTGAACGTAACTCCTAGACCTAGCTTAGCCCTGGTGTTCTGCTCAAAAACACACCCTAAAGTTCTGTTCCCGGGTCTATTTGACCCGGACCGCAAATTGTTCATTTTAGGTACTTATATTTGGTCTTTTTGAAATCTTTTTTCACTTGGAAACAAGTTTGAACATTTCTGCCCACAATGAAATGAAAATTGAAATGAAAAAAATTAATGCTTATTGGTTTATTTTGCTGATAAAATGCGCCACCCTATTTTTGTGAATTTTTTTTCAATTTATAGATAGTTTTTGTGAGGCTTGTGTAAATCTTTGATGCAAAGGTTGGTTTCAACCATTCTTCAAGCCAAACACTCTCAAATTTCTCTTGCAAAGCAATGATACTTCTATCTCCTATAGAATGTGGTAGACCTACCACAAGATATGTCCCATTTTAAGAGCCTCCATCACCACTTCCCATAGCAGGGAGAGGCTTCTGTTATGTTCAGAGTGGGTGCAGACATCTCTTCCCTCACTTCCAGTGCAAAACAAACAAACAAACAAACATTGTGAACAGGAGGATGAATTGCAGGGGTGAGTGGTGAACCAACCCATAGAATCTGATGTAGCGATTTATAGTGCAATTGATTCTCTCCGGCTTAATTTTTGTGTATCTTAAAATGTAGGTGCATTTTAAGCTATTTTATTCTGTAGGTTACCTGCATTTTGCAATTTTGTCTCATAGACTTTTTTTTTGAGATAAAGCTGGGATCAATCAACTTTTAAAAGCAATCAATAAAATAAGCACACCAGGGAGTAAATAGAGCTAAATGACATTGTATATGGAGAAAGTAGCTCTCTGGCTAAATATAGTGCCTACAGATCATTCAAAGATGTGATCCACTTAAGGCAGTCAAATTTCTTCAAATGGATGTAGGTCTCTCCATTTCCAGATTTACATTTCCCAGAAGCACCTGAAATACCTGAAGTAGTAACAAGTTTGGGAAACTTTTTTTAGGTCAGGCATTGTTCCCTGCCCCTCCCGTCCCACTTTGTTGTACGTGTATTCATAAATAGTTTTGATTTGGCCAGTTTTGAACAAAAGCCATAACTTTTCAGTCTAATAAAGTTAGATTACTAATGTGTTGTTTTTTACACAGAAGTCAAGAAAAAAGACACATTCCAGCACAGGTCCTGCATGTCCTGTTACTTTATTGCAAACGTACAGATAGGCCTCAGCTTACAACAGTTCATTAAGTGACTGTTCAAAGTTACAACAGCTCTGAAAAAAGTAACTTATGACCGTTTTCGCCCTTAACAATTGTTGCAGCATCCTCATGGTCAATTGATCAAAATTCAGACAATTAGCAACTGACTCGTATTTATGATGGTTACAGTGTTCCAGGGTCATATAATCAACTTTTGCGACCTTCTGACAAGTGAAGCCGGATTCAATTAACAACCTTGGGAAGAAAGGTCATAAAATGAGGCAAAGCTCACCTAAAAACAGAAATTTTGGGCTGAAAATTGTAGTTGTAAATTGAGGAACACCTGGACTAGATTTCAGAACTTTTGTCAGCATTATTTATACCCTGCCTTAAAATTCCTATAAGAATTTTCCTTCTTTATCAAAGTTATACAAGCTGAAATAATGGGAAACTTTTCAAACATTATTTCTCATATTACAAACCACGACCACTCAAGGTTATATAAGAAACATAAAATAAAATAAGTCAAAAAGATATGTATAAAAGTTTTCCCCCATAACAATAACACTAAACTTTGATAAAAACTAATAAAACTTTTTTTTTAAAAAAAAGAATTTTCCTTCTTTAGTGGTATTCCTCCAAATTTCTCTATCTCTCTTTCTCTTTCTCTCTCTCTTTCTCTCTCTCTCTCTTTGTCTTTCTCTCTCTCTCTCTTTTTCTTTCTCTCTCTTTTTCTCTCTCTCTCTTTCTCTCTCTCTTTCTCTCTTTCTTTCTCTCTCTCTTTCTTTCTCTCTCTCTCTCTTTCTCTCTCTCTCTTTCTCTCTCTCTTTCTCTCTCTCTCTCTTTCTCTCTCTCTCTTTCTCTCTCTCTTTCTCTCTTTCTTTCTCTCTCTCTCTCTCTTTCTTTCTCTCTCTCTCTCTTTCTCTCTCTCTCTTTCTCTCTCTCTCTCTCTTTCTCTCTCTCTCTCTCTCTTTCTCTTTCTCTCTCTGTGTTACTTCACTTTGCACAAGAAGCCTTGTAGTGAAATCAGTTGGGAGCAGCATATTTACCCTTACCAGTCACCAATTAGCAGAAACCAGATTTCCAGTTTTACACTGCAATTGCTGAGCAGTGACTTGTGAGTATGTGGCGGGGGGAATAACAGAATAACAGAATGAAAGGGACTTTTGGGGTGTTCTAATCCAACCCCATGCTCAAGCAGGAAACTGATATATGGCTTCATTCATCTCACAGAAACCCTATGCCATTTCAGACAAATGGTTGTCCAATCTCTTCTTTAAAATGTTTCTACAGCCAAGATATGTACACTGGTATATAAGTGAGGAATATCCCAACGCTTACTAGCTTAGACAATGAATATATATGCCATAATTAATTCTTAAATTGTTCACATCCCCCAAAGATTTTTAAAACACTTTTCAAGAAATTTGTAGGCAAGACATGTTTGTATTTTACATCCCATGTAGGAAATGTTAGTTCAACACAGTTCCTCCGCAAAATCATTATGTTTCAAATCTTGCTGATCTTCTTACCTTCCCCCTGCCAATATCTATTGGAGAGGAAATGGGTTGCCATCTTTCCTTCTGTAACTGCAAATCGCATAGGTATGTAAAATAGACTGAATTAAAAGTCTAAACAATACTGTAGTTGATACTTATCTCTCACTTTTTCCCAGCTCCCACGTCTAATTGTAAATCTCTATTTAGTAACCTCTCAATTCAGATCTCAAGCTCATGCTTCATATCTAAAACTAGACAAAAATGATACATACTTGCATTCTACAAGCTAACTGAGAAACAGATAAGTGAATCTGCAGTTTCATAGCTTTAGGTCTCACTTTGTTCTGCCACCCTAAGGAAATCGGATCGGGGGATATACTTAAATAGTAAAAAAGAAAAATGTCCTTCCTAAAGTATTCTTCTTTTTAGTAATGACTCTAGGTTGCAATTCAAGAATGGCTGGTTTCAATGTTTTATCTGTTTATCCAGTGAATAGAAGTCACTATTGAAGTACTCATTTCAGACTTGACTACCTAGCTTTATAAAGTCATTTAGATGTTCTGACAAAAGACAGTGCTACAAACCCTTTGGGAAATCCACCAATTCGTATTTGCATGAGCTTGGCAGCCACCAACTTGCAGCGTGAACTCTGCATCTTTAAATGCTGAATGAGGCTGGTTTCTCCATTTCAGAAGAGAAGGCCATCTGGAGAATGACCCAGGCATTTGGCAGCAACTCTTTAGACAAAGATTGATTCCAGGAAAAGGCCTTTGAGGTAGGAGAGTGTTGACCTGTAGGCTCTTGTTTGTGCAATAAACTCTGGTTTCTCCTTCAAATTTGGATTAATGCATAATCCGAATGGCAGCTCGCATCATTTAGACTGCCTTACACCCATGGAGATGGCTTGGGATTCATAAAGCTGCTGAAAGGGGAAAGTAGAAATGTAGAATTGAACCATCAGGCATCTGACTTGTGCATAAAAAAAGATAGGGTTTTCCATAACCTTGGAGGAAAAATAGTGAAAGCTAGACTATTGGCTACACAATTGAATTAGAAAAATGGGAAAAATTATGGACTAATAATTGGTGGATAACAAAATCAACTGCATTCAAGGAAAACCAATTAAAAATGTTTTACAGGTGGCACCTATCGCCAGAAAGACTATCAAAAATGTTCCCAAAAACCTCTCCATTATGCTGGAAGTGCAAAAAAGAAAGAGGCACATTCTACCACCAATGATGGACATGCACACAGGCAAAAAATTTCTGGAATAAAATAACAAATTGGTTAAAAGAAATAGTAAATGAAGAAATTGAAAAAAAAACAGAATTATATTTATTGGGTATTTTTAATAAAAAAATAGAAAAAGAGAAAAGATACCTAGTTATACATATACAGTGATCCCTCGATTAGCACGGTCTCGATTAGTGCGAAACGCTACAACACGGTTTTTCAAAAAATATTAATTAAAAAATACTCCACGGTTTTTTTGCTATACCACATTTTTTCCCACCCGATGACGTCATACGTCATCACCAAGAGTCACTTCTCTGTCTCTTTCTCTTTCTTTCCTGTCATTCTCTGCTTCAATCATTTTCTCATTTCTCTTTTTTTCTCCCCTTTTTTCTATCATTTCTCTCTCTCTTTCTTCCTCTCTCACACTCTCTTCCTCCCTCTCTCATCTCTTTCTTTCCTTCTCTCTCTTTCCTTCTCTCTCCCCCCCTCCACTTGCCCACGAGAAGAAAAAAAGCAACCTCTGCCGGGCAGCTCCCCTTGTGCCCCCGCTTTGTGCCTGCCTCTTGTCCCTCTCTTTTGGGGATTTTTTTTTCTTTTCTGTCTGAGTGCGTCTGTGTGAGCGCGAGAGAGGGAGTGCGTGTATGTGTGTGTGTGTCTGTTGCGGCTTGGGCTGGTCGGCCTCGGAGGCGGGAGAAGGCGAAGAGGTAGCAAGCGGGGAACCCGGCGGGGTGGATGGCGGCGGCGGTGTGTGTGTGTGTGGTGGCCGCCTTCAGCTTGGGGTCGCCGCCGGCGTGCTCGAAGCACGCGCCGCCGCCCGCCTTGGAGCCCTCGAAAGCCTCGTCGTCTTCTGTGCTCTGCTCGCCGCTGCTCTCCAAGCGGGGCGCAGCGGCTGGGAGCGCGCGCCTTTTCTCCCCTGCGTGGATCCTGGCTAGCCGTCGCGCCTCTCTTGAAGATGGGGAGCCTGGCGACGCGCTGTTTTCCCCCACCGAGGACAATCGGGGTAAACTCTTTTGGTTGGGAACCAACCGGCCCGGTGCTCTTTTGGCTCTCTTGGGGTTTCCCCTTTGCCTGGGCAGCAGGAAGACCCAGGGAAGGTTCCTTTGGCCGCCCAACAGCTGATCTGCTCCGCAGCGCGGCAGCAGCGAGGAGCCGAAGATGGGGTTTCCCCTTTGCCTGGGCAACGGGGAAACTCCATCTTCGGCTCCTCGCTGCTTCCGCGCTGCGGAGCAGATCAGCTGTTGGGCGGCCAAAGGAACCTTCCCTGTGTCTTCCCCGCTGCCCACACGCAAACTCCACCATCTGCGCATGTGCGGCCATGGAAAAAAAAGGGTGCGCATGCGCAGATGGTGTTTTTACTTCCGCACCACTATAACACGGAAAATCGATTAGCGCGGTAGGTCTTGGAACGTAACCCCCGCGCTAATCGAGGGATCACTGTACTAACAGCTGCCAGAATAGTATATGCCCAACAATGGAAAACAGACAAACTACCGGAAGAAAATATAATAATTAAAAAGACTGTGCGGAGATGGACAGGTTATCTAAAAGATTAAAGGGAAAAGAAAAATCAGATTACTATAAAATATGGGCAAAATTTTATGATTGGCTAAAGAAAAGAGCAGCAAAGAAATAAATAAAAATCTACACAAAGTAACACGTCGAATAAAATAATTGAAAAATTAATACTATGTGAAAGAAGCAAAATTCTCTGATCAAACACCTAAAAAATGGGGAAACTTTCATTTCCCAAATGTTGTATGTGTATGTCTTTATGTATGTTTTTTTCTTTTTTTGTATGTTATATTTGAAAAAAAAAACAAATAAATAATAATAATAAAAAAGAAATGTAGAATTGAACCATCAGGCATCTGACTTGTGCCTAAAAAAAGATAGGGTTTTCCATAACCTTGGAGGAAAAATAGTGAAAGATATACTATCAAAATACAGGTAGTCCTTGATTTACGATGACAATTGAGTCCAAATTTTCTGTTTCTAAGCGAGACAATTGTTAAGTGAGTTTTGCCCCATTTTATGATCTTTCTTTTTTTATACAGAATCACTGTAGTTGTTAAGTTAGTTACGTGGTTATTAATTGAATCTGGCTTCCCTATTGACTTTGTTTGTCAGAAGGCTACTGTTAATGTCTGAGATGTAGCTAGAATTGCCACAATGTGCAGAGGGGCGGGGAGGCCTGGGTGTTGGCATTAAAGCACATGGGTGGAGGTTCAGTGTTATGCCAGGCTTCACGTTACGAGCCCCCAATTAAGTCCAAAGTAGAAATTCAAACACACACGTTTGTAAAGTAAACAAAGTTGGTTTATCAAAAGGAAAATACTATCCAAACACACTTTTAATCAGCCCAAGTGCTCTCCCACAAACCAAGTCTTCGGAGAGGGGCGGCATACAAATCGAATAAATAATAATAATAATAATAATAATAATAATAATAATAATAATAATAATAATAAAAAAAAAGGCTTGAATGCTGTGAAAAACATAAAACAAAAGCAAAGCAGATAAAAGGCAGCTGTAAAGATGTCACAGCCACCCACCCTTCAAGAGTCCTCAAGCCAAACTCAACTGTGAATTAGTCCAAGAGTCCTTGTAAAATCCTGATGTAAACCACAGTTCTCTCTCTCTCACCAAACGGATAATCTCCCACGCCCAGAGGCAGCAATGCTGGCAATTTATCAGCAGCCCCATTAGCCTACTTGCCCCAGCCACAGGTGTTCTCCCTTATTTCCTATAATACTTGAGCAGTTGTTCCTTCCTTGACATCAACCTGCATCTGCGAACATCTATTAATGCCTCCTCTTCTGAATCTAACAATGATAATAATGATGATGGTTCACTAATGGGGTAATTACCTAATGGGCTGCCTGTAATTACCTCCTCCATCGATTTATTTATTTATTTATTTATTATTATATGTAGACTTGGGGCGGCTCCTTGGACTCGGGGCGGCTTCACTTCGATCCTACTTCACTTCCAGAATCATATTTTGCTTTCAACTGGTCTGGCTCTTTTGGCTGGAATATCTGGATTTTGCAATGATGGAAGCCTTTTGCTAATGTACAGCTTAATCCAAGGCCTACAAGAATTTCCCCAGGCATCGCTTAAACTATACAGATAGGGAAAACTTACATAATTTGATTTATATTCTGCCTAGAGCAGAATGATGATAGAAAAGGTCTTTCTATGATAAGGATAATAAGGCTCGGAAGTGACAGATGTCTGCTCCCTGCTGCTCCATGTTAGAACATTATGTGATACATCCAGATCCTTTATTTATTCCTCCTCCCTTTCTTTAGAAATTACAGCAATGAAGAAAAATTAAAATTCAATACTCAGCCTAAATAGCTCATATCTCTAAAATAGAATTGAATGTCTGGCTTGAGGAAGGAGAGCAATTTTCTCAAACTGAAAAATGCAAACACTTTATTCTTTGCACTGGGAGAGTCCCACAGAATTTCTGTAATGTCTTCTTTTTTTAAAGTATATTGATATCAAACAGTTTTACTAGCTGTTAGACTCAAACCAGAGAACAGCTTTTTATAGTGAAAATGCAAGGTAAAATTTTATCTTTATTTGCGAAGCCTCCATGTAGGCTTGCAATTTATAGTTACATATCCTCCTTTCTCTGCAAATGTGGACAGAGTGCCAAACTGCTGAGGGAAGTCACCCTCTCCTAAAAGAATGAAATATTTTAGGAAATATAAAGAGGACAAGATATTATATTTCCCCTAAAAGAGAAATAGAAATCTTAAGGGAGACAGAAAATCAGAGCTTCAGCTCCCTGCCTCCAGCAGATATTTGGTGCCCATTATGAAAGACTGGACTATCCTATCTACAAAACAAAAGACCTTCAGCTCCAGGATGATGGGATTAAGACATGACCCTCTAGGACATAATAGAATTATCTTGCAGCAGAGCTCACTGCATTGCACAATCTCCTAAGGGCATAAACCGAAGGTTCAATCAAACTTATTTAGACAAACATGACTCCCCATGACCCCGTGTGAGTTTGACTATAGCCAATAGAATATATGCCCTTGCCACAGGAACAGCAAGCTCAAGAGCAATGCCCAAGAGAGAATATAAATAACTCTCATTCTCTACTCCATATAATAAGCTGCCCAGGACCTCAAACCCAGATAGTCCTGTTCATCAATGAACTATCTTTCCAATCACCATCCATATTTCCAATGTCTTTCTCCCTGTTTGGAACTGAACCAGGTGGATAATCTTCCACACTGCTAAGCTACTTCTGTTATTCAATGATGTTGAAGTGGCAGGCTCTTTAATTCATCCTGGACTCCCATTTATTGAAGTGCCCATCATGCCCCATGTAATCTATACCTGGAGATATATATATTTTTTGTTGAAAGGAAGCTGTGACCCACGGCAATCAAGACTAACATTTTGCTAACATAAAACAGTTAAACAGCTGCAAATCTTCTCATGAATATTGACATAACTAAATGTCCAATCTAAAATTGGTGTACGATGGTGACTGTCAAGTATTTCCATGCAACTGGGTAAAACATGAAATTGTTGTCCTTATCCCCAAAGTCCAAGGCCAGACCTAGACTGAAAATGGAAAACATTTTGCCTTATTTAAAATTTCAGTTTGTTAGTAGAATTTGTGTATATAGAATCATTATTTACAGCATTTATAGTTGCAAAGTCTACTTTCTGATAAATCGTCAGAAATGAATTATAATACATATGCAGAATTTGAAACAACAAAGTATTTATTTTACTTGTGTTTTTATTATAGTAATATATTGGATGAGACATCATCAGAAAACCTAAGTCTTTCTCTTTTAATGTCTCCACAAGAAAGACTTCACTTAATTCATATCGCTCACCCATGCTTTGAACTTCTTATCTTCAAAAAGATAGAAGATTAAGTTCTTTCTAGTTTTGTCTCATCTGCAAATGTGATAATCATCTTCTCAACCTTTTATCCAGATATTAATACCAATGTTAAAACAGCATTGGGCCCAGGACAGAGATTTTGCCATTCCACTCAATACTGTTATCCAAGCTGATGTGGACATATTTAGGAATTCTTTTTCAGCTAGTGTTATTAATCCATTTATTAACCTATATTTTACTATTCTATTTCTGTTGATATAATCGAGAGCCTTCAATGAACTCTTTGCTGAGAAGTATACTTTGTGAAAATGAGTTTGGTGTAATAATCAGGTTAGGCTGGGAGTTCTAATCCCACCTTAGGCACAAACAGGTGCGGACTGCTGGGAGTTCGCAAGGGTTCGCTAAGATTCTGTGGAGTTTGGAGAACCCTCAAATCCCACTCCTGGCTGGCCCCATTCACTCTGCCCTGCATCTCCCAGGAGTCCCCACACAGCCCATTTTGGATGCAGGTAAGTTCAGGGCACATACAGAGGTTCAGGGAGGGCAAAAAATAGGCCTACAGAAAGTTTGGGAAGGCTAGAAAAAGGCTTGTTTCTGGCCTCCAGAGGGCCTCCAGTGCATGGGGAGTCCATTTTCATCCTCCTGGAGGCTCACGGAAAGCCTCTGGAGCCTGGGGAGGGCAAATTCCCCTCCATTGTGGTGCAGGAGGCCGACTAGACCCCGCCTACAATGGCCATGCCTACAACTGGGCAGAGAACCTTTTGCTAAAAATTTGAACTGGCCACAAAGCCAGTTGGGTGACTTCCTCTCAGGCCTAGAAAAGAGGCAATGGCAAACTGCTACTGAAAAAGCTTGCCAAGAAAACTAAAGAGACTTGTCCTAGCAGACTTTGAGAAATGGACATGATTGAAAATGCAAATGGGGAAAAAATATGTCTGTTATTTTCCAAACAATTAATCCAGTAATACCACTGAAAAAGAAATTAAAGTTAATCTAGCAGGACCCATTTGTGACAAACCCACGCTGGCTCTTAATTGTTGCACTCCTACTCAATGCTTATAAAAATGCAGTTTAATATATTTCTTAAGCCCTTACTCAATAGATATCAAGCTGACAAGTTTACAATTTTCCAGATCATCCTCCTTCCCTGTTTTGAAGGGATCGACAAAATTTGTTCTCCTGGGGCTTCATTAAGTTCTCTAGGAGAACTCAGGTATTACAAAATACGGTAGCACTTTTGTGATCAATTCCACTCGTTTGGAATTGATACTCAAGTTTCATGAGTATTGTACACTGTCATCCTCCTGACCCTAGAGAGTTGAATCCTTCTAAATTAGCTAAACATTCTTTTATCCCCTTTCTTGAGCTTTAACTCTCCACTAGGGACTCAAAATACAGAAATGTAGTTTTTTTTCTGAGGGAAGACATGTAAAAATAGACATTATGCTTCTTGCCATCATATATTATTAATTTAGCCTCCCCCCTTCAACAATAGATTTAACAAGAGCTGGGATGGCGCAGTGGTTAGAGTGCAGCACTGCAGGCTACTTTAGCTAACCGCTAGCTGTAGTTTAGCAGTTCAAATCTCACATCGGCTCAAGGTTGACTCAACTTTCCTTATTTTTTAAAAAACATTTTGTTGGAATTTATTTGTTTCCACAATTAATTCAGTGTCTTGGAGATAGCCTCCCAGAAGATGGCTGAGGCAGCCTGAATTTTGACAATGACATCAAAATCCACAAAAGTGAATGGTTGATATTCATGGTGCTGCAGGTTCTTGTAGGTAGAAAGGTCATGTGTTTCTTGAGCAGTTTCAGGTGATGGCGTGGCCTTTTGGGAAGCTTTTTATAGAGTCACCTGGTTTGGTGCAGAGATAAAGAGAAGGCATACTTCACAGACCCCATGCTTGCTATGATACAGCCTTAAACACCATGCCATGACTGTAGTGAGTCACTAGGGAAGCCACCATTTTGGCATCTCCCAAACCTGTTCAGCATCCTCCTTTCCGGTTGACTCAGATTTCCATCATCCAAGGTGGATAAAATGAGGAGCCAGATTGTTGGGGGCAGATTGATTCTGTAAACTGCTTAGAGAGGGCTATAAGAGCACTATGAAGTGTTATACAAGTCTAAATGCCATTTCCCATACTCATTGTCTTTTCAGCACCATGGAAAGCTCCACATACAATATATCAATATTTGTCTCTTTTGATGTCTCCCATTTTCCTTCTAGACAGAATTGCTTGTGATTGCAACTTCAATGTGAATAGGATTCAGTAGGATTTCCTATCTGTCTTACAGACTTTTCTCCTGTTAGGATTTGAAGCCTCTGGATCTGACATCCATTTCAGTTCATCAGTTCAGTTCTTCTGAAAGCTTCTGAAAGCAGTGGGATTTGGGCGTTCTCCGAACTGCACAGACTCTTAGCTAGAGAGAACCTAGCTGCGAACCCCTGTGAACCCCCAGCAGCCCACCCATATGTTTGAGTTACATATGAGTACACATTCACTTTCCTTGAATTTGAAGGTACCAGTCATACTAACTCTGTCAGCTAAATTTCTCCTTTCGACAAGAATTAGATCCAGGATAGCAGATTGCCTTTTATCTTTTTGTTTTGTTTTATTTTCTGACAAATGACATTGTCAGCAAGAGATCACTAGAATTTGAGGGGTCTCTGACTTTTGGCAGAATTGGATTTCCAGCAGCCTGTCAAGATATTTGAAATTTCCTACTGTCATTTTGTACCTTTTTGAAAAATTGGTCATTTGATGCAGGAGTTATGGACCTGATACATATCTTCTTTCTGCCTAAATGATTTGCAGTCAATTACTATGACAATATCATGCTTTCTCCTTTTATTTTTATCCAAACACTGTTAACAGAATTTCTATGTTGAGGTTCATCAATTTCTCTACAGCCTTATACTTTCTTAAGGTAGGTGTAATTCCATTTCTGATGGGAGTATAGCTTTTGAGCATATTGGAGCCTTCTAATGTTCCAATCATCTGTCTCATCTCACCAGGCTTCAGTGTCAGGACTTCAAGTTCTAACTGTTTCTTTCCATAGCTTAGGCATTGATGGAGAAATATCTGAGACCATGAATAACACTTATTGACTTTCCATTTGTAGTTTCTTAACAACCTTTCAGTGCCACTTCTGCCCTTGGACTTCCCTTTTATCTCCTGGAATGTAGACCTCAGTCTTTGACAATTTATATTTAATTAGGGCTTTTGCCATGCTTTCATTTTTCTCATATGTCCTTCTTGGTCTTTTTAAAATATACAGAATATTCCCTTTGTGTCCTTTATGTAAATAGCTCTATTCTTGGCAGCACCACCTACATAGTCCAATTCCAGGATCGTTTTCTTCTTTCCTGTGCTGTGTTGTTATCAGAAATGGAAGGATTAAGGAAAACTCTCTTCCTATTTCCAGTTTCTTTACCTTTATGAGCCTTACAGTCTTTGGAGATCTCTTCAACATCTCTTAGTGTCACTCATCCCACCTGAATCAGTATTAAGGGATAATTATTGGTGGGTCTGGAGACTGTGGACAGTTTATCTGTCATTTCCTGGATATCGGCACCTGGAGGACAAGACAATTCCTGCAATTTTATTTTATTTTATTGTAGGCTGCTCAACTCTTAACAACTCTCCTTGATTTATCCCTTTAAAAAAAAGTCCCTGAGAACAGATCACATACATCCAGAAGAGGAAAAACTCATATAACAATAAAAGCAGCCAGCAGGTGTTCAACAACCATCCTACCCAGTAGTGGGTTCTATAACTATAAGCTAATGCCCGGATGGGGGGAATGCAGTGGGGTAGCGAAAATGGAACTGCACCCCGGAGAACCCAATTTGCACTGAAAGATGTTGAAAGAAAATGCAGGAAGTCCTGCATAAGCCACGCCCACAGTGTGGTAGTAAAAATTTTGGTAACCCTTCACTGTCTATAGCCTTTTACTACCAATCTGTGCACACACTTGCGTTCATGTGTGATGCTTCTGTGCATGCACAGAAACATCCCAGGTGGGTGGGCGGAGCCTTTCACCTACATAGTCCAATTCCAGTGATCCTACTCTATGGCCTGGAGAACAGTCGATTTTCAAGGCATTTTGGGATATCATTAGGATGGCAGCAACATGGTTTGGGAGAGAAGGGAGGGTAGGGTTTGGGAGGGAAAATTTCCTCATATCAGATTTGTATGGTAGCCTCTGTTCCTTCCAATCTGAAATTCAATGAAACGAAATGAAATTCAATGAAATGAAATGAAATTCAAATTAAGAAGATGTTAGATAACCATTTGATTGAAGTAGTGTAGGGTCTCCTGCCCAAGCAGGGGATTGGACTAGAAGACCTCCAAAGACCCCTCCAACTCTGTTGTTATTATTACAATAGGGAAACATTTATTAATTTATTAGATTTGTATGCCGCCCCTCTCCGTAGACTCGGGGCGGCTAACAACAATAAGAAGAAACAGCATAAAACAAATCTAATATTTAAATTACTAAAAGCCCTTATTAAAAACCAAGCAAACACACAAACATACCATGCATAAATTGTATAGGCCTAGGGGGAAGGTATATCTCAATTCCCCCATGCCTGACGACAGAGGTGGGTTTTAAGGAGCTTACGAAAGGCGAGAAGGGTGGGAGCAATTCTGATCTCTGGGGGGGAGTTGGTTCCAGAGAGCCGGGGCCACCACAGAGAAGGCTCTTCCCCTGGGCTCCGCCAAATGACATTGTTTAGTTGACGGGACCCGGAGAAGGCCCACTCTATGGGACCTAACTGGTCGCTGGGATTCATGCGGCAGAAGGCGGTCCCAGAGATATTCTGGTCCGATGCCATGAAGGGCTTCATAGGTCATAACCAACACTTTGAATTGTGACCGGAAACTGATCGGCAACCAATGCAGACTGCGGAGCGTTGGTGTAACATGGGCATATTTAGCAAAGCCCATGATTGCTCTCGCAGCTGCATTCTGCATGATCTGAAGTTTCCGAACACTCTTCAAAGGT
This sequence comes from Erythrolamprus reginae, assembly GCF_031021105.1. NCBI lineage: Eukaryota > Metazoa > Chordata > Lepidosauria > Squamata > Dipsadidae > Erythrolamprus > Erythrolamprus reginae. The sequence continues at coordinate 290,246,229 of NC_091950.1, read as the reverse complement.
AGCTCCATGTAGATAGTGTTACAGTAGTCAAGCCTCGAGGTGATCAGGGCATGAGTGACTGTGAGCAGTGACTCCCAGTCTAAATAGGGCCGCAACTGGTGCACCAGGCGAACCTGGACAAATGTCCCCCTTGCCACAGCTGAAAGATGTTTCTCTAATGTGAGCTGTGGATGAAGGAGGACGCCCAAGTTGCGGACTCTCTCTGAGGGGGTCAGTGATCCCCTCCCACAGGGTAATGGACGGACAGATGGAATTGTCCTTGGGAGGCAAAACCCACAGCCACTCCATCTTATCAGGGTTGAGTTTGAGTCTGTGACAAAGCTTTCCTTTTCCTCAGGATGGTTCATGAGTTACTTCAGTCCATGTTGTCCTGCCCTGTTCTGTGGAAATCAGGGTTAGCAAGGCATAGCCACTGTGGAGCTCCATTTGAGTAATTTTTGATTTCCTTCTTTGTCTGGATCACATTTCTTCCTAGTGGTTTTTTTAAATATTCTTTATCATTTATTTTCCTCCTGTGACCCTTCTGAGGAACTTCAACTGTCCATCCAGAAACCTATCTTCTCCCCTGCTGTGATACAAGATAGAAATTGTCTTCAGTTTCTCTAGGTCTTTTCTTCTTCTTCCAAGAGAAAAATCATCCTGCACTTGAAACATGCAGAGTTCTTGTTTTCTTCACAGACAAAAACAAACATGCTAAATTCCTTGCAAGGTTTCCCCCCCTGTTTCTATTTCTGCTGCAGGAAAAGAACAACAACAAAATTTCTCTCCATCAGCTTCCCCTGCCAAATTCCTATTCGGTCCCGCTGTTCACCTGCTCAGGGAGCTTCTCTTTAGAGAAATGACTTCCTTATATGTCCCCTGAAACTGCCTCATCTAGGTCAGCAGCAAGCAACGCTCCAGTCACACACAATAGGCAATAAGCAGTAATTAGTATTATAAGCAAAAGCAGGGGAAATATTTACACCAGTTATATAAACATTCTAGATCTCCTTTTATGCTGGAGTAACATGGGCAAGCTTCAGATTCTTCAAAACATCCATTCCCATTCAGTTTCTGGGATACTTTCAATCTATCTACAAACATTGGTGGAAAGCAGGAGAGAGGGGCAAAGTTTCAACCTTCAGGGTCAGGAGTCTCACTTCAATCTCAACACCAGGGATATCGATCTCTGGGATAGCAATAGCAATAGCAATGGCAATTAGACTTATACATAGGCTGTTGGGGTCTGGATTGGTGTCAACAAGCTCAAGCTCAACCCAGACAAGACAGAGTGGCTGTGGGTTCTGCCTCCCAAGGACAATCCCATCTGTCCGTCCATTACCCCCTCAGAGAGGGTTCACAACTTGGATGTCCTCCTCGATCCACAGCTAACTTTGGAAGACCATCTTTCGGCTGTGGAGAGGAGAGCATTTTCCCAGGGTTGCCTGGTGCACCAGTTGGATCCCTACTTGGACAGGGAGTCATTGCTCACAGTCGCTCATGCCCTCATCACCTCGAAGTTCGATTACTGCAACGCTCTCTACATGGGGCTACCTTTGAAAAGCATTCGGAAACTCCAGATCGTGCAGAATGCGGTCGCGAGAGCTATTGTGGGGCTTCCCAGATTCGCCCACATTTCTACAACACTCCGTGGCCTGCACTGGCTGCCGATCAGTTTCCGGTCACAATTCAAAGTGTTGGTAATGACCTTTAAAGCCCTACATGGCATTGGACCAGAATACCTCCGGAACCGCCTTCTACCGCACAAATCCCAGCGACCGATAAGGTCCCACAGAGTTGGTCTTCTCCGGGTCCGGTCAACCAAACAATGTCATTTGGCGGGCCCCAGGGGAAGAGCCTTCTCCATGGCGGCCCCGGCCCTCTGGAATCAACTCCCCATGGAGATTAGAACGGTCCCCACCCTCCTTGTCTTTTGCAAATTACTCAAGACCCACCTGTATTGCCAGGCATGGGGGAACTGAGACACCTCCCCCAGGCTTTTATATTTAATGTTTGGTATGTATGTGTTGTATGATTTTAATCTTGAGGTTTTTATATATCTTTTTTATTATTAGATTTGTTTCAATGTTACACTGTTTTTATTATTGTTGTGAGCCACCCCGAGTATTCGGAAAGGGGCGGCATACAAATCTAATAAATTATTATTATTATTATTATTATTATTATTATTATTATTATTATTATTATTATTATTCACAGATTCATAGTTCTTTACAGACTTCTCTAAGTGGTTTACAGAGTCAGCATATTGCCCCCAACAATCTGGGTCCTCATTTTACTGACCTCAGAAGGATGGAAGGCTGAGTCAATCTTGAGCCAGTCAGCATTGAACTCCTGGAGTAAGCAGTGAGTTAGCGAACCACTGCCCCACCACAGCTCTATATGCTGCAGCCCCAGGACTTCAATGTTAATTTCATGGGGCTGCATATGAGATCAAATAGCATGTTTTATATAATGCTTATTTTTATTTCGACAACATGAACATGAATCTCTGCAGGCAGTGTAACTGTTGCTCACTCATCTTAGAGCCCAGAGCAGCCTGCTTTATGAACCAGACCCATCTTCTTTCCTCATACTTTTTTTTTGTCATAGGCCAGGAGCACCATCTGCCCAAACCAGCAGTTCTATTTCTAGTGCAATGTCAAAGCCTAATAACAATAGTTTTAAACATAGAAACATAGAAGAGTGATGGCAGAAAAAGACCTCATGGTCCATCTAGTCGGCCCTTATACTATTTCCTGTATTTTATCTTAGGATGGATATATGTTTATCCCAGGCATGTTTAAATTCAGTTTTTTTCCAGATGACCACCCAACCTTTTGAGGCGACTGTGATGCTCAGAATTTCATATTGTATCTTTCTTTATATTTTGCAATACAGTTCCTCTTCAAGAATTGTGTAGCAATTATCTTCACTTTTCGGGATACCATATTATCAAAATGCTTCACCAGCAATATCAACAACAAATGTGAGCATAAAGAGAACGTTAAACATTACTATATCTGGGACATTTTTCACAGGTCAGGTAGAACAATTTGAGTGTGTGTGAGAGAGAGTGTGAGTGTGTGTGTGTCAATTGAAAAGTAAAATTGTCCTGAATTTGGGGGCTATTCTTTGCTTTCTCTATATGGCAAGGTAAATTGTTACTTGGGATGATGCAATAATCTCAGAGTTAAAGATTTATGTTTTGTTTTGTTCTTTACATTTTGCAATACAGTTCCTCTTCAAGAATTGTGTAGAAATTATCTTCACTTTCCGGGATATCATATTATCAAAATGCTTCACCAGCAATATCAACAACAAATGTGAGCATAAAGAGAATGTTAAACGTTACTATATCTGGGACATATATAGAATAAAATCAGGTTCAGTGTTATGTAGTCACAGAAAAGCATTATCTCTGTCCTTTGTGTATGCCTGTGTGCTTATTGTTGTATACAAACAAATAAACAAAGAAACATTTTTTATTTATAAAAGGTTTTTTTTATTTTTTCACAACAACAAAAAAAACATACATAACATACATATTACCTATACCTTCAATACAAATCAATATACCGTACATATATTATTGCTTGAAAACAATAATACAATAATGTAAGTTAGAATAGAATAGAATAGAATTTTTATTGGCCAAGTGTGATTGGAAACACAAGGTATTTGTCTTGTTGCATATGCTCTCAGCGTACATAGAAGAAAAAGATACATTTGTCAAGAATCATGTGGTACAACACTTAATGATTGTCATAGGGGTCAAATAAGCAATCAAGAAACAATCAAGTTACATTCCAATTTAAGCTACAGCCACTGTATATACAGAATATCCCTATAGGAGAATGATGAAAGAATATGCAAATATTTAGCTTACTAAAAAAAATAGCTAAAAGAAGAATGGCAGCTTTCAAATATGTGAAGGATTATCACACCAAAGGAAAAAAAAGTGACCTTATTCATTTTGCCTAGAGGGCAGTGCCAGTGCCAATGGGTTAAAACTACAAATAACATTCAGACTAGACATCAGGAAATGGATGAATTTTCAACCAGTAGAACAGCTGCCACATAATATGTTAATTTTTTTTACCCCTTTGGCAGAAGTGTTCAAACAGAGATCGGATGTCATCTATCAGAGAGGCTGTTCCTGCAATGCACTAAGCAAGGATGGACTGTATGACATCATTAGCTCCTTCCAACTTTGATTCTATGGGGTCAAAATACACCCCAAAGGCACATAACAATATATTATAGCTGTTGTGGTAAGCTCTGGCCCAGCTCCTGCCCCAAGGACTGTGGATGTGGGGGAGACATCCACATGCGGCAGGCCTGTTTTGCCCCAGGTGGAATCTGCTGATGAAGGCTCCTCTGACCAAGAAGACATGAGTGACAGGGAGGAGGAGAGTGTGGTAGACAGCTCAGAAGGAGATCAATTATCTAGCTCCTCCTTGGATTCAGAACAAGAGTTAATGATACAGCCACGCATGCTGAGAGCGATGCATAGGCAACAACAACTGAGAGATTATTATTAAAAAAAATGAGGCCACCTGTGGTTGGGTGGGGCTGTGGTAATTAGGGAGGCTGCTATAAATAGCAGCCTGTGGGTTTGGCCATTGTGGAGGATTATCTGATCATTGTGTTTCGTGACTGCTTTACCGACTTTGACTTTTTGTGTGCTGATTTTTCCCCACTTTGAAACTAAACCAGAGCAAAGTGTGTTTCACTTTGTGAAAGAAGAAGGACTGTGAATTACCTCACAGCTGCAAGCTAAGTATCACAGAACTGATAAGGGACTTGTACAAATTACCAGTTTGTTTGGAGACGAGTGCTCTTTGCTATATCAAAAGAGGGCTTGGTTTAAGTGAATTTTCATTATAAAGAACATTGTTTTGAATTTTCAAACGTGTGTGTGTCTGAAATTTGTACCTGTGAATTTTTGGGAGGAGTCTACCAGAGAGCCCGACAGAAGAATAGTAGGGGTCCCCAATCCATGGTCCACAGTCCAGTTCATTGAGAACTGAACCATGTAAGCAATGGGCGAGCACACACGTGAAGCCCCATTTGTGCAAGCAGTGGACATACACATACATTAAATCGCTCCCACTGCCACTACCACCAGCACTACCATGGAAAAGCAGAACACGAAAGAACCGCTATATTATAAGTTCTGTAAATGCCTATTACAATTGGACAGTTGCTTTTGAAAACTTTATTTTTCCCTGGATAGATCTCTTTTTCCTTCTCCTTTTTGCACAGCCCAGGGTCCCTAGGTCAGGCTTTTGGACTAGAAAGCATACACAAGCTTCTAATATCAAGTCAAACTTTCAGAGGCAGCACATCTGGAGGGCTTCATAAGATCTTGGATTGTAGTGCTTGTCAACCTCTTTCATATACCACAATTAGAGTGGTGAATAGCAGGGTGGGTGGGAAGCATCTCCTGTCTGTTTCCAGTCTTTAAAGAAGCAATGACCCTTTGATAACTTTTCAGCACTTTCAGAGACTGGAGCTCGGAGACTCTTGAATTATTGGGATAGTGCTTTTCAGTTCACAGTATCAGGAAGAACCAGTGTGAAGAATTAGAAAGTCTGGCCTATAATCCTTGAGACTGTTAATGAGTTAGTGTGGGATCTCAGTCCTTTTGATAAGGAGGCTGCTGTTCCACTAGATGGCAACGCTGAAATGCATGAAATGCACAAACCTAATCCCTGCCGTATATTGCTGCAATGTTGTCTTGCTCTGCAAATAAAAGAACACTGCAATGTTGCCTTGATCTATTTGTAATAATAATGATAACAACAACAACAACAATAACAACAACAGCAGCAACAGCAACAACAAAAACAATAATAACTTGGGCAGGATTTCAGGAAAGAAAGGGCAAAGCAGTACCTTGCTGCAATAGCAAATCAGGAAAGAGTGAAAATCTTTAAAAAGAAATGTGATCTTTCACTTGAATTAGTGAAATCCATAGGTGTTTGGGGGTTTTTTTTGTAGATGCTAATTGTTTAGATGAACAATATTTTGTATTTTAACAATGTCGTTTGGCGGGCCCCAGGGGAAGAGCCTTCTCTGTGGCGGCCCTGGCCCTCTGGAACCAACTCCCCCCGGAGATTAGAATTGCCCCCACCCTCCCTGTCTTTTGTAAACTACTCAAGACTCATTTATACCACCAGGCATGGGGGAGTTGAGATATTCCTTCCCCCTAGGCCATTACAAGTTATGCATGGTATGTTTGTGTGTATGTTTGGTTTTTATAAATAAGGGTTTTTAGCTGTTTTATTATTGGATTCTCACATGCTGTTTTTATCATTGTTGTTAGCGGCCCCGAGTCTATGGAGAGGGGCAGCATACAAATCCAATAAATTATTATTAAATTATTATTATTATTTCAGTATGTGTTTAGCCATTTATTTACCAGGATTCATTTGTTATTGCAAACCTAAGTTCCCATTTGTAATTGAGCCCAAAAGTTTTGCTGCTAAGTGAGAAATTTGTTAAATGACATTTGGCCCCATTTTACAACTTTGGTACAGTTGTTAAGTGACAATTGCGTTAATTAGATGATTGATAAATATCTGGCTTCCCCATTGAATTTGCTTGTGAGAAGGCCTTAAAAGGTGATGATGTGACCCTGGGATACTAAGACTGTCATAAAGTGAGTCATTTGCCAAGTGTCTGAATTTTTATCACATGACCATGGGGATGCTGCAATGGTCATAAATGTGAAAATTTATCTGAGAAACAACTGAATGTCTGGGAGGAAGCATTATATTTAGTGATGGGCGAACCAAACCCGCACAATTCGGGTCCGTACTGAATTTTGCGGTGTTCGGTATGCTGAACACAAACCCGAAATTTTTTCAAACTTCAGGCAAAGTTCGGCATTCGGAACTTTGACGTCACTGGAAGGTTGCTAAGGACGCCAAGGTGATCACTTCCTGGATTCCATGGAGGTTAATTCTCTGCCTTACAAGGCAAAGCCTGCAAGTTCAAGTCCCAGTGAGGGTATGGCTAGCTGATGGATTCCAAAGAGAGGCAATCAGCAAAATTCTCCACAAACACAACATCAAGACAGCCTTTGGCACAGATAAAAAAATAGCCAACATCCTAAGAAACCCCAAAGACACTATCCAGCTAGAAAACCAAGCAGTTTATCAAATACCATGTAAAATCTGCCCAGCCATACATATTGGACAAACTAATAGGAGAGTAAATGCACGTGTTGCAGAACATAAGAACACATTAAGGAAAAAAGAAAAAACCTCCTTCCTTTTCCAACACTTCAAAACTACAGGACATGAAATTGATTTTGACAGTACTAAATTAATTTCCAAAACAGAACACTACAGCAAAAGAATAATCATGGAAGCCATCGAGATAGAAAAACATCCCCAAAATATGAACAAGCGGGATGATACCTCCCGCCTACCAGACATCTGGAAACCAGCCCTCAAACGTATTCCAGCCATAGAAACTGAAACCAGACTCAGAACACATATTGCAAAACAATCAAGTAGCCTGCAAGCTGCAACTACTCAGGATATCACGCCTAATCCACAACCATTAACTAATCTGCATACCTCAGTTACATCAACGACCCCAGGTGTTACCCCACTGACTCACCAGGAAGTTTCTACACAGCAGGCAATTGCTGAGCCATCAAACCACACCCAGCCACCAGTATTTATAGAAGGAAGGCAGCTCAGGTCTCGCTGTGTTCGCCCTAGAACAAGGACAGAAACACCAGCCTGAAGATGACGAGTGGGACCTCTTCGAAACGTCGCCAGAAATTTCCAAATTCTACATGGGAAGAAACTGGAATATGCCAAGACCATCATACATGTGTGTGTGTGTGTGTGTGTGTGTGTGTGTATGTATGTGTGTTTCCTGTCGGATCACCCTGGAATATTGAAGGAACATCACAGTTCCTTTTTGCCTCTAGGCTCAACCCAGGACCATTTCAAGGCAGTTAATTTATTCATAGCTGACAAACTATGTATGTATCACATGTTTTTGCTGGATTTTTAAAATTAAGGGAAAATTAATAGATTAATAGATTTTTAAAATTAAGACTAGGATAGCACTATTTCGGCCTTGTTCTGGCCTCATCATCTAGCCATACCCTTACTTGGATTTGATCCTGGGGTTGGGATCAAATCCAAGTAAGGGTATGGCTAGCAGATGAGGCCAGAACAAGGCCGAAATAGCACTGTCCTAGTCTCCCTTAATTTTAAAAATTCAGCAAAAACATGTGATACATACATACATACACATACATACATGCATGCATACATACATGCATGCATACATACATACATACATACACATGTTTTTTTCTGTTGGATCACTCTGGTGTATTGAAGGAACATCACAATTCCACCACAGTTCAATATACCAGGGTGATCCAACAGAAAAAAACATATAGCCCCTCCCTGGTACAAAGCTGAAGGGATCAGATCCTGTGGCCTAGAGGTTAATTCTCTGCCTTACAAAGCAGAAGCCCTAGGATCAAAATCCCAGTAAGGGCATGGCTAGCTGATGAGGCCAGAACAAGCCGAAATAGCACTATCCTAGTCTCCCTTAATTAAAAAAATAATAAGCAAAAACATGTCATGTGTGTGTGTGTGTGTGTGTGTGTCACATGTTTTTTTGCTGAATTTGAAAATTAAGGGAGACTAGGATAGATCTATTTTGGCTTTATTTTGGCCTCATCAACTAGCCATACCCACTGGGATGTGAACTTGCAACCTTTGCCTTGCAAGGCAGAGAATTATCCTCTAGGCTACAGTATCTAATCCCTATATTCACCTGTCTGCATTATTTAGTTTTGATTTTAAGAAAAATAAGCCTAGCCTTCCCCTCTATTGAACAGGACTTTTGAAAACCATTTTCAGAAACATCTGGCAAGCCATTATCTACCGAACTATAAGAAAGCTCTGCTGTTTTGGTTTGCAAGTGTGTTCTTCCTCAAAGCTTGAAGAGAGTGTTTCTAGCCAACCTTCAAAGAATTAAAAGAAAGGACAATATAGTTGGCCATGCCATAAACAGTAAGCATTGAAGTGTGCTTTAGCAGCTTTTCAACAATGACTCAACCATTTAATTCCTGAGTCCTGTCTTCCGTTGGATGCTACGCCTCCAAGAAAGGCCTACTTTTCTATTTTGCTTGGTGCTGCCAGACTGTACTAATGTATAGTGCCAAATTATCTTTCACTTCTGCCACCAGCATGCAGATTAACAGCAGGCAAAGTATTCAGTGTTGCCTGCTCCTCCGGAGACAGCTTATGTTCTGCTAGGCTGAAGTAGGAAAAGTATGCAGGATTCAGCTATTTTCAGCAGAGCAGGGGTGGACCACATATGGCCCCGTGGACCACATGCTGTCCTTGGAAAATATTTTTGTAACTTGCCAGCTATTGTTAGAAGGCAATCTGTTTTAATGAAATAACTTTGTAACCCTCCTGATTCTACAGTTAACTTAGAAAACATTTTGATAAGATGTGCGGCATATTACTGCAGTTAAAACATGCAACAAATCTGCATTCAGTTGCTAAATCTAATGGTTTTTAAATGTACAGTAAGATGTTGACTCAAAGATTGCTCAAGGAAATGAAAGAAACATACTGTAAAACAGTAGATTGTGTATGTCTGGGAATCATGTACCACTTTTTCTTCTTCTTTTTTAACCCTGCTGTTCTGTTCGAAAAAAGTTACAAATCTTATGTTCGGGTCACATACGACCCGGACCGAAAACTCTTCATTTGAAGTGCTTATGTTTGGTCAATTTGAAAACTTTTTTCACTTGGAAAGTAGTCTGAACATTTCTGCACACAATGATATGAAAATTGAAATGAAAAAATTAATCCTTATTGGTTTATTTTGCACATAAATGTGCCGCCCCCCCCGTTTTTGTGATTTTTTTTCAATTTATGGATAGTTTTGCTTGCAAAATGCATTCTATTTTACTAAAGTTGGTGTGGGATTGGTAGCTTGAACATTACTGCACACAATGATATGAAAATTGAACTGAAAAAATTAATCCTTATTGGTTTATTTTGCACATAAATGTGCCTCCCCCCGTTTTTGTGAAATAGTCTTTACTTTATGGATAGTTTTGCTAGCAGAATGCATTCTATTTTGCTAAAGTTGGTGTGGGATTTGTAGCTTGAACATTTCTGAACATAATGATATGAAAATTGAACTGGAAAAATTGATGCATATTGGTTTATTTTGCATATAAATTTATTTCAATTTATATAAAAATTATGCTGTTAATTTCAAACTTACATACTTTTTTTTAGTAAAATGGATTTCTTTCATAAAATTAGTTATCTGGCTACAATGTGGTTGATTTTCAAAAGGATATTCCAAATATTTATAGACAAATATGTATAAACAGTGACAATAATGGCACACAGCAAGGCCGGGGGGGGTGGCCCTTTTGTGGCAAAAATAAACCAATAAGAACCATTTTTTTCAGTTCATTTATATTTTTCTCATGTTCAGAAATGTTCAATTTAGTATATCAAACCTTTTGGGGGAAAATTCCTTAGGGATTTGTAGCCTTAAAAAATATAAATTGACACGAAATTCAGAAAGGATGGGGGGAGGGAGGGGCTTTTTGATCAAAATAAAAATATAAGTCTCAATTTTTCCAGTTCAATTTTCATATCATTATGTTCATAAATGTTCAAACTAGTTTTCCAGTTGAAAAAGTTTTCAAAAAGATTAAATTCAAGTACCTAAAAAAAATATTTTTGGTCCTGTCATATAGGAACAGAAACAGATTTGAAGTTATGATTTTTTTTTGCCCAGAAAACAATTAGCCACCACCCCAAAAATATTTTTTGATGACCAGCATTGTTAAATTGAGTAAATGAATGCCTAAGATTTTAAAGAATATTTCGGATTTGGAGCATAAAAAAATAAAAAGTGAAAATGATTGCAAGCAGCCGAGGGGGGGGGGGGAGGCCTTATTTCTGATGTTAAAAAACCAGTAAGAATCATTTTTTTCAGTTCCTTTATATTTTTCTTATATTCAGAAATGTTCAAGCTACCAATCCCACACCAACTCCAGTAAAATAGAATGGATTTTGCAAGCAAAACTATCCATAAATTGAAAAAAAATCACAAAAACGGGGGGGGGCACATTTATGTGCAAAATAAATCAATAAGGATTAATTTTTTCATTTCAATTTTCATATCATTGTGTGCAGAAATGTTCAGACTACTTTCCAAGTGAAAAAAGTTTTCAAATTGACCAAACATAAGCACTTCAAATGAAGTGTTTTCGGTCCGGGTCATATGTGACCCGAACATAAGATTTGTAACTTTTTTTGCTCAGCAAAAACTAAGCCCCCCACCCCCCCAAAAAAATTCTCATAGAGAGAACCCCTGAAATGATGAAAAGTCATGAAATTTCAAGTTTCAGATATGCAGGGAAAATTTTTTACAGGGACTCAAACTTGGCTTCGGGTCACATACGACCCGAACAGAACAGCAGGGTTTTAAAGGAAAGGAAAAAAAGGAAATATGCCAAAGGAGCTTTTTCAAGAGACAACTGGGCTTTCTTTGTTTTCCCTTGAAGACATTTGGCTTCTCACCCAAGAAGCTTCTTCAGTTCTGACTGAATTGTAAAGAATGAAATAATTTATATCCCTTGCTGGTTGTTCAGGGAAAGGAAGCCCAGTTGACTCTTGAAAAAGTACTATTAGGACAATATGACTGAGGATGACTGAGAATCTCCATAGACCAAAAAAGGAAAAAACCCAGAATGAGCACCCAAAAGCTTTCCTACATGTTACACATTGTATGTACTGGAATAATTTAAGATGCATTTTCATTTTTTTCCCAAAAAGAAGCAGATGAATCTGAATCCTTTAGGTTTAAATTCTGGACCTCAGAGTACGGTTCCTATCTTACAAAGTGTTGCAGTGGGCAGCATTGCAACAAAACACACACACAAACAAAACAATTTATTTATTTAAGCTACTGTAAGGAGGAGAAGAACATGCTAGTTTTCAGTCACTGACATGCTTGCTTTCAAATAAGAATGATCCTTCCAATTAGGTTAGAATTGGAAATCTCAGCACCCTATCCTGAAGGATACTGGAGAGGGTTTTTAATGTTATTATTTGACTCAGCCTTCCATCCTTCTGAGATGGATAAAATGAGGACCCGGACTGTTGGGGGCAATATGGTGACTCTATAAACTGTTTAGAGAGGGTTGTAAAAATACTATGAAGCGTTATATAAATCTGTTGCTATTATTTCCTTTTATCCCTGTGTCATAAGAGTGGATTTTGGCTATTTGAGAGGACAAATCTGGGGAAGCATGGAGAATTTGTGCAAGAGATAAATTGGAAGACCTAGTAAAGGGGAATAAAGGGTATGAAATATTTATAGCACTTGTTTTAAACTTATGCTTTAGGATGGAATTCTACTTCTAGAAGGGTTCACAGGGGAAAACAGTATACACGTTGGAAGCATATACACTTTCAAGGCAATGCTCTTATGAATAATGAGAACCAAGATATTATTGTAGTTGCTTTTTTTAAAAAAAAATCACATTCGACCATACAAGTCTTGTTTCAGAAGAGGAACAAGACTTATATGATTCAAAATTAGAAAAGGAACTATCATGTTTCCCTAAAAATAAACCTACCCTGAAAACAAGACCCAGTCTGATTTTCAAACTTGCACCTAATATAAGGCCTATCTTCAAAATAAGGGCTAGTTAAGACCCATCCACCATTTGGTTATATGAGTTGGGGTGAGGCACAGGTGTAAAAATCAAGCTAAAGTGGGGCACTTACTTTAGTGCACCCACTTACTTTTGGACCACTGCAGCCAGGCTCCCCATGACCTGACACATGTCACACCATCGCCCAACTTCTTCTGCAGCCGCTTACAGCCTTTCTGCTCTCCCTGCTTACTGTCCCTTCTGCTGTTGGGGCACTGGAGCTCTGATGCTGTAATATTTGTTACACCAGTGGATCTGCTCTCAGTAGGATGCATGAGTAGGCTATGCATACCAAAATGATGAGTACCAAACAGGTTTTTCCCATAAGAAATAATGTAGTGAGTCGCAAATTAGCTGCACTGACAAGTTTTAACTTGTATTTAGTATCAAACACATGGTGAGTACCAGAACATTTTTTTCCCGGGTATAAATTTTTTCTTTATTTTTCTTTCACAATACAATAAAACAACACAAGCAATTAAAAACACAGAATCAATGCTTAAAATAATAATTAATAATATTTCTTAGATACGTTAAACTTTCGGAGAGAGAAAAAAGCGCTAATAATACTTTCAATATGTACTTTTTATCCTCTTCTTTGCTAAGTTAATTAAAATTAACCACACATGAGATATATTTCATCTACAAATAACAATATTATAAAATCCAGTCCCTTAAATTCCATTTTTCTATTTATAATAAAACATAAACATCTTAACTCAATATCTAATTTAATCCTTTCATCTCTGTGTTGACTCCTTATCCAATGCTGCCACCAGTCTTTATTTCATCATCTGGGTCTTTAATAGATTAAAATTAAATTATCATGTATTTCTTCAAAAGTATGTAGAAGAAAATACTTCTCAATTATTTTTAATTTCCAACCATTTATAAAACTTTCCCCAAATCTTATAGTAATCACATTCCTCCTTATCATTAAGTTTTAAAGTAAGCCTATTCATTTCGGCACAGTCTAAAATCTTAAGTAATATTTCTCTTTTGTCTGGAATTTTATTCAGCTTCCAATTTTGTGCATGTGCTGCTGTTAAAATATGTATAATCAAATATGTTTCTTCTTTATTAAAATTTTCTGGTAAAAATACCTAATAAGAATATTTCTGGTTTGAATTCAATAGTCTTCTTCAAAATCTTCTGTATCCATTGCTGAATCTCTTTCCAAAATTTCTTAACTTCTGTGCATGTTCACCACATATGATAAAAAGAGCCTGGTAAATGATTACATTTCCAGCATTTCATTGATCTATTCTTAAACATTTTTGCTAATCTTTCTGGTGTCATATATACCATCTATAAAACATCAACAAATATTTATATGAAAATGCAGTGAGTATCAAATTTGATGAGCTTCAAACCATTTGAATACCAAGGTACTACTTTATTTTGAAAGAGGGGGGCATTGTTCTGGTCCAAGTTAAATTATCTATAAAGTTTATAAATAAATAGGTTTGGCAGAAAGAATGATTCAGGCCGGCAATGATGTAAAAATATCTAGCACTTGTAAAAGTGATTTTTCAAAAACTTTGTTTCAATTCTAATAGCAATAACAATAGCACTTAGACTTATATGTCATTTCACATTGCTTTATCTCTCTAAGTGGTTTACAGAGTCAATATATTGCTCCTAAATCTCCTGCCTTTTAATGTTTGTAGTTGTCTTCCTTTATGCTGCTCTAAGGGAATTATACAAATGTTACCTTTAATAAGAGCTTCAGTGGCGCAGTGGTTAGAGTGCAGTACTGCAAGCTACTTCTGCAGATCACCAGCTGCCAGAAGCTTGGCAGATCGAATCTTAGTAGGCTCAAGGTTGACTCAGCCTTCCATCCTTCCAAGGTAGGTAAAATAAGAACCCAGATTGTTGGGGACAATAGGCTTACTCTCTGTAAACCGTTTAGAGGGGGCTGTAAAGCATTGTGGAGTGGTATATAAATCTAAATGCTAATGCTAAATGATAATAGCTAGCTATCAACACCCCAAGCAATATCTAAAAAGCCACATCCAACAGGCACTATATAAATACCACACAGAGAACAGACCAAAGCACACATTCTGCTAAAGAGAAGTTCAGTGAAGATGGGAACCAGTACGAGTCCAAAAGCTCGGAAACAAAACCTGTTATCCCAGTGACTTACCCAAACTGGATCTTGGGACACGTTTATTCACTTACATTCATGTTACCCTTGTCTACATTGCATCACTGTCTCACAGTTTGCAGAATAGCTGAGAAAAATAGATGAAGATGAATGACAGCCAGGACCACCATCAGGAATTTTGGGGCCCCATACAGCCTAAGTGTCTGCCCCCCCCCCCGCCATTTTAAAACTATTTTAAGTCGCCAAGCCACTCCATCCCCCGGGGATCATTTCCCGCTTCACGCCAAGCGAGGCGGTCCCATAGGCCAGTGTTTCCCAACCTTGGCAACTTGAAGATATCTGGACTTTAACTCCCAGAATTCCCCAGCCAGCGAATGGTGGCTGGGGAATTCTGGGAGTTGAAGTCCAGATATCTTCAAGTTGTCAAGGTTGGGAAGCACTGCCATAGGATATTTCAGGAACTGGGTTAAGCCGATTGTGTGGACTCGTCCAGGAGAAAGAAAGAAGCGGGAGTGACAAGGGAAAGAAAGATCCTGGCATCGGTCCGGCGGAGCGAGGCTTATTTACGGCTCCTTGGCACTTCTCCCTTCTTGTTGACAAAACCATGTGCTTTCTAGCGAGGGGAGAGGGGAGGGGGATCCCACACCCGGCAGCCACCGGAGAGGAGCTGGAAAGGACGAGGGGAGAGAAAAAGCAGGGTACCAGCAGTCAGGCGGGTGTCTTGAGGGGGCACTCCCATCTGGAAGGAAGGGAAGAAAGGCGAGGGCGAGCTATGAAGGAAGGAAGGAAGGAAGGAAGGAATGGTAAAAGGGGCGATCAAGAGAGGAATGGGTGAATGAATGGACGGAGGGTGGGAAGGAAGGAAGGAAAGAGGGAAGGGACAGGAACAGAGGAAGGGTGCAAAGGAAGCAAGGAAAGGTGTGAAAGGGGAGAGTAAGAGAGGAAGGAGTGAAATAAGGGAGTGAGGGAGGAAAGAAGGGAGGAAGGAGAAGGAAAGCAAGAAATGGAGGGAGGGAAGGAAGGAAAGAAAGGGGGAAGGGACAGGAACAGAGGAAGGAAGCAAGGAAACCTATGAAACGGGAGAGTAAGAGAGGAAGGACTGAAGGAAGGGAGGGAGGGAAGAAGGTAGGAAGGAGAAAGAAAAGAAGAAATAGAGGAAGGGAAGGTAAAAGAGAGAAAGAAAAAGAGAAAGAAAGAGAAAGAAAGAAAGAGAATGAAAGAGAAATAAAAAGAGAGAGGGGGAATGAAAGAAATGGAAGGAGGGAAGGAAGGAGAGAAAGAAAGAGGAAGAAAGAAAGCAAGAGAAAGAAAAAAAGAATGAAAGAGCAAGAGAGAAAGAGAGAAAGAAAGAAAAAGAAACGAAAGAAAGAAAGAGGAAAGAAAGAGAATGAAAGAGAAATAAAAAGAGAGGGGGAATGAAAGAAATGGAAAGGGAAGGAAGGAGAGAAAGAAAGATAAAGAAAGAAAGCAAGAGAAAGAAAAAAGAATGAAAGAGCAAGAGAGAAATAGAGAAAGAAAGAAAGAAAAAGAAACAAAGCGCCCACGGGTCAGACCCCCGCCCAGCCCCTACTTTCCGCTCCCTCTTGCCTGCTCAGGTTGCTGCACCAAGGCGCCCCTGCCCCAGCCCCCTCCTCAGTTAGCCTGCCTTCTCCGCGGTCTTCTGCGGCGGCTTTTCGGGCGGAGGGGGCCTGGCTCCATGGCCGGTCCAAGCCCCCCTGGCCTCCCCCGCCCGGGGCATTTCCTCTCAGCGTCAAGGAGGCACAGCGGCGGGCGGAGAGAGGGAAGGGGGGCAGCAGCGTCCCTCCTGGCCTTGGCGGGCTGCCTGATCCTCCCCACCTCCTGCAAACGCGGCGGGCGGCGGGGGGAGAGCGAGGAGCCGGCTCCGGCGGGCGCGGGGCTTGGCTGGCTGGCTGGCAGGGAGAGCGCCGCTGGTGGTGCGGAGGGAGACCCTCCTCCGGGAGGGAGGGGGCCAGGCAGCAGCTAGCCAGCCAGCGGGCGGGATGGCGCTTCCGCGTTCGCAGCCAAACTTTGCACAGACGGCGGCCGGCCGAAAGGAACGCTAGAGCGGGCGCACCTCCAGCCGCAGCAGCTGGACTCAGCAGGAGAAGCGCCGGGCCCCCCCATTATTCAATTTCCCGGGGCCTGGTACGCCCCTCCCAGTAATACCCGTCTATCGGCGGCCCTGATGACAGCTACCTGCAGCAAGTTATTCCTAGAGTATAATCCAAAAGTACTGAACTGAACTTAGGTTATTTACTTTTATCTTATGAAAAAGATGCCCAAACGAACCTCAATGGGTGATTTTCTCACAGAAGTATTTTGTTTAAGTTTTAATATTTGAAGGATATGTTTATTGTTTGTTTGTATTCTTTTGTTACATAATCAAAAGTTGATATATAAATTAATGGAGTTTTAATTCAATGAAGGGGGGAAAATACTTTTCAGCCTTAGATGAGAATCTGCCTTATCCTAAAACAAATGGCTGACAAACTTTCAATGTGAATGATAAGATAATACTGTTGCTATATTTTCTGTCTGATAACAAGTTCTGCTACAGCTGTAAATTGATCTTTAGCTTAGCCAAAATCTAATATAAATAATATGTAATCAGAGTTTGGACTACCATCTCCCCTCCTCCAAAGCTTTTTACTTGCACGCTTTTTGGCATGGCACAAATTTTTGAATGGACCCTTAAGAGAAAACCTCACCCCCTTCATTTGTATAGTTTGTTATCTAATTGATTTTCTGTGCTAATACACTAAAGGTCTGGAGAAGGCAGAGCCTCAGGTGTGACAGATGAAATAAGGTTCTTTTAGTCATTGCTTTTATCTTCCATGTCTAATGTGTTGGTTACAGCTGTGCAGTTTAACAGCAAGATCAATATATCATTTGCTGCAGATACCTGAAAGAATTTGGAAGAATGCTGGTATTTTAACTATTAGGTTTCCTCCTTGACTTCCTGCCCATCTCTCAGATCCTGAAACCAACCATTAAAGAAACATGAAGGTCTAGAGGTACTTTTAAGATGGTAAACTTGAGTCCCTGTCTGCCTTTAGATAAGCATGGATAGATAGCGATTGTGTTGTGGTTTAGTAAATAAATTGTTTGGCTACCTGTCACTTCAAAGCAGAGATGGAATTATTTTGGTCTAAAAATTCTCATTGCACTGTCTAAATAATAGTTAGTGACTCCATCTTTCTCCAAACCTGTGCCTCAAGGAAGGCACTGTATCTTGGCTCAATATATCCATTAAGTAACTTCTTCCATGGTCAGATTATTCCAGTCAGAACTGGTGGGTAAAGTAGGGGTCACCTTGGACTAGTTGAAGAACAGAGGCAGCCATGGCTAGGCATTCTTTTCACAGGTTTGTCTTGTTTACCAAGTGTTTAAGTTCCTGGTTTGGGAGACCTTTCTCCTGAGGAGTCATGGTTTAGTCACTTACCATTTGGATTATTGTAATTCACTGTACTTGGGATGACCTTGAAAAGAATTTGGAAGCTCAACTGGTCAGCATACAACAGTGTTGGTGCTTCTCAATGCACTCCTATCACACTGCAAGCTACACTCATTCCCAGTTGTCTTCCAGGTGGTAGTTACCACCTATAAAACTCTGTATGGCATAGGATCACTGTGGTACCACCCATTCCCCCATTCCCCTAGATCCTTGGAACAAACTTCCAGCAGACGTGGTTAGTAAATCCACAGTAACTGAATTTAAACATGCCTGGGATAAACATATATCCATCCTAAGATAAAACACAGGAAATAGTATAAGGGCAGACTAGATGGACCATGAGGTCTTTTTCTGCCGTCAGTCTTCTATGTTTCTATATTTCTATGTTTCTGCCTACCTTATCAGGTCTAGCAGGAAAGGCATGTTCTGGGTTCCTATCATCAAATAATACCAACTTTGGAATTATGACTTCTCTGTGGCTTTGTGTGCCCTATGAAATAGCATTTTACACCCTTCCCCCTCAAAATCCATATGGCTCTGACCCTGTTAGCTTTATCTCTTGTAGACCTGGCTCAATTCCCTAGGCATTTGGACCAGGAATGTAGATGACTTTGGCATCATGGAATATAAATTGCTATGCTGGTTTTAATTTTGGTATATTGCCTATACTTACTGCTAAGAGGTGAGTAGCTCTACGGATTCTTTAGATACATAAATAAATAAAATATATTTTTTATTTCAAACAAGGATGAGCTGTTTCTATGCATAGGGAATATATATGGATTTCTATGCAATTAATGAACAACTCTACTGTATGTCTGTTAGAGTTACCATTCTTGAGCTGCAGAAAACATGGATGGTTACTATATGGCAGCAAAAAAAGTAGGAACCCCTTTTTGCCCTCAGCTATATTGGGTTTTGTAGCCATCTACCTGAAAATTAGATTCTTTACATTTCTATATGGAAAAACCACATAGAGGAAAAAAGGAAGCACAAGCATGATGAGCAATAATTATATTTATTTCTTTATCTTTTTCATATCTTGCTTAATCTATTTTACTTGTCAGAAATTTGCAAAGCAATGGCAAAGTCGATAAATCTGTGGCATAGGTATAACCTTTCCTTAAAGACAATGGGGGGAAAACTGGATTTCTTTTAAAAGTAGTTGCCCATATTTAAGAACACAAATATAACTTTCTGTTATAAATTAAGACTCTTTCTTTATGAAACTGTAGATGAAGAAAACTATTGTTGTGTCACAAAAGCAGACACAGCAAATATAAGGATAGTTCATGAAAGGTCTCACTATTTGAGCCTCAGGTTTTATTAAACACTGTACAGATTTTTCTTGTTTGTATTGTGACTTTATCCTATGAGCTATTGTTTCCTTCCTTCCTTTTCAGTACAATCAATTTTCTGTAATCCAGTATAAATATTAAGGACATTTTCATTTGAGAGAAAAAAATCAAAGTGACACAATTGATCCTTTGAATGGTAGAATTATGTTGTTATGGACTGGTGGTGTGGTTTGTTTTTTTTACATCTAAGTACTCTTTGAGGCACAATGGGTACTTCTGAGGCAAAGAAGAAATCTTGTGTTCTTCAAAAACACTTCTGTTTAGCAGCATAATTCAGCGACACTGGTTCTAAAAACTTCTAAAAAGCAAATCTTCAAGAACAACTACTATTATAAAATTGAAAAAGATTTCCTTCCTTCCTTCCTTCCTTCCTACCTTCCCTCCCTCCCTCCTTCCTTCCTCCGTTCCTCCCTCCATCCCTCCCTCCCCGATAAAATCAGCCTCAGTCATAATAAAAAGTTAAATGTTGCCATATTCCATATTCTGTAGGAATTTGATGTCTGGCTCCAGGTGTCATTCAAAACATTTGGAGGATGTTTCAATAAAATGAGTGTCTAATTGTGAATATGCGGAGCAATTTTAAGATAGAAAGTTTATTTATTAGATTTATTTATTTATTAAATTTGTGGGCCACCTAATTCCTTTCAGACTCTAGGTGGTTGATGGAACTGCTGTCTAGTCATGCTATTTTAAGTGTGGCATGATAAGCAATCCATCTTGTCTCTATTGCTGGTAATATATTTTTTTAAAAAAAATGATAATCATATTTATAACTTGTCTTTAATGAAGAACCTTGATTGGAAGATGAGAGAGAATGTTTACCAGTCTTCAGGTGTTGACACTAATGCAAAAGTAGCAGCTGAATTGAGTCTACCAGATCAAGTTTTCACAAATCTAGAGTTTTAGAGCCCAGATGTGTCAGAATTATTTGAACAAAGCTGGAGTAACAGGCTAAAATGTGTAGTGGCAAAAATATCATAAATGTTCTTTTCTCCTTCCATCAGCACCCTGTATATGCCTTCAACTATTCTTCCCATTAGTTTTATTACTCTAAATAGTAAGGCTACCCTATTTATTTTCAGGCTAGTCTATATACAACTTACATTGTGATTATAAACTCATCACTTGATTTATAATATAGTATGTAGGATGTAGTTCAGCATCTCATCTGGCCACCACAATCACCAGACCTCAACAATATTGAGCATTTATGGTCGATTTTAGAGATTCAAGTAAGAAGTCGATTTCCACCACCATCATCTCTAAAAGAACTGGAGGGTGCTTTAACTGAAGAATGGGCTAAAATTCCTTTGTAAACAATTCACAATTTGTATGAATCAATACCTCGGAGAATTGAGGCTGTATTTGCTGCAAAAGGTGGACCACCACCATAAAGATATCTTGATGATTTTTCAAGGTGTTTCCGGATTTTTTGTCCACCCCCGTAGGTTTGTTTTTAAGCTATCACAACTGTAAATTGTGCAGAGAAGTTATGGATACAGAGATGTAGAGGGTGTATCCAGCAATTCTGTCCCCATTTCTATACACATTTTGAATATCACAAGCTCCAGGGGAATGTATAAAGAGGATTGCTTTAAGGGAGTTGTCCCCCTCAATCTCCAATATGAACCTAAGCGCCAAAGAAAATCTCAGCAGAGTGACAGGTGAATTCATGGAATTAACACCAAATATTTGGGAATATGGAGATATCTAGGTTGTGGAAAATTATAATAGGGAATTAGTCATGTCTCATATTGGTAGTGACTGTGAATAAGTACAATCAGCAGTTTTATCATCTCTGTGTTAGAAGTTATCCTGGTGACATTTTGCACTTGACGGCTTTGGTGCCGGTCCATTGAGCGGCACCATCTCTTTTTTAATTTTTTTTTTGCTTTTTTGCTTTCAGCGCATGTGCAGAAACAAAGTCTCATGAGGAGAGGATTGCACACATAGGATTTCAGCAAATTTTTGCTTCTGCACATGGAGGGAAGCAAAAATTGCATGAGGTATGTTTGCGCGGGCACATGAATGAAGATGTGCACGCAGTGCACTGATTTACATGCAAGTGCAACCTGCCACTGGTTTATTCTATATCAAATAATATTCCATCTCTTGCTTTCTTCTTATTTCCTTTGTCAATTTATCCATCTCTGCACATTCCATTTTTTTCCTTATTATTTCTTCATCTTTCGGAGTACCCTAATTTTTCCAATATTGTGCATAGATTATTCTCACTGCCGCTATGATATGTATAATTAAATATTGTATTTCCTTCTTGTAGTTTTTTTCCAATATACCCAATAAAAATAGTTCCAGCTTCCAGGCTATATACCATTATTTCTTCTAACCATTGTTTGATTTAGTTCCATTTCTTTTTTGCTATTATGCAGGTCCAGCATATGTGGTAATATGTTCCAAATCTTTTCTTACACTTCCAACATGATGAGGATATATTTGGGAAGATCTTAGCTAGTCTTGCAGGGGGTAAATGCCACCTGTAAAAAAGCTTGAACCTGCTCCTGAAGGGGAAGTATTATCCTGTCAAGAGCCAATATCGGAGCAAGATCTACACTGGTGACCTCTGGGCAAACTACTTCATCTTGTTGGGGTTCAATTCCAGCTTCATTCATTCTATCCAGTCCCTGGATAGCTCCAGACATCTGATAAAAAGGTCTGCTGCGTCTCATTTAAAGAAATGCAATAACTGATTATTACCTTCATTCAAATACAGAAAAGCCTGATTCACTGTAACACAAAACTGGTTCTTGAGTTGTTATACTTAGAATGACTGAAGAAGCATTTGGCACATTATGGCAGTATATAAACGATTACAGCAGACTGATCAAATGTTTCCCTTATTATTAGACTAGTAATATTTATTTCCACGCTCAAAAGCTTCATTTTCATTCTCACAATAATGGAATATTGCTATACGCTCTGGTGGTACTTTCCTTCCATTGCTTTTTAAGTATAAAAGCATCTTATGCCCTTGGTGCCTCTTTAATTTTTATCTCCCCTCTCTTCTGCCCAGTTTTGCTTTCATATGACACTGTTTACCAAAAAGTATTTTCTCCTGAGATCTTCCACTGATCTCATTTGTCTCTTTTTCTGAAAGCCTACTTACCTGCACACCTCCTACTGAGACACATACATTGATGTCCTTCTCTTTAGCTCACAGAGGTCAGTGGGGAAAAGAAGAAAAATTAAGTATAAATGGCAGGGCACTTACTTTTGCTACTTGCAGGAAAATCTGACAATACCGCAACTTTTACCACTAATTATTTGCAAAGCATCTTTTTCAAAAGAAAGAGCTTTGAGCAGAGGTAGACCTCCTTTCTCATCTTATCATTCAATTGCCTTTTTTTTCACAGCTCCCAGTGCATGTCCAAACATTTAAAATGCAAAACAGAAAACAAAGAGAAATTTATTACTGCTATCTAAACAGTTATCGCTGATTTGAGTCTGTCTTACTGACTTAGCCTGTAATACAAGAAGGGAAGCTAAATAAAACAACACTTTAAAAAACCAAACACACATCTCCGAATCCTGGGGGGTTTTTTTGGCAGGCCACCCTACAAGGGGAAGTGATAAGAAGCACTGGAGGGTCACAGGGTGAAATGTTGAAATAGTGGATCTAACCATTTTGGTTTCTTTCACATTTTTTAAAAATAGGATGATCTCATCCTGTTTTTTAAAAAAGGGTATATATTTGTGTTCTGTCGGGCTCTCTGGTAGAATCCTCCCAAAAATTCACAGGTACAAATTTCAGACACACACACGTTTGAAAATTCAAAACAATGTTCTTTATAATGAAAATTCACTTAAACCAAGCCCTCTTTTGGTATAGCAAAGAGCACTCATCTCCAAACAAACTGGTAATTTGTACAAGTCCCTTATCAGTTCTGTGATACTTAGCTTGCAGCTGTGAGATAATTCACAATCCTTCTTCTTTCACAAAGTGACACACACTTTGCTCTGGTTTAGTTTCAAAGTGGGGGAAAATCAGCACACAAAAAGTCAGTCAGTAAAGCAGTCATGAAACACCACGATCAGATAATCCTCCACAATGGCCAAACCCATAGGCTGCTATTTATAGCAGCCTCACTAATTACCACAGCCCCACCCAACTACAGGTGGCCTCATTTTCTTTGATAATAATCTCTCAGTTGTTGTTGCCTATGCATCGCTTGTTCTGAATCCAAGGAGAAGCTAGATAATTGATCTCCTTCTGAGCTGTCTGCCACACTCTCCTCCCCCCTGTCACTCATGTCTTCTTGGTCAGAGGAGCCTTCATCAGCAGATTCCACCGGGGGGGGGGGGACAAAACAGGCCTGCAGCATGTGGATGTCTCCCCCACATCCACAGTTCTTGGGGCAAGAGCTGGGCCAGAGCTAACCACAACATATTTGGATAAGTTTTTATTGACTGGAATTCTTATTCATCTGTGCTCTTCACAATCTGTAGATACAGCCTTCAGATACTCCTATAGCCCAGCAGTCTCCAATCATTTTGGCACCAACGACCGGTTTTGTGGGAGACAATTTTTTAATGGACCAGGTAGAGGAGGGATGGTTTGGATTTCACTGCCACTGACCTCCAACTGTGCAGCCTGATTGCAACAGACACCGGAATAAACACATGAACCACAGAGCTGAGATTTATTGGTCACTTTATTAATTTAAATATGGACCTGTAGAATTGAATCCAATGGGGTGGAACTCACGTTCAAACATTCTTGGGCAACTAGTGGTGAGAAAAGGAATAATGCCCTTGACCTTGGCCTTGACCTTGGTCTTGGCTTTCCTTGCTCTTAGCCACGCCCAAGGCATGTGGGAAGACTCCATCTGGCTTGTCGCCTGTAGGCTTGTGGCAGGTGAGCCCCAAAGGCACCCCCTCCTTAATCACCTGGGCCCATCCCATTATGCCCCGTGCTAAGCGCTGGCACAATCACCCTCCCCCCCCAGATACTCGCTGGCAGTGGCCGTATTATCTGGCCTTGCCACAACTGCTGGCCAGCCTCGAGCAGCTGGGCTTTTATTTCCTAGCAGGTCACAGATCAATATTGATCCATTGCCTGGGAGTTGGTTTCCTTTAATCATCTATTGGAATATAGACTCAAAAACATCACCACATAGGTTCCTGAATGTTCACATAGGATTCTGAAGAAGGTATTTGGGCAAAAAAAAGTTCAAAATATAAAAGCTAGATTCTTTGAGGTTGAAATAAATAAAATCCTTAAAGCTTGGATTAGTTTGCAGCTCTTTCTTAACCCTAGTTGGAGATTATAGTTTTAGGTCTTAAAAGGACTTCTTTATAGTTGTATGGCTCAGAGAAAAGCAAAAAGTGATGAGTCAGGATTCCCAGTGGGAAACTGGAACTATTATGGATTAGTAGTTGCAGTCCTAAACTAGGTCCAGGAAGATCAAAAGTTGGAAACACATACTCAGATTTCCATTCAGTTATAAAACTCAGAGTGATAATTCACACACTTTGCCTATCTTACTTAAAAAGGTTTGATATCAAAATAATCTAAGATGGTATTTGCCTTCTTGGCACTATTTGGGGTGAATAGGATTTCTGTATAAAGAATGAATATTTGTGTTGCCTGCTGTACGATTAGTCCTGGCCATTTTGGGGGTGTCTTTTTTGATGAGAGTATCTTTATTATTCATTTATTAACAGAGATTATGTCCCATTCTAAACATTGCAAACTCTGAATATCGTACAAGCCCACATTTCCAACCAAACTTAAAATGGCACATATAAAACAAAAATATAAACTGTCTATGCCTTATTAGAACAACTTCAGCCCATTATTAACAAATATAATCCCACTAAAGAAAAAAGAAAATACCCTCCTCACAGTTTGTTGAAAAAACCCCCACAGGTTATTAGAGCCTTTCTAAAACCCAACAGGGTTAAAGCTGAATAATTCTTAAGGGAAATTCAGAAATTTTCAGAGAAGAGGACAGCAACCGAAGCCTGCTTTTATGCTTCTTGATGATAGCATTTCCTATCAACGAAGGCAATTGAAGAGACCCCTTTTTTAAAAAAAAAACAAAAAAAAACCACCTTATTGAACTGGCAGATGCAATTGGGAACAGATGTTCCTGAAGATACCATCTTCTGAGCGATGAAGACCATCCACCTTGCAAATTAGATTAGATTAGATTAGATTTATTGGATTTATATGCCGCACCTCTCCGCAAACTCGGGGCAGCTCACAACAAGGTAAAAACAATACATAATAACAAATCCAATACCCACCGATCTAATTACAATTTTAAGCTAAAAAATTCATGAAAAACAACTGCAGAATATTAAAAAACAAGCACACAATCAATCTAACACCAAAACAACATGGGCAAGGGGGAGATGTTTCAGTTCCCCCATGCCTGACGGCAGAGGTGGGTTTTAAGGAGTTTGAGAAAGGCAAGGAGGGTGGGGGCAATCCTAATCTCAGGGGGGAGCTGGTTCCAGAGCGTCAGAGCCGCCACAGAGAAGGCTCTTTCCCTGGGTCCCGCCAGACGACATTGTTTAGTCGACGGGACCCGGAGAAGGCCAACTCTGTGGGACCGAACCGGTCGCTGGGATTCGTGCGGCAGAAGGCAGTCCCGGAGATATTCTGGTCTGGTGCCATGAAGGGCTTTATAGGTCATAACCAACACTTTGAATTGTGACCGGAAACTGATCGGCAACCAATGCAGACTGCGGAGTGTTGGAGTGATATGGGCATACTTAGAGAAGCCCATAATTGCTCTCGCACCTGCATTCTGCATGATCTGAAGTTTCTGAACACTTTTCAAAGGTAGCCCCATGTAGAGAGTGTTACAGTGGTCGAGCCTCGAGGTGATGAGGGCATGAGTGACTGTGAGCAATGACTCCCGTTCCAAATAGGGCTGCAACTGGCGCACCAGGCGAACCTGGGCAAACGCCCCCTTCGCCACAGCTGAAAGATGTTTCTCTAATGTGAGCTGTGGATCGAGGAGGACGCCCAAGTTGTGGACCCTCTCTGAGGGGGTCAATAATTCCCCCCCAGGGTAATGGATGGACAGATAGAATTGTCCTTGGGAGGCAAGTCCCACAGCCACTCCGTCTTGTCTGGATTGAGTTTCAGTTTGTTGACACCCATCCAGTCCCCAACAGCCTCCAGGCACCGGCACATCACTTCCACTGCTTCGTTGACTCGACATGGGGTGGAGATGTATAACTGGGTATCATCGGCGTATTGATGATACCTCACCCAAGTAACCGATACAACTCTCAAAATAGAGATACTAAATAACCAAACTGACACACACCCATAACTACTCAAGCTTCTGTATTCCCATCCAGTGGTCTTCAAGAGCAGCCCTATATAGTTATAGTTTATTAGATTTGTATGCTGCCCCTCTCCAAAGACTCAGGGCGGCTCACAACATAATAGTAATACAAGACATTACAAATTCAATAGTAGAGAAATTAAATCAATTTAAAAAATATTAATAACATAGTAAAATCCCTAACTATACAATCATACACATTCAACCTAATCCATCATACAGTAAGGCTATATAATGTCCATGGCAGATGTTTAGCTGGGAAAACCATAAGCAGAGTTTCCCACTGTAGGAAAGAATATTAGTACCATGCTATATGCAGTTGTACAAATGCCCTCCTTGCTGCAGCCCAGTCTCAAAGTAAGAAGGAAATATCTCTAGAGTTGGATGAGTTCATAACCCAGACCAATTCCATCTTGCTGAGATTTGAGTTGGTCTAGTCAAAGGGTGTCAAATTTGCATCATCATGGCAGCGTCACATGATATACCAAAACTTTTTTCTCTTGCATGGGTGTGGACAGCGCATGATGTATCCAGTACATGGCCTGCAACTTTGACAACCTTGATTTAGACTCTTCTTCCCCATCTAGACCACAAGAGTCTTCAGGCACTGGGTTTGTAGCATATCACTGAAGTCAAACATACTGATCATAGCTAACTTCAAGTTGATAGATGATCTCACCCAGAATCTTAATGTAGACATTAAAAAGGAATGGCGACAGTATTCAAAAGTATAATTTTTCTCTACTATCAGTGATTACAATCACTTAGGAAACAGTCCCCCTCCTCTACTCAATCACCCTGGGAAGCATTCCAAAAGGATACCACATTTATGATCTTGAAAGTCACTTAGAGATCAAGCAATACAGGAAGGTCTCATTGATCTCAGCCACTAAGAAATCAAACAGCAAAGGAGGGTCATTGATCTCAGCTGCAAAGAGATCAAGCAACCCTGTCCTGGTCTCATCTCAGCAAGATAGTCTGAGTGTCATAACCAGGCCTAAAGCCAAACTGGATATCATTTAGCCTCCCCCCCCCCCCTTTGGAAACTATATCTTCTTACTCTGCTTCCCTTGGATTCTTTACTATTGAAGAGTTAATCTGTGGAAGTTCACTGCACTGTACTTTCTGGTTCAGCCATGCATGTTTAAAAGTAGGAAAAATGAAGGAGAACAGCCACAATATAGGTGCTTACTTTTTCTAGTGAGTATTTTTAGAAAACTGTATCTTATTTCATGGGGACTGAAATGTTACCATTCTTTTGATCTGTACATGGCATAGTATCCCCTGCTTTGTGTGTGTGTGAATTCTCCAGTTTTTATGATGAACATTTTTTATTACTTTGTTGTAAACATATTGAACAAAAGATGACAATAAAATAAATTACCACAAAGTATTTCATGAGAGTCAGTTTGGTGTATAGGTAAAGATATGAGCTGCAGTGGTGCAGTGGTTAGAGTGCAGTACTGTAGGCTATTTCTGCTGACAGTCAGCTGCCTGCAATTTGGCCCTTAAAAATTCAGCAAGCTTAAGGTGGACTCAGTCTTGTATCCTTCCATGGTGGGTAAAATGGGGACCCAGATTGTTGGAGGCATTATGCTGACTCTGTAAACTGCTTAGAGAGGGCTGTAAAACACTGAGAGGTGGTATATAAATGCTATTGCTATCAGGCTATTGCTATCCGACTAGAAACTGGGAATTTTAATTCCATCATCTACACAAAACCAATTGAGGACATTCTCTCTCAATCCTATGAAGCAGGCAATGGCAAACTACTCATAAATAAATACTTTATTGTCATTGTATATTTGTTTGTTTGTTTGTTTGTTTGTATTTATTTATTTTATTTTATTTATCTATCTATCTATCTATCTATCTATCTATCTATCTATCTATTTATTAGATTTGTATGCTGCCTCTCTCCGTAGACATAGTATACCCATGCAATGAAATTCACTTGACACCTATGGACCAGTCCCAACACACATAACAATCCCGCCAAAATCATGCCCCACTCAACACAAATTCCCCACTCTGAACCACCCAAACACCTACACAACAAACCAAGTAATACTGTCCAACCCTTTAGTTCATTGTTAAGTGCGAGTATAGCTCTGGGCTAAAAACTATTCAGAAAATGTGTGGTCTGAGTTTTAATCTTCTGCCAGAAGGCAAAAGTTCTGAAATACTTCTATCTTGCCAAGTATGTATTTTTATATTTTCAGATAAAAGCTTCACTTACACATACAGTCTACGGAGAGGGGCGGCATACAAATCTAATAAATAATAATAATAATAATAATAATAATAATAATAATAATAATAATAATAAATACACATATACATATAAAGTTGCTGGTATGGTTATTCATAGGAATCTATGAGGATTCATTTTTTGCGCAATGGAGTGAATCTTGTCCTAATCTCTTGCATAGTCAGTTTAGCACAATGGAGCAGAACAAAACCGTAAATCGGTACTCATTAAGAGCAGCAGCGGTGCAGTGGTTAGAGTGCAATACTCCAGGCTACTTCTGCTGACCATCCAGTTGCCAGGCATTTGGCCGTTTAGCTCTCACTGGCTCAAGATTAACTCAGCCTTCCATCCTTCTGAGGTTGGTAAAATGAGGACCAAAATTGTTGGGGGCAATATGCTGACTCTGTAAACCACCTAGGCCACTTAGAGAGGGTTGTAAAGCACTGTGGAGCAGTATATAAGTCTAAGTGCTATTGCTATTAAACCACCAATTCAGTCATGGAGTCAGTGATTACATATCTGACTCAGGAAAGACTGTTTGAAAAATGATAAACACCTGAAATACTTCATATGGAAAGAACATTTAAAAATGGGAAGGAATACTAAAATATCAGGGATGTTTAATGCTAAAAGAAATTAAAAATTATCTTGCAGTAGACAAGCAACTTCTAAAATGTAAAATGAAAAAACAAACAAACAAGCAAATGACCAAAACTCCAAATGAAGTACAGTAGTACCTCTAGATACAAGTTTAATTCGTTCCAGAAGGGAGCTTGTATGTCGAACAACTAGTATCTGGCTTTAGACTTTGTTTTTCCCCTCCGAGATAACCAGAAGCAAGGATTCTTGCACCACCTAGTGGACGTCCAGCTCATATCCCGAATTTGAGCTCGGGTCTGGAACAGAAATTTCTCTCCCCTCATGGCTCGTAACTTGGAATACTTGCATGTGGAGCAGCTCGTATCTAGAGGTACTACTGTAGAGTTAAAAGCAAGGGTGGTAGTATGTATTTTCCCATGATGGAATTTTCCTGGAAAACCTTCCAAATAAAGATTCCACAGAGAACTCATACATTGAGCTACTGTGGACAGTGTGCCAAACCAACTTAAAGTGCCTATTTCTGTCTTCAGATAGAAACAAAGGAATAATGTCAGTGTGCTTTTGAAAAAAGTTCTAATTGAATACTGAAAAAGAAATCCTATCAAGGAGGAAGGGGGAAGAAGTAAAGTAAAGTGGGAAACTGCCAGCAGATGGCTTCGTATGTGAGATTCTAGTCATTTGAACAGTGCTGCAACTTCACATTATTTGTCTACCCCCAATCCTCTTTGCCCAGTGTAGAATATGGAAATTTAATTCTGAGTCATGTTACAGAAACATTACAAATATCCTCCATATAATATATGTCTACAATATAAATTGCTATTATTCCCTTGTTGCATACATTACAATAAGTCCAGCAGGGGTGGGTTCTAACTTACCTCACTGCTGGTTCACTTCATCCCGCTCTGCGTGGCCTTGCCTTGTGGGCACGTGCACAGTATCATTTTTTAAAAAACAAAAGCTGAAAACAAGATGGCGACTCATATGCAGTGCTGGCAGCTCGGCTTCTGCACATGCGCAGGAAAAAAAAGCTGGGGGAAAGTTTTTTTAAAAATTCAAAAAAAATATCATTTTTTTAAAAAATGGCAGTGCCCACAACCAGCATCAAGCGAACCAGTTTTGTGACATCATTGTGACATCACCAGCAGTTTAACACTGCTTTGGGTGAACCAGTCCAAACCAGGAGGAACCAACCTCTGATGCCAAGGGTCCCCAATCCCTGTTCCATGGATGGACACCAGTCAGCAGCATGCAGCAACTGGGCCACACAAATAAGCAAAGCACCATCTGCGCGATGCAGACAGCACACAAAATCATATCCCCACCTGGGAAGCAGTCCCTGGGGCCCAAAATGTTGGGGGCCACTGCTATATGCAATATTACTTTTAACTTAATCACATTGGTCCTTCCTTCCTTCCTTCCTTCCTTCCTTCCTCCCTCCCTCCCTCCCTCCCTCCCTCCCTTCCTTCCTCCCTCCCTTTCGAATTGATGGCTTTAAAAATAATTAAACTTTTAAGATAGTTGTTTCTTCATAAGCATCAGAATTTATTCCCCATCTCACTTAGTGCAATTGGAGGTTTTTGAATTAATCCAAATGTTCAAGATTTTATTCTGCAGAGAATAAATGCAGAATAGACATTATGTTTGTCTGTACATCAACCATTTGTCTATACACCAACACACATTCACACTTGCTAAATAAAAATTATTCTTTATTTTTTTAAAATGCCATAAAAGTAACTGATGAACATAAGAAGCGTAACTAATTTTCTAAGATTAGCCAATTTCTCTTTTCCAAGCTATCAAAACATCTCATGTATAAGATTCACTTTTTCTCTTTTTGAAACTATGCCTTGTCTTATTTCATCTAGAATATGGAAATGTTCTACCTACTGATTACAGCATCGTTTTAAAGGGTAGAACAAAATATTCCCTCTGGGAAAGGAAAGAGCTGGATTTGTCCTTCCCTTTTGTATTGATGAACCACTTTGCTTTTTCTAATATTGTTTCTGCTATTTTAATTAAACATAATGGCTATTGAAATCCCATCCTCCCAAATAGGTCCTTTAAATAGCGGTGACACTCCTGTTTCTAAGGCTTCACTCTCCTTTCTGCCCCTGCTATAACACCATTAATGTGGAGGGCACAGACTTCCTGCAGGGAGCTAAAATCGCTGGGTTTCAAAAAGAAAACAGAGAGTTGCCTTTATTTTAAAGACATTTTGGTAAAGGAACACTTACAAATTGGCACAGCAGGTGTGTTTTTTCAGCTTGCAGCAAGATCCTTGCAACCCCATATTTTTGAGCTCTGCCCAAAGGAAGTAGGAGTAAAAATTACAAGGAGGGGAGAGGCAGGAGTCCATGGGAGGCTATTCCTAGGGGCTAAGCTGCTATCCTGCTACAATTCCAGAGTTAGAAAATAAAAATTTAATTCCTTCTTCCAGTCGTCTAGTTGTGTTAAAGCTCCAGGAAGCTGTTCCTTTACCTCAGAATGCAGCAAAAAACCTAATTCATGTCTAACCATGCGTTTCCATAACATTGAAATTGCACAAATGCTTTAAGTAATTATCATTATAGATTTAAGGTAGAAGGGATAAACTACAAATGTGTTCTTTTTAGTTTGGGGCTGGGAAATCATTGTAGTTGATTTTTTTTCCCATGTGAAGGTTGAATTGAAAATGTCACCTTATTCTTTTAAAATAAACTTGTACCACATCACTATTTACTTGGAATTATTTTAATATTATTTTGTGATTTTTTTTTACATAAAGTTATGATTCCAATGGTTCCATTTTAATACCTGGGTCTTTTTTATCCTTACCATATTTTGACTGCAATTGTAGGTAGGCCCACTATTCTAGATCTATCCCCTCTTTCTTTAATTCTACCCTTGATTTTAGTTCTCCTTTCTCATTTATTGACTGATTGTTCGCTATTGCTTTGCCTAGATACATGAAATTTGGGTGAGTGAAAATCAAAATCCAACTGGGAATCTGAAAGTAATTTTAACATTTAGTTATAGATCACACATCTATCAGTGCGTGCCTTACATGGTGTCTCAAGAAATACTGGTGGTTTCTATTTTTTTTCTCCCATAAAAAGGCATGCCAACCAGCTTGCAGATTGTGTCCCTCCAATTTTAATAATCTTTCCTTTTTCAATTGAATCCAATTTATTATCCATAATAATTTAGTAGCCTGATCATATTTTTCCCAATCTAGGAATCCAAATCCCCCCCCTTTCCTTTGAATCTTGCAGTAGTTTTCATTATGTTTGACTATTGCTTTTGTGATTCAATAGTTTTGCATTTTTGAACCTGCCTAGATTTGTGTGTGTGTGTAAGAGAGAGAGAGAGAGAGAGAGGAACATTGGAGATTTGTCCATTTATCTAAGTCCAATTTTATTTGATCTAACAATTTGTCATAATTACCTCTTTTCAATGTGATGTAATTAATGTAATCAATTGATTACTTAATGTAATTTGTATTCCCAAATATCTTATCTTTTTTGTGTGTGATTTGAATGCCCAATTTCCCTATTAATTCTTGTTCTTGTCTTTTAGTCCAGTACTTGTCCAGTAATTCTTGTACTCGTATATGTGTTGTTTTTATATTGTCTGTAAATAGATTGTGATGTACACAATTTTATCCAACATGATTTTATTTTGTTTATGCAATTTTAACTTTTTCTTTTTGTCTATCGCTAATATTAACAATTTTGGTTGGCACAATACTGGGGAGGGGGAACGGTTGTTATAAAAAAATATTGCCGCACGAATCCCAGCGACCAGTTAGGTCCCACAGAGTTGGCCTTCTCCGGGTCCCGTCAACTAAACAATGTCGTTTGGTGGGACCCAGGGGAAGAGCCTTCTCTGTGGCGGCCCCGACCCTTTGGAATCAACTCCCCCCAGATATCAGAGTTGCCCCCACCCTCCTAGCCTTTCGTAAGCTCCTTAAAACCCACCTCTGTCGTCAGGCATGGGGGAATTGACATGTTCCTTCCCCCTAGGCTTATAAAATTTGTGTATGGTATGCTAGTGTGTATGATTGGTTTTTAACTTGTGGTGTTCTTAAAATTAATTTAATATTGGATTTGTCTTGTATTGCTGTTGCTGTGAGCCGCCCCGAGTCTGCGGAGAGGGGCGGCATACAAATCTGATTAAACTTAAACTTAAACTTAATTTGTTCACAGATAGATCTCGCTGAATTTCATAGAATGTATTCCAAGATAAATGTCCAAAGGTTTATCAATGGCCAAAATAATCTTATCTTGATAGAAAAAAGAGAAACAGAGAAAATCAATGGGCTCCAGGACTGGCACAGTCCTTGTTCTGCTAAGGATTTATGCTGGGTGAATTGGAAAATTATGTGTCTTTCAAAATGTAGCCCCTGGCAAGTTAGCCATGATTTGACTCTGTTCCTTGTAGGATTAGATTAGATTAGATTTATTGGATTTATATGCCGCCCCTCTCCGCAAACTCAGGGCGGCTCACAACAATAATAAAAAACAGCACAGTACATAATACCAAATCCAATGCCCACCAATCTAATTACAATTTAAAATTAGTAATCTCATAAAAACAGTATATATAAAAACAGGCACACAGTCAATCAATCAACAAAACAACATGGGCAAGGGGGAGGTGTTTTAGTTCCCCCATGCCTGACGGCAGAGGTGGGTCTTAAGGAGTTTTTGAAAGGCAGGGAGGGTGGGGGCAATCCTAATCTCAGGGGGGAGCTGGTTCCAGAGGGTCGGGGCCCCCACAGAGAAGGCTCTTCCCCTGGGTCCCGCCAGACGACATTGTTTAGTCGACGGGACCCGGAGAAGGCCGACTCTGTGGGACCTAACCGGTCGCTGGGATTCGTGCGGCAGGAGGCGGTCCCGAAGATATTCTGGTCCTGTGCCATGAAGGGCTTTATAGGTCATAACCAACACTTTGAATTGTGACCGGAAACTGATCGGCAACCAATGCAGACTGCGGAGTGTTGGAGTGATATGGACATACATGGAGAAGCCCATAATTGCTCTCGCAGCTGCATTCTGCACAATCTGAAGTTTCCGAACACTTTTCAAAGGTATCCCCATGTAGAGAGCGTTACAGTAGTCGAGCCTCGAGGTGATGAGGGCATGAGTGACTGTGAGCAATGACTCCCGGTCCAAATAGGGCCGCAACTGGCGCACCAGGCGAACCTGGGCAAATGCCCCCCTCGCCACAGCTGAAAGGTGTTTTTCTAATGTGAGCTGTGGATCGAGGAGGACGCCCAAGTTGCAGACCCTCTCTGAGGGGGTCAATAATTCCCCCCCCAGGGTAATGGACGGACAGATAGAATTGTCCTTGGGATGCAAAACCCACAGCCAGTCCATCTTGTCTGGGTTGAGTTTGGGTTGAGGATTGTGGTACTTTTGAAAAATTATCAGTGATTTCCTCATACTGAAAAGAAGTGACTATACCTTTTGCCCAAGGAATGATAACTCACTGAAGGGGCAAGGAAGGCCTGGTGTCAAATGTTCAGTTAGCAGAATTATTATAATAAATGTCTTGCATAGATAATTGATGCTTTATTACCTTCTTTACATATCCTGCCATGTTCAGAAACATATTAGTTATAGGAGTGGGGTTTTTTTCAGCGTTGCTGAACCATTTAAAAAAAGATTAAATGCACACAGAGATGGACAGATGCGCACACACTGGGTTATCTTGAATGGCAGATATGAGCATAATTTGGAAGTCTATGTGGATGGAGGTACAAGCTGCCATTGCATTCCTTTTAATCACTATAGTAAAAATAGTGCTTTTAAGTTCCTTCCTTCCTTCCTTCCCTCCCTCCCTCCCTCCCTCCCTCCCTCCCTCTCTCTCTTCCTCCATCTCACACAAATGTACATCACACAGAGGAACAAAGTTGTTATTCTTTAAAACTAAATATATCATCTCACAAATAACAGCCTTTGTAAAATTGTTTCCTTGGGTAAATCAAGCATCCTAGCAGGATGCTATAAATATTAGTCACCCAGAACACTACCTGATTCTTCCCATCACTTTTTTTACCTTTCTCAAATTTTAAACTCTTATATATTCAAATTCATCAAGAACTTTTATTTATAATAAAAGCCAATGCTAATTCTTCTTAAACTAAACGATAATCACTGGGTACATAAATGCAGATCTTAATCAATTAGCATCAGGTATTAATTGGCATCTGATTTTTGCTGCTCAGAGTGATGACAGGTTGAAGTTAGGATTGTAATATGAAATTCTTGGTATATTTTTGTCAATTCTTATTATATTTTACATGTCAATGTATACCCAGGTTTTAAAATAGCAAGAATTATAATTGTTGATTCAAACTGTTGCTGGGCAATGTGTCTCAAAAAGTAGAGAATTATATAACATATAATATTTTAGTGTACATAACACAAAATAACTTCTGGAAAGTATTGCTGTCGGAAATCAAGACAAGATAACATGAGAATGCCATATGAAAAGGACATGAGACTGAATCTCGAATTGAAATATTTCCCCCCCCCAAACTAAGAAAATTGTTCTTTTCTTGGATGATACATTTTGTTATATTGGTATGCCCTACCCTTTCCTTGGATTTGACCTTAACAATGAAAAAAGATTTATGTTTCATTCTGGACAATTGTAATTCCAGTTTAACAATTATATGGGCAGCAGGGGGGTGGGATCCTACAATTTAATACCCAGAAATCATTTTGTGTTACATAGGCAGTGTTTTACAGATTAATTTTGGGAATATATTTTTGCAACTTTGTGTTTATTTCCTTGGAAGATTTCTGGAAAACCATTCCCAGGATCATGCTCAAAGACTTGATTGGCCAAACATAAGAGAGATAATATCCTACTTCAGATACATTGTGTAAATACCTAACTCTCTAGAGAAGATTCTAATAGCAATAACAATAGCAATAGCACTTAGAAACATAGAAACATAGAAGACTGACAGCAGAAAAAGACCTCATGATCCATCCAGTCTGCCCTTATACTATTTTCTGTATTTTATCTTAGGATGGATATATGTTTATCCCAGGCATGTTTAAATTCAGTTACTGTGGCTTTACCAACCATGTCTGCTGGAAGTTTGTTCCAAGGATCTACTACTCTTTCAGTAAAATAATATTTTCTCAGGTTGCTTTTGATCTTTCCCCCAACTAACTTCAGATTGTGTCCCCTTGTTCTTGTGTTTACTTTCCTATTAAAAACACTTCCCTCCTGGACCTTATTTAGCCCTTTAACATATTTAAATGTTTTGATCATGTCCCCCCTTTTCCTTCTGTCCTCCATACTATACAGATTGAGTTCATTAAGTCTTTCCTGATACGTTTTATGTTTAAGATCTTCTACCATTCTTGTAGCCCGTCTTTGGACCCGTTCAATTTTGTCAATACCTTTTTATAGGTGAGGTCTCCAGAACTGAACACAGTATTCCAAATGTGGTCTCACCAGCGCTCTATATAAGGGGATCACAATCTCCCTCTTCCTGCTTGTTATACCTCTAGCTATGCAGCCAAGCATCCTACTTGCTTTCCCTACCGCCTGACTGCACTGTTCACCCATTTTGAGACTGTCAGAAATCACTACCCCTAAATCCTTCTCTTCTGAAGTTCTTGCTAACTTAGACATATATCATTTCACAGTCCTTTCCAGCTCTCTCTAATCAGTTTACCTTGGTCAGCCTATTGCCCCTAACAATTTTGTCCTCAATTTACCCACCTTGGAAGGACGGAAGGCTGAGTGTTGAACTGCCAAATTGCAGACAGACAGCTGTCAGTAGAAGTAGTGTGCAGTACTGCACTCTAACCATTACACTACCATGGCTAATCCTAGGAAAGGTAGAAAAAGAGAAGACAAAGATGAGCACCAGCAAGGTGGATGAGCACAGTTACGGTGGCAATGGGGCAGATGTGGTCATTAAGACGCCACACTAATTTGATGGTACATAATCAATTAAAAAGTACAGAAGTCTATATACAGCAAGACATTATTCACTACTATCTACCCCTGCTCTCTTTTTTATATTATTATTGCTGAAAAGCCTAGATAAACTTACCACAATTCATATTTCATATTTTAGAGCAGCTAATTTAAAGGCATAATTGAGCTGAATACAATTCCTACTCTGAAGCAATTAGACAAATACTATTTTTTTCCTCACACATCGCCTGTCACTCGTAACCATTCAATCATCTTGCCTCATTAAACACACAAAATCTTTGGGTATACGTTTATCATTATACTTTCAAAAGGAAAAGCAGCATAAAACATGTGCTTTTCCATCCTTCTCCCCGTAAGGTTTTTTTCCCCCTTTTCCTTCTTTTTGCTTATCTCCATGGGGAAAAAAAAGTACGGAATCTGTGCTGAACTAAAAAAAAAATGTATTTCCTTCACTTTTAACCAAAAATCAATAAATAATGTAACGACAAAAACTATCCTGCCAAAAAAGGCAATACCTTGTGAGTTATAACTTTATTTCTGTATAGCTCAAGGGGTGGTGGGTTGCAGAGGGAATGTGAAAAGTTCATTATGATCAGTCAGAAAAAAGCGCAAGCGCTAAGAAGAAAGAAGCTTTTTTCCTACTGGGATTTTCTCAGACGGCATGATTTGCATGAAGGACGCCACATCAAACATATTGGATGCCCTTTGTCAAATATTAATGCGAAGCTTGTTTTAAGTTCTCTCCTGACTTTGTGCCACCTTGTATCAAAGGCAGTTAAAAGTAAGACTTGGGAGGAAAAGCAAAAAGAAAAAGATCTTCCTAACAGTTTCAACACTTCATGAAAAAAAAAATCTTCCTTTCTTGGCTGGGCTCAGCTCAACAGCAAACTTTTTTTTAAAGAAAATTTCAGTATACATGTATCTATTTTACATGGTTCTTAGGTTCACCCAGGTTGCTGCTTATTGCTGAATTAATACAGAAAATTACCATGGTTCCTAAGCTTATGGGATAAACATGTGAGAAGTAAAAGTGGTGAAAACTGATCTACTTGGGGAGGATATTGTTGTGAGTGGTCGACGACTGGGTTAGTTAGTCACAGATTCTGAGGAGGATGTACCGGGCCTGTCTTGGTTACCCTTGGCCAGCGTTCTTGCCAGCTGAATCAGAGAGTGAGAATGAGGGAGAGTTGGAACCTGAGAAAGCTGAGGAACCTCCAGAGACTGTAAAAACCTCAGTAATGGTAATGCCTGAGTGAGAGGAGGGGAGGGACATGGGAGAGGAGCCCCCATTAGACACCCGAGTCAGAAGATCATGCAGCAGACAGGAATATCTTTATGGGAAAAAGTTCAGAAAGTGAGTCTCTGAAAGAAAGTCTAGACAGTTATATCTCTAGAAAAAGTTGACTATATCCAAACAAAGGAGGATTTCTGGGTAATGGGGTGTAATGGTGCAATGTTCGTAATGTTCTAGATTTGGGGTTCCAGAAATGCTATACTGGCAAACTGCTATTCTTCTTCTAAATTCATTGGGCAGAAATGCAGCTGTGTGAGCAAAATCCTGGAGAATCGTAGGTGTGTGTATGTGTAAGCTGGCCCAAGTCTATGGAGAGGGGCGGCATACAAATCAAATCAAATCAAATCAAATCAGATCAGATCAGATCAGATCAGATCAGATCAGATCAAATCCAATAAATAAATAAATAAACAAACAAACAAAAGAAACCTTATGTTACTGTAATGTGATAATTGGCTTTGACTATTGGCAGCTGTTGGACATTTATCTCTGACCCAATTTAATACAGAAAGCTGCCAAGATGGACTGCAATGCATGAGTTTGCTTGTATAAATCCTGCTTGTTATATAAAACTGTGTTATTTGAAATCTCAGCATGTGGATTCTCCCTTTGTCCCGATCTGGATAGGCGAAAGCAGAACAGATATATTGAATGGTATGTCTTTGTCCTGCTCATTAACCATGTAAGATATTACTGCCACATTTATTTATTTATTTATTTATTTGTTTGTTTGTTATTTGTCAGACAAGTATAGTATTATAGTTTATGCACAGTTTATGCATGGTATGTTTGTGTGTATGTTTTTGCTTCTTAATAAGGGATTTTTGTGACTTTTAAATTATTAGATTTTTTGTATATTGTTTTATTGTTGTGATCCGCCCCGAGTCTACGGAGAGGGGCGACATACAAATCTAAATAATAATAATAATAATAATAATAATAATAATAATAATAATAATAATAATAATAATACATATTAACACAACATAACAGAAGTAGAACGTAGTAATAGAAAGGATAATAAGACAATAGGACAGGGACATTAGGCACAAAAGTGCACTTATGCACGCCCCTTACAGACCTCTTAGAAAAGGGGAGAGGTCAATTGTCGATAATGTAAGGTTGAAGATTTTGGGGTTGGTGGAAGCAACAACAGAGTCAGGTAATGAGTTCCAGGCGGTGAGCACTCTATTGCTGAAATCGTTTTTTTCTACAGTCAGGCTTGAAGCGATTTACATTCAGTTTATATCTATTATGTGCTCTTGTGTTGTTGTTCTTAAAGGTGAAGTAGTCATCATGCATTATGCATGACATCATGCAGTAATGTCACTAGTGGGTTTGTAAAGACTTAAACATATCTAGTATTCCTTCTCCTCCTGTTTTCCTCATTAAAAAAAAAACCCTGTGAAGTGAGTTGGGCTTACAGAGAGTGACTGGCCCAAGGTCACCCATCCAGTTTTTGTGCCTAATACAGGACTAGAATTCACATTTTCCTTTGTGTCTTAATCACTAAATCAAATGAACTAAGGGTTACTGGAGTGTTCTTTTGATAGATATGTTGCATAATGTCTGCTCCTATTCCAAGCTCTATCAAGGCATTTAGTCCAAGTCAAGTATTTAAAGCTTATGTTGGTCCAACCTCACAGTTTCCAACTCTGAAGTACAGTTGCAGCATAGTTTGAAGGGATGGGATTTCCCCATTTGTTGAAACTTCAGTGTTGTTTCCATCCATGCCATTGGTACCCTGATGACATAAACCATAGAATAAACTTTTGAAATCAAGTGAGAAGTGTTTAGCAGAAGAGGCTTTTATTAGAACTTTGGAGTTAGGACTGTCAATATGAGATTTGGTGTTTGGAGATTCCCCCTTGATGCCATCTAGATTTCATGTTCTGCCTGACCATTTTTGAATTCTTATTGGCCATGTCTACATGTGTGCCAGGGTTTTTTTTAATTACCAGTAACTGAACTGTCCTAATATTGCAACATGTTCTTAGGTTTCCAGATCTGCTCACTTTTGGCTGCAGAAGTTAGAAACTCTTGTCTTATGACTTCTAAAGAGTGGAAAAACTTTTAAGCAGCAGATGTTTCAGAATTTCATATCCCAAATGCATTAGATTCACAAAGATAGAAGGGGAAAACAGATGAGATTTCCAGGTAGGAAGACAATAGAGAGAAAATAACATGAGTAAATAAAGTAGAATTATCAAGACTCTATATCTATCTGTCTGTCTGTCCATCCGTCCGTCCGTCCATCCATCTATCATTATCGTCATCGTCATCATCATCATCACCATCTATTCATTTGTCTGTCTGTCTGTCTTTCTCTCTCTTATCTTTCCCTGCCCTGCATGTACTGGTCTTACTATAGGATTATTGCAAAACCTATGCATGTTACTTGCATAATTTGTATCATTATGTGCCAAAAAGGAGACAGGAGTTTCCATGTATTTTTTTAAACTTGAATTCTAATGATTATCAA
The DNA here is from genome assembly GCF_031021105.1 of Erythrolamprus reginae. NCBI lineage: Eukaryota > Metazoa > Chordata > Lepidosauria > Squamata > Dipsadidae > Erythrolamprus > Erythrolamprus reginae. The sequence goes on along the minus strand of NC_091950.1, from coordinate 290,204,678 downwards.
TGTACTTATTTGTAGCAGATTTTTATGTTTTGGCAACTGCAGGATTATTAGCAGGGATTGGGAAAAATAGGTTATACATCCTGTATATTGTGCACATGTACATAATAGGGGCAGCTACATGTTTTGTACACAATTATTTATTAATTAAGCCCATTCATGAAAAGGTTCCTCTCATGCACCCATTGCAGAGATAACATTTTTTGCGGTTTGTTTGTTTGTTTGTTTGTTTGTTTGTTTGTTTGTTTGTTTGTTTGTCAAACATGCATAAGATAGTAGTAGTTTGTATAAATATAAGTTTAAAAAGTAACAATAAAAGAGGACAGTAGGAGAGTAGGACAGGGATGGTAGGAACAGTGGTGTGCTTATGCATGTCCTTATGGACCTTTTAGAAATGGGGAGAGATTGACTGTGTAGACAGTCTAAGAGTAAAATTTTTGGGGTTTGGGGAAGAAAGCACAGAGTCTGGTAGTGCATTCCAGGCATTGATCATTCTATTCCTGAAGTTATATTTTCTGTAGTCGAGTTTGGAGTGGTTTACATGTAGTTTAAATCTATTACGTGCTCATGTATTGCTGCAGTTGAAGGTGAAGTAATCATTAACAGGAGGGACATTTTGTTATATGATTTTATGAACTAGATTTAGATCAGATCCGAGGCGATGTAGTTGTAAATTGTCTAATCCCAGTATTTCAAGTTTGGTGGAAAAATAGCATTAATAATAGCATTTAGTTTTATACACCGCTTCATGGTGCTTTACAGCCCTCTCTAAGCGGTTTACAGAGAGTAAGCATATTGCCCCCAACAATATGGCTCCTCATTTTATGAACATGGAAGGATGGAAGGCTGAGTCAACCTCAAGCCTACTGAGATTCAATCTGCCAAGCTGCTGGCAGCTGGTGATCAGCAGAAGTAGCTTGCAGTACTTCACTGTAACCACTGCACCACCAAGATTCTTTAAAAGGTTGCAACAAAATAAGGTATTTTGTTGCAAGTAGAGGAGTGAAGGACTCTTCTTGTGAAATATTTCTGGACTTTCTCGATTGTATTAATGTCTGATATGCAGTGCGGGTTTCAGATAGGTGAGCTGTATTCCAGAATTGGTCTAACAAATGATTTGTAAGCCCTGGTTAGCAGTGTAATATTGCCAGCGAAGAAGCAACATAAGATTAGATTAACAACTCTTTGTGCCTTTTTGGCAATGTTGTTGCAGTGGGCTTTATCATTAAGGTCATTGGATATGAGTACTCCAAGGTCTTTGACAAAGAGAGGATCATCTACATGTTTGTTTCCTCCAATTTTGTATTTTGTATTCTGATTCTTTTTGCCAAGTGTAAGATGGAACTTTTGTTGGTTGAGATTTGAAGATAACAGCTGTTTGAGCATTCTGCTACATGATCAAGGTTTTTTTTTTGAAGGATTGCAGCATTGTCAGGGGTGTTAAATAGTTTAACATCATCAGGAAAGAGAATGCAGTTGCTTATAATATGATCCCAAAGATTGTTTATGTAGAGTATGAAGAGTATTGGTCCTAGAACATTGCCTTGAGGGACACCATTATTGACAGGAGCAGGAATTGATATGGCACTTCCTATTTTCACCATTTGTTGTCTGTTAGACAGGAATGCAGTTATCCAATCATGTAGGGGTCCAGAGATGCCATGGGATTTTAGTTTCAGAAGTAGTTTGTCATGTACTACTGAATCAAAGGCTTTACAAAAATCTTGTAAATTGTGTCTATTTTTTTACCTTGATCAAGTTGAGCAGTCCATATGTTTTTGCAGTGTAACAGTTGCAGATTACAGAATAATTATTTCCTGAAACCAAATTGTCGGAGAGTATATTATTAGTTTCTAAGTGGAGTATAATGGATTGGTTTATGGTTAATTCCATGACTTTGCAGGTGACACAACCATAGAAACATAGAATATTGATGGCAGAAAAAGACCTCATTGTCCATCTAGTCTGCCCTTGTACTATTTTTTCTTGTATTTTATCTTAGGATGGATATATGTTTATCCCAGGCATGTTTAAATTCCAACCCAAAGAGATTGGTTTGTAATTTTCAATGTTACTTGGATCTCCTTTTTTGAACATAGGGATGACTGTAGCTAGTGACCATAGGTTGGGTAAGGAGCTAGTCCCGAAGGACTTTTAAAAAAATTATGCTTAGAGGTTTAGCCAAGGTTGTGGAGAGCTTTTTAAAGAAGTATGCACACAGTCCATCAGGTCCAATAGACAGAGATTGTTGTGTAATACCTTTCTAATGTTATCTTCTGTAACATTGATTTGTGTTAGAGCGCTGAAGTTAATTGTGATACTACTAGGAAATATTGGGCATGAGCCATTGCTGTTTACAAAAATTGAGTTGAAGAGTGTGTTAAAGAGGTTGGTTTTAACTATTTCATCATTATAGTCTTTACCATTTGGTCCTTTAAGAGATATATCTTGAGTCTTTGAGTTGGTTGTTTTCAAAGTTATAGAAGGCACATGTGCATAGAAGGTTTACATTTTGATTGATGTGATAATTGGTGCATTCAGTTATTATTTGGTGACACAGATTTTTGTAGCAGCTTTTAAAGCTTGCCACGTAGCCTGTTTTATTTTTTCGCCAAAGGGAGCTTTTTTGAATTGGAGCTTCCTTATTTTTATGGGTAATTTATTTTTCTTGGTTTTGGTGATTATTAGAGGTACATATAATTTAATGTCTCATTGGATTTTGTGCAAAACTATTTGTTGTAGTATTTGGCAGTATTGTAGCCAGAGAATAGTGTATGCCAATCAAGAGATTAGAGTTGGCTTGTATGATATCATAGTTGACTTTTAAAAGTTATAATTGGTTATCCCATCAATGAGGTGGTTTCTGTAAGGACAAATATTAAGACAATAGACAAATATTGAGAAAAAAAAACTGTTGAGACAACAGCTATGATCGCTGTTGGAAAAGGGGTCCTTTATTTGTAGTCCATAAATTGAGTGTAAACTGTTGCAGAAGATGAGATCAAGACAATTGCTGAGTCTAGTATTGTCTGTTAATAGTTGATCTAGCCCTAGACTGGAACAGCTAGGAGCGAAGCCAAAAGTTAAATTTCAACAAAGTTTCATGTCTAAGCCAACTTTATATGAGAGCAACCTTTTAGAAGATGACATAAATATCCAAATTACTAAATCCTTGGCAGATGATTTAAAGCATGATATTGCTGCAATACAAAATGCTTATTAGATTTGAAACTGGATAAAGAGTCAAAAGATCTTAGCCAGTCTGAAAAGGATCTTGCCCTCTCAACTTATTGTCTACAGCTCTCAACTTATTGTCAATGAAAAGAAACTGAGCCGGATAAGAAGTGCACAAGTAGAATACTGTGAAGGGAAAATACATGACTCATTAAAGTTGAAAAATATGGTCTCTGTTCAAAGACAGTCTGATGAGGCCACGCCTTTCCCAGCATTCAAGGAACTAGGTGCAGCACCACCCAGTGGCCAAATTGAGAAAACACCCAGTTTAACTTTTCCTCTGGGATTTGGCTCAATTCCAAGCCAGATCCAAAATGCGCCACCTGGTGGACAACTTAAGCAACTGCAACAACAGATGCCGGCTGCATTTTCAAGACAATTCTCTACCTTGTCACCATTGCAAGGTGAGTCTCAACTTCAAAATAATGGGCGAAATTATAAGACGTGGTTACACCAGATCACGCTGATATTAGCTGCAGAAGGGGTTGACACCATCGTATTCAACCCACCAAACAGACTCTGGACACAAGAGGAAAGAGCCTTAGATAGAAGAGCGACCATTTTGATTCTCATGTCTCTAGTTACAGATTTATCTATCAGATTCTCTCTTGCCAATACTGCAAACACCGTAATTACCACGCTCAATGAACTGTACCGCCCTATCTCTCCTGAGGGCACATGCCTGTTGTTCACTGATTTTTTTAATGCGAAATTAAAACCTGGAGAGAAAATTGCTCCACACTTGTCGAAGCTCTTGGCAATGCAGAAGGAATTGATCGAAAGAGGATACAATATTGACCACATACAAATGACTACTGCAATCCTCACGTCGTTAAATGAGGACTGGAAAGAAGCTATCACAAAGTGTCTTAGTATACCCATACCTCAACGTACTACATCCAGAGTTTGCCAAATGTTGACCGAAGAAGAAATCATTATGGAACGAATGCAGAAACCCAGATTCACTACTATTAGATCTCCAGTGAGTCGTGGTTACCAACAAAGGAGTAACCAGTCCAGAAGATCAGATTTTCAACGCTCTCAATCTGCTGATCCACAACGCTCTCAATATCCTGCCCAGAATAGAGGAAGAAGTTCCACAGGCAGTAGACGCAGAGGTTCCAGTACCTATAGGTCAGCTCAACGAGGTTCCGGAAGCGAATCACAATCAAAAATCAATACTGTGCTTCAGAAAAACGTTCCTGACTTAAATTGTGAGTATAACACAAAACGTTTATGGACTATAGATAGTGGAGCTGCTTTTCATATTACTCACCAAAAAGAACTCTTTACGGAATTACGTGAATCTGACATTAAGGAGGTGTATGGATTCTCAAAAAGCTTATCCCGAGTCGAAGGAGAAGGAACAATCTACATAGATGAACTGGACCAGACGATTCCACGCGTTCTCTACATTCCAAATTCTGAAAGCAACATACTCAGCCTTCATCGCCTAAACAAAGACTTAGGCTACAAAGCAATGCTATTGAACTCTGATATACACATTGTTAGAAATGGCACTGTTGTCGCACATGCCATTCCGATTGGTGGTGTTTTCTACCTCAAGCCGAACTTTCGTTCATTAGTAGATGTAAGTATGAGCGTTCCAAAACATGAAAGTGCAGGCCCAGAGAGAAAACCTGCTGCTATTATAAAATCAGAGGCTCATAAAGCCAATGAATCACAAGATGTTCCGCATAATGTTGCAAATGCTAAACCTTTACTAAAAAAGAAACCTTTTCATTCTAGGTGCATCCACCGTTGGCATCGACGTTTGGGCCATGCTTCCTACATCTATTATCTAAGATGCCTGAGTGCGTGAACGGTTTCAAAGTTGATAGTAATTGTCCTATTTATCTTGATTGTTTTGTTTGTAATAAATCTAAATCAAAGGCTGCCCCCGTTGCTAAACATGCTCTTCGTTTGTCTTCACGCATTTTCGATTTGGTTCATACCGACATTGTCGGTCCATTTCGGCCTACTTGGGGTAACAATAAGTATTTTTTAACAATTGTTGATAGTTTTTCTCGATATGGCTTTGTGTATCTAATGAAACAGAAATCAGAGACGTTTCAGATCTTTACAGACTTTGCTGCAAAGGTCTTCAATCAATTCGGTGTCCGTATCAGAAGAATCCAAAGTGATCGTGGTGGTGAGTTTATGTCTCAGCAATTCCAGAACTGGATGAGACGTAAATGAATACGGCACCAAGCTTCAGCCCCTTACACTCCGGCTCACAATGGGATTGCTGAAGGAAGGCAAGGTGTTCTACAGACTATGTATCGCTGTCTCTTAGAAGACTCTGATCTCGATAATGCTTATTGGGGCGAAGCATTAAGGTATGCAAACTACCTTGTTAATCGTACTTGGAGCAGTGTGTTAAAACAAACTCCGTACTATATGTTTTATGGGAAGAAGCCTGACATTCAAAACCTTCACATATTTGGCTCGTATGCCATGGTTAATATTCCACTGGCTCAAAGAAAGAAGGGTGGTCCAGTGGCACAAAGACTGAGATTTATAGGTTTTGATGAAAGTTCCAAGTATTATAAATTTACTGACTCTAACTACAGAGCTATTGTTTCCAATTCAGCAAAATTTGAGGAAGATACAAATTGGTCCAGGATACACAGTAATGACACATCAGTTTATTTTCATAAAGATGTTCAAGGTACAGCACAACCTGACTCTCAGATAGATGTTTCAGATGTTCCAGTTGTCCCAGATGTTCCTGATGTACAGTCTTCACCAGTCGCAGATGATGTTATTAGCGATGTAAATGAAGATGGAGATGACCAAAATGAATGGACCACGGTTCTACGACGTTCCAAGAGAACCACAAAAGGAGTTCCTCCTCAGAGATATCAAGCGCAAGTAGCTCAAAAATTGTTTCCTGTTATTTGTAACAATGTTTTACTTCCTCCCGATAATTTTTATCAAATAAAACATTTACCTGAACCTGAACAGGAAAAATGGTATAATGCCATGCAAGCTGAACTTGATAGTTTAAAAAAAATTGAAGGTGTACAAATATGTTGACCCTCCAGAACATAAGAGAGTTATTGGCACATGTTGGGTCTATAGAATTAAGCAAAAGCCAAACGGTGAGGAACTATACAAAGCTAGATTAGTAGCACAAGGCTTCTCTCAGACTTTTCCTGATGATTACACCGATACTTATTCACCTACTGTCAGAAATGAAAGTGTCAAAATTGCCTTCAAATGAACAGATCGCTGATGTGCTGAATAAGCCAGCTGACCAACATGAATACCTTTCTGAGAAACTGTGCCTGAAGTAAATCAATGTCCCTGATGACTGCCAAAGAAGGGGTGTCACACTGAGATTGCCAGCCAACAGAGACTTTCCTTAGTTAAAGTGTTGCTGTGTTTCTTTATTTGCTCTGATCACACCCCCTCTTACATCACTCCCACAATCCTTATCTTTCTCTGTTTCCTATATATATATCCGCCTACTTATGTGAGCAAGCACATTCTAATCTAACCTTCTTGTGTGCTTGCAGCCATGTTTTCGTTAGAAGCTGCTTGATAAAGCGCAGCTGGCACAATGAACTTATATCTGTTTATAAAATAAAATTTGTTTTCACTATGGTTCCTGCCTGCTGAAGTCCTGCTTTAAAATCCATCCCCAACAGATTGCGGGTCTTAGTTTTGATGCAGCCAGTGCAGTAGTCAATATACAAGTTGGTTGGTTCTTGGTCTTGACATTTTTTGAGATCTGCTCAGAGTTCGCAGGAGTGGATTCGTTGTAGTATGGATAGGTCAGGCCTTGAACAAAGTTTTGAGACAAGAGGGGGGGGAATGAAACTCTCTTACAGCCCAACATAATTTGTTCTCTTTGATGCTGCTCAAACTTCATCCTGCCTTATGGCAGAGATAAACGCAGAGGAAAATAAGAATTAGTAAAGATTGGCTCATTTTGCTGAAGCTCAGGAATAGCAAGCGAAATTGTGGCTTTGAACATTGGGAAACAATCTTTCTGAGAATCATCTTTCTAAAGGTTTTTTCCCTCCAAAGTCAATTATAATACTGCCGTTTAGAATTGTTTTTCTACAGCAGCATGAACAAGAAATTTTTCTGACTTTCTTGCCTACTTTGTGTGGGCCTCTTGCACATATCCGTGTACATCCTTTGTCAAAGAAATCATTATAAAAACCTGGCAACAATAGGATGACAAGTTTAACCCTGAGCATCTGTGTACTGCCTAAAAGTTGTCATTGCTCTTGTCATTCGGTTGGATTGATGAGAGTATTTCAAAATCAGTTTATTCTGATCCACTTTATATAATATTCACTGATCTAGTGAGATACAATGGCAGTTGCAGAAGTGAATGTATAATCAGGCTTGAAATGAACCTATTTCCATTACTTTTGTTCTCAGTGATATAACTTTTGGTTTTTTACCTTTTGGTTACAGAAAAAAAAATAGCAACAGATAATTTAGTCTTCCAGGTCAGAAAATGGATTGGTTGGCAAAGTTTTGCTGACAGCTGAAGATATTTTCCTATTTAAATTATTTCTTATCCAGACATTTTATTTAACATAAGGAAATCCTAAATACTTTCCAGGGTAAAGTAGCATTTGATATCTTTTTTGTGAGGCTATTTCAGGGGAAAATGAAGCATGAATTAAATATCAGTAATGTAATCCTTTCCACAATCTGAGGCCAGGCTGCTGAAGATTTGTCTGTTAATTGGAGGAGACTATTTTACTGTCTATAGAACAAATACATGCATTTTACTGTTTCCTTTTTGCTTCCAACGCACCTGTACATTGTGAAAACTTGCACTGCTATAAAAATAAGCTGATATAATGGAAAATAAGATTGGGATGCAGTGCTTAGCTTAAGGATCATGAGTTGTTATTTTAAATAAAATTGTTATTACAGTTAAAACCAGCGCCTTCTGCCGCACGAATCCCAGCGACCAGTTAGGTCCCACAGAATTGGCCTTCTCCGGGTCCCGTCAACTAAACAATGTCGTTTGGTGGGACCCAGGGGAAGAGCCTTCTCTGTGGTGGTCCCGACCCTTTGGAACCAGCTCCCCCCAGATATCAGAGTTGCCCCCACCCTCCTAGCCTTTCGTAAGCTCCTTAAGACCCACCTCTGTCGTCAGGCATGGGGGAATTGACATGTTTCCTCCCCCTAGGCTTATAGAATTTATGCATGGTACGCTAGTGTGTATGATTGGTTTTAATTTGTGTTGTTTTTTAAATTAATTTAAATATTGGATTTGTCTTACATTGTATTGCTATTGCTGTGAGCCGCCCCGAGTCTGCAGAGAGGGGCGGCATACAAATCTGATTAAACTATAAACTCTGATTAAACTATAAGGAGGGAGGGGTACAGTCAATTAAATAACCATACAAATTATATCAAAGCTAGAAGAATCGGAATTTTATGATATCTGGCAGAAAGTATATATTTGGTGGGAAACAAGGAACAAGAGATAAGTGTGTTGCTATATTATTTTGCATATTTGAATTTAGTATTAGAATTGTATAAGTTGGTAATTATTAGTACAAATATAAATTTCTTTCATCTCTTTTTTTTCTTCCCTTTTTTCTCTTTGTTTTTTATAAAACCTTTTTCTTTTTCACATATATTTTTATAAATTTTGATACAGATTTAGATTTATATTAAGGTTGAAATTTGTACTCTTTATAATAATATATATTTTACAGACAAGCTTTTTCCTTTTATATGAAGACTTCTACTTTGAGTGGAGTGACTGTAGCTCCATTAAGTGTTATATGTTTTATTTGTTGTGTTTGTTACTTTGAAAAAACCAATTAAAAAAAAAGAAAAAAAAAGAAATTATATCAAAGCTAAAAGTAAACAGAATCTGTATTCAACTAGAACTCTTGTTCCTGTAACCATTAACTGGGCAAAATAGTGCATCGTAGGGCAATAATTTTCAAACTGAGGTACCTTAAATGAGCTAATTTACAGTGTGCCTCCATTCTGGGATCCATGGCTCTTAGCTAGGCTGTTTCTGTTTTAGTTGTGACAGACTGACGTCACAATTTGTCAGTCCAAAACTATTTTATTTTGGAGCTTGGCCCTGCCACACATATTCTATTATGCACTTTCTATTGTGGGAAAATGGGAGGGGGGGGAGAGAGAGCATGGGGTTGTTAGTATGTAGCCATAACAAATTCCTTCTAGAAAGCCAAGGTCATCCTCTCTCTCTGTGCCTCTGCGCCTGCATGGAAGGAGATGGGTGGACTCTGCCAGAATGGCACTTGAAGAATAGACAATGTGATGAATTTGTGGGCGTGGGGATAAGGACTTGAACTTTCAACTGGGTGGTGAAACATGGGGGACTTCAGATTTGGGTTTCACCCAGTTATACTTTGCTTTGGACTCTGATTTAATTTTGGATGATATTTGGAAGCCTAACAGCAGTTTTGCAATGCTCATTTTGAATGTTCTGTGGCAATTTCCCAGCCACACATGCAATCTCTCCCTTCCTGCTTTCCAACCAGCAGCTGTGACTTATCTGCCTGCTGGACTGGGAAGGGAAGACAAAAGAAGCAAAGGGATGGACCATTGCTTTGGAAGTTTGGTGTGATATGTCAGAATGAGGCTGAGTTATTGGATTTAACTAATTGAAAGAGTCCGAATATTTTTCATGACTTATTTTTTCTTGCATGCCAGCAGTTATTAACAGTATCACTTCTGCTGGAAGAGGACTTGTGCAGCTGCTGATGTATTTTTGGATACATAAGTTTGGTAAAATGGTAGCTTGGAGGCTTGGAATGGTGCTGCTGTTGCTGCAAGGGTATGCTGTTACTATGAATTAGGTACTGGTAGACCTTTTGGGTAAGGGTGTTATGATTATCTAAGAGTGAATCAGGAGAACCAGGGTAGGCTGATATCAGGATAGGCTGAAGATTCTGTTATTGTTTGCTTTAGATTGGGGTGGGGGGGTGGGAGATTCATTTTAATCTTTGTACACATCCGAGATTCCCTATTACCCCCGGAAGCCGAGTAACGATGCTGAGACATGTTGTGGATTAAAATATGGGTCATTTATTGAATTAACATAAATTTAAATAAATTTGCATAAATTTGCATATGCCAATTTCAATATTTAAATTCAGAACGAACTAAGGACCTGCAGAGGCCAAAACTAACGGGGCGGAAATTCCTACCATAACATTCCTTGGCAACATTGGGCAAAAACTCCCTGCTGACGCAGGTGAAGGTACCACCTTCACCTGGGTCCAGGCCACGCCCCTTCATCGTGTGGGAGGAGTCCACCCTCCAATCCCCGTGGGAATTGGATCCGGTGATTCCCATGGACATCCTCTCTCCAATCCCCGATGTTGTTCCAACCTCTAGTTCCTGGAGAGAGGCGGTCCATCACCCTTTAAGGATGCCCGAAAGGAGCATGCACAGTTGCTTCTACTTGCCCATTTCCTCCCCTAACCTGCCAAACCCCAATGACCAAAGGGAGGCCTATACCACTAAGTGCGCCGCACCCCCTAACCAATCCAGTCCATACCCTCAGTGTGGAATAGGTGAAAAAATGGCCGCCTCTAAAGGGGAGGCCGCAAAAAATTCCTATTCGGCCCCGAGGCGACCTCCTTAGGACACACTGTTGATAGCGGAGGGTGGGCGGGTGTTCGCATGAGGAGCCCAGGCAAGGGGGAGGTCTTGTCCAGATCGCCCTTAAATAGGGCGATCCAAGACCTCCCACAAATCCCAACAGGCAGCGCGCCGCCCTGGCGCGCTGCCAAAAGCCGGATTTCCAGGTTCCAGAGGAACCCGGAAGTCCGGACTTCGAAGAGCTGCCGGCAGCGTCTCCCGGCCCCGCAGGTAATTTCGGCTGGCGCTTAAAACCGCCAGCCATGCATTTGTGTGATGTTTCAAATATGCAAAGTGCTTTCAACAAGGGAGAGATACCACAATTTTTTAAAATAGCTGGCAGTGCTTTACACTTTCTGAGGCTTTTGTAACTTTGAATGGTTGTTTAAATTGAAGTTGCCATAAACTGAAGACTACCTGTATGTGATCTTAGCAATATGGGGAAGCCTGGGTAAATAAATAAAAATAAATGATTAATTAAAAGTGACAATACTGCTATGTAATTAATAAAATAACTCTGCAGTCGTAACATAATATGTGCATCAAACATTTATTGATCCATGTATGTGCTCATATCTTAGTTGATTCCAAAGTTCAAAGCAATACTAGAAAAAAAAAGAAGGTGATTGTGGTGGCAGCTTAGTGGATCCTTGCAGGAAGGAAGATGAGAAGATGTGACAGCTCCTGGGAATGGTTAGATGGCACCAAGAGGCTGTTGTGGGAGGATGAAGTCACGAGTAGGAAATGAAGATCAGTAGAGCAGCTATGACAGCACTGTATGACAAGCAGTGAGTCTGCCTTACTTGAACTTCTGGTGGATGTCATGCTACTGGTAGCATCTTGGACCAGAATGCTAAGAACAAGTCTCTTAGACTTTGTATTGGTGAGATTTCCTAAGAAGATGATTAAAAGGAAGAATTGCACAAGTACTCTACTTTTAAATGAGAAACTTATAGATTTTCCATGCTTTACTTTCTTCAAGTTCTTTTGATATCAAAGGAAGGAGACATGTCTCTTTAGTGAAGGAAGATGCAGATTTGTGACTGTTTTTAAAATATCTACAAGACTTCTTAGGGACCAAATCCCACATTCAACCTCATAGGAACTGCACAAATGGAAGTTTTTGAAGGACAGACTATATTGCAAAAGAGCCCTGAAATCCAGCTGAATAAATAATATCCTTTTTTCATTCTGTTCCAATCTATTCTCCCCGACCTTGCTTTTAAAATCCATGTGTTAGTTTGTCTTTAGAAAATAGTAGATTTTCTAAAGATAACAATAACAATAACCAAGATAAATAAATGAACACCGAATATTCAATGCCAGATGAAGGAAACATTCTATATTAATTTTACGGAATGGATATAGATTTCATTGATAATAGTAATAGAGAATGATTCAGTTTTTTTCTCCTCCCAAAGTACAAAACATAATTATAAGTTAATATATTGTTCTTAAATGTTTGTTGTGGTTAGTTTTTATTTTATATGTGTATCTGTGTATTGTATTGTTTTTTTGTTTTTTGTTAAAAACTATTTTAAAAATATGAAATAAACATAAAATAAAATTTATAAAATAATGGAGACTTTTACTTATCTCCAAGATTTTTGAAACACAGATTGAAAGGAAGAAGATCTGATTGTACTATTCTCCCCCCCCCCTTCTTGTTTCCTAATTAAAATCAAGTAAACAGCAAAAAAAAAAGTTTGTCTTCCATTTTCAGTTAATGTAGGTGACATATTCATAGAGCCGGGGTGGTGCAGCAGGTAGAGTGCTGTATTGCAGCCCACTGAAGCTGACTGTAGATCTGTAGGTCAGTGGTTCAAATCTCATCACCGGCTCAAGGTTGACTCAGCCTTCCATCCTTCCGAGGTGAGTAAAATGAGGACCTGGATTGTGGGGGCAATAGGCTGGTTCTGTTAAAAAGTGCTATTGCTAATATGTTGTAAGCCGCCCTGAGTCTAAGGAGAAGGGCGGCATAAAAATTGATTGAATGAATTGAACAAACAAACATTCCTTTGAGTGAAAGCAAGAGAGATAATGATTAGAGGTATAAAGTTTCATATGTCTTAGTCAAGATTCTTATTCAATTTGGTCCTTGATTAAAATCAGGATGGAGGTGGCAAATGAAGTTAATTGATCAGAGTCCGAAGCCAAGTTTATGATTGGCATGTAATCTGATTGCTAGTTGGTATTCATGGATTCTCTCAGCTGTATGTCCTATATAGTGATGGTTACAATTTGTTATACTGTCCATTGTAGATGGCTCCTATATTTTCTTTTGGGGGCTATGGGAATTTTAGTTCACTTATGATCTTTTAGAGGGCTTTGGTCAGTTTGCATACAATGACATGGTTGTAATAATTTCTTGGTTGTTTCTGCTTTTGATATATGGCAGTGTTATCATTTTCATAGCTTGCGTTGGTAGTGCTATACTAGATTGAGTGGTCAGACATTTTTGAAAAAGTTGTATGGAAGACATGGGACAAAGTGATAGAGTATATATGTTTGTGAGTGTGTAATTTTTTGTGCATGTGTATTCAGACACATGTACACATTGACACACACACACACACACAAAACCAAAGCAGAGATGCTCTACAACATATGTGTATTTGATTTGTGGCATACTTACTTAAAAGTTACTGCATTAGATTTGAATTTAAAAAATAGAAAAAACAAATGAAGGAAAAGGTTATCTCATCCATTTATAAATATCTTATAGTAAAAATGTGCATGGAATAATTAAATTATCTCCTTTTGTTTTTAGAGGCAGAGAGGAGGTATTTTTTAAGGTAAGACTCTAAGGGAAATTCATTTATTGATTTGATCAAGGGTGGTCATTTGAAAAGATTGGTTGATTATAATTACTGGCATTGCGGTGACTATAGGGCGAGCTCCTAAAAATTGAAATAAGGCTGTTATAATGTTTTGTCATTCTAAAAGGTTGGAGGGCAAGTATTTTCCTTGCTCATCCAATCAAGAATAAAACTAGAAATGATAGTCTACAACTGCCATCCCATTAGCAAATTGTTTCTATACATTGTTACTGAAAATTACTCGATCACAGAGTTGCAAAATAGTTCCCCATAATTGTCTACAACTAGAAAAACATTTTTAACAAAGTTGAGGAAAAATAGTACCGGAATAGACATCACTGCGTCTTTGAACAATATGTGCATGAAAATAATGATTATTTTCCACTGGGCTTGGACTGCATTTTTATTTGTATTTTTAATGCAATATTTTTCTGTATAGTCAAAATAATGGAAAATATTCCTCATAGCTAATTTAGTATCTGTGCAATTCCAGTTCTGGAAGCACCAAAGAAGTACAGTACAGTACAATTTATATTTTATGGAATTATGAATTCTAATCTCGTAAAGTTCATGCCTTATTAATATTTTTATTATTTTTTGTGAAGTCCTTGGTGCTCTCTGTACTTCTCTGCTTGCAAATATTTCATTACCTAGCTAGGTAACATACTCAGTGCTGGTCAGCATGGGATTCACTTCCTGTTTATATATTGGCTTGATTGGTGCGAGTGTGGTATTCTCTTTGGTAGATCCTAAAATATTTTTTTGCTTGATTGTTTGTCTGGTGTTAATTCCTGCTTATCAGAGTGTGTGTTAATGGAGATGTTCCCTGGTCATTTGGTTGCCTTCCTATCTTATTCATTACCTTTTTGAAAGGTCTGTAATTGTGGTTTATCTTTGTGAGTCTGTTGACAATGAGCAGAGTTTACCAGAATGAGGATCCAGAATGTTGGGGACAATATGCTGTCTCTGTAAACCACTTAGAAAGGGCTGTGAACCACTATGAAAAAGTATATAAGTCTTGTTGTGAGCTGCTCCGAGTCTCCGGAGAGGGGCGGCATACAAATCAAACAAACAAACAAGCAAGCAAACAAACAAACAAACAAACAAACAAAAAGTGCTATTGCTATTGATAGCTGACTTGTCTGAATGGCTAGCTTCCTTAGCAGTTTCTTACTTTATTGTTGTACCAATCTCTTCATCCAAAGTATTTTCTTATATTTAAATAACATCTAGGTAGACACAATGGCTCAGTGGCTAAGACAGGTAGGCAGTTCAGTGGTTCGAATCCCTAGCACTGCATAAGGGAGTGAGCTCCTGTTACTTGTCCCAGTTTCTGCGAATCTAGCAGTTTGAAAGCACGCAAAAAATGCAAGTAGAAAGATAGAGATACTTTGATGAGAAGGTAACAGCACTCTGTGTGCCTTTACTGCTTAGTCATGACCATGGAGATGTCTTTGAGCAGTGCTGACTCTTCAGCTTAGAAACAGAGATGAGCCATCACCCGTAGAGCCAGAAACTACTAGTATGCATGCCTTTACCTTTTTAGCCCCAGATACTATGTGATAATGCAATGAGTATGTGATGTTTCTGGTCCCAGTTTTTGTGACCAGGGTAATGATTTCTGACCATCTTCCCTAAGGCACCCTAAATACAGTTATCATATCTTTCTCAATCTTTTTTTCTCCAGACTGAACATTTACAGTTCCTTCAGCCTATCCCCATAGTCCCTGCATTATCATTGCTGTCGCCCTCTGTCCATCCTTCTCTGTGTAAGGTACCCAGATCTGTACCCCAACATGCCAAGAGTAGTCTCACCAGTGTGGTGTAGAAATGAGGGTGAGAATGTGTACAGGTTGTCTCATTCAACCTATGGACTTTCAAATAGCTTGCTATCTCTGCCTTTCATTTGTACTTTCATTTCTCATAAATCTCCTATCTGCCTCCTTTTTAATCATACCATTTCACTCCATTTTTGTCACAATACTTAAGCTAAATTAAGCAAATGTACCATTTTTAACATATTATAAATGGTGCTCCTAGTTACATGTTTTTATTTTAAAAAGCTATGTATTTAAAAGGCAATAAGATAAGTCCCATAGGAAGCATTTGCTTTCTCTCCCACATAGTGTTGTGGTTAGCTCTGGCCCAGCTCCTGCCCCAAGGAATGTGGAGGTAGATGTGGGGGAGACATCCACATGCTGCAGGTCTGTTTTGCTCCCAGTGGAATCTGACGACGAAGTCTCCTCTGACCAAGGAGGCGTGAGTGACAGGGAGGAGGGGAGTTTGGCAGACAGCCCAGGAGGAGATCAGTCATCTGTATCATCCCTGGATTCTGAACAAGAATTAATGACACATCCATGCATGTGTAGAGTGATGCATAGGAGACAACAACTGAAGGATTATTACAAGAGAAAATGTGGTTGGGTGGGGCTGCTGTAATTAGTGCTACAGATAAAAGCACAGCCTGGTGTTTTAGCCTCATGGCAGTTTATCTGATTCATTGTTTCGTCAAGATTGCGGTTTTTGTGCTGTTCAAGATTGTGTGTGGACTCTCTGGACTTTAGAATTGGATTCAATTTTCCAATTATTGGGTGAGCAATTGCATTGCATTTAACCTGTGCCTTGTGTGTACCAGAAAATCCCTTTGACATTTAAAAAGGGAGCTGTTTCTGTTTTTCTGTTTATAAAAACTTTTGGGTTTTCCTTTTATTGTGTGGTGTGTGCCTTCCTGGACTAATTACCCTGTAATTACAGGCTGTTGAAACACGCCGGCAGAACACATAGTATGGAACATCTTTACTCATTTCAAATCAGATGTCTTCCTGGCCTTTTATTCAGAGGTGGGTTTCAGCAGGTTCTGACCAGTTCTGGAGAACCGGTAGCGGAAACTTTGAGTAGTTCAGATAATCGGTAAGTACCACCTTTCACTGGCCCACCACCATCTATTTTCTGCCTACCGAGGCCCAGCTGATCAGGAGGAAATGGGGATTTTGCTGTAACCTTGCCCTAGAGTATGGTGAGAATGGGGATTTTACAGTATCCTTCCCCTGCAATTCCCAAGCCACACCCACTAAGCCACACCACACCCACCAAGCCATGCCCACCAAGCCATACCCCCATAACCAATAGTAAAAAAATTAAAACCCCACCACTGTGGCTTTATTCCTTTTGGAGTTTCATTTTAAATTAATCAACATAAAGGCTAGTTTGTTAGTTCTCTTATCGTCTTCTCTCAACTCATTTAGATAATAAGTGGATAACTTTGTAGTGCTTTTAATAATAATTAGGTAATTCCTATTAGAGATAGGAACAAATCTAAAGGTAAGATTTCTTTCTTTGAACTTTATGCAATTGTATGTACACCTTTAATTACACCTTTAATTAAGCTCCTGGATTATTAAAAAATAAAAAAATGGTAACAACTTTAAAATCCTCTGTTGGTTTTTAATGGATTAAAGGTCTTGATCTTCCAGAAATTTCAAATTTGAAATTGTTAACCCTAGTTAAAGTCATATTCTTTCTTTAGATTAAGGGCTTTTTTTTTTAGATTCAGGGCTTTACCACAATTCCTGGGTGTAATAAATTAATTAGAGGAAAAGTGTGTACCTTTTCCCCAAATGACTGCTAACTCCAATACATCATCATGTGCAGGTATTGCTATCATTTTCTTGCGTGCATACTTTGTGGAAATGCAAATGAAATACATTTATAAAAATGATATAAATATGGCATAATGTAATTTTTTAAGCTTCATTCAGACTGTTCTAGAGGCATTAGATTTACTGATTATTTCAAGGGCTGCTTGTGTCCATTGCAACTGAAATCTACTACATGGAATTTTGTTAAATAGAGGTTTTACTGTAATATCCTTCTCTGTATTGTTTATCCACAATGTTATATCAGTCAAGGAGAGAAGCAGCCTAAGACTAAAGATAAATTTCCTGACATTTGGAACAATTAATCAGTAAGACAACTTGCCTCCAGAAGTTGTGAATGCTCCAGCATTGGGAGTTTTTAAGGAGAGATTGGATAACCATTTGTCTGGAATGGAATAGGGTTTCCTGTCTGAGCAAAGGGTTGGACTAGAAGACCTCCAAGGTCCCTTCCAACTCTGTTACTTTATTATTCTATTAATGGAATTCAGCAAGTGTATGTAAGACTAAATATATATTTTCATTGATAGTCCTGGTTGGTAAGAAATGAAAACTATATAAACAAGCTCATTTTACTTTCCTATTATGGACATCATAATAAATATATTAAATAAATGGATTGCCTTGATAAATGTTACCAATTGTTATTTGTTTTTTTTCTGAACAACTACCCATTATAGATTAAATAGAAGTATTTTAAAAAGAAATAACTTTCATTTTTAAAGGTGAAAGCCGTAAAATTTTCAATAATCTCTTTCAACATTGACATATGGAGTTATTTTTCTGCTTTCTGAATTACACAATCATTTTCTTAATTTTCTATCAACTAGATCACTCTCTTAGAAAAAAAAAGTTATCATTATAATTTAGAAAGCCTACACTAGAGAATAACATTTAAAGAATGCAATTTCATGCCAACCTAGTTTGAAAAATGAACCTTCCATCTGTCCTTCCCACTCTTACCTTATGGCTGGCATTTAGGTTAAACAACAACAAAGTCACGGGGACCCAATCACTGTGTAGGCTTTACAGGAAGACACTATAGCACTATATGAAATATTTTCACTACAATAAAAAGAAAAATTTGAACAATTCCAGAAGGTTATGGATATTTGCAAAATGTGAAAGAAAACAAACTGGCCACCTATGACTGCTTTGCAGCAGTAAAAGCAAGTACTGGGAAGAGTAGATACCTAAAGTCAGTGCTCCATGGCATTGTTTTGAGGGTAGGAGTTGAAACAGTTTATGTCCAGGGTGTGAGGAATATGTAAATATTTTCACAGTCCTCTTTTTGACTCGTGCAGTATAGAGGTCCTCAAGGGAAGGCGGGCAGGTAGCAATTGTTTTTTCTGCAGTTCTGATTATCCTCTGAAGTCTCTTTCTGTCTGGTAGGGTTGCAGAACCAAGCCAAACTGTTATAGAGATGCAGGTGACATACTCAATAATTCCTCTGCAGAACTGTACCAGCAGCTCCTTGGGTAGTTTGAACTTTCTGAGTTGGCACAGAAAGAACATTCTTTGTTGTGCTTTTTTGATGACGTTTTTGGTGTTATGTATCCATTTTAGATCTTGCGATATGGTAGAACCTAGAAATTTGAAAGTTCCTAGTGTTGATACTGAGTTGTATAGTATTGTAAAAAGTGGAAGTATGGAAGAGGTTCTACTAAAGTCTACCACCATTTCTATGGTTTTGAATGTGTTCACTTCCAGATTGTTCTGGTCACACCACAAGGTTAGTTGTTCAACCTCCCATCTATATGCAGGTTCATCATTGTCTCGAATGAGAACAATCACTGTTGTGTCATCTGCGAACTTCAGTAATAGATGGATCGTTAGGGATGCAGTCATTAGTATACAGAGAGAAGAGAAGTGGTGAGAGCACACAACCTGGGGTGGGGTGGGGGCTGTGTTAATTGTACAGGTATTTGATGTGATTCTGCTTAGCTTCACTTGTTGCTTCCCCTTTGTTAGGAAGCTTATGAGCCATTTACAAATGTGGTCAGGTACAGCTAGCTGATTTAGCTTAGTTAGAAGAATATCTGGAATGATGGTATTGAATGCAGAGCTGAAGTCTACAAAGAGGACCCTTGCAAAGGTCTTCGGAGAATCAAGTTGTTGTAGGATGTAGTACAGAGCCATATTAACAGCATCATCTGTTGATCTGTTTGTTTGATATGCAAATTGAAGGGGCGTGTCTAACAGTGGATCCATGGTGGTTTTCAAGTGGAACAGCACTAGCCTTTCAAAGGTTTTCATAGCTACAGATATTAGAGCAACTAGTCTGTAGTCATTCAATTCCTTGTTGGTGGGTTTCTTTGGCACTGGGATGATAGTGGAGCATTTGAAGCAAGAAGAAACATAGCACATTTCTAGCAATTTATTGAAGATTTGGGTGAAGATGGAGACCAATTTTTCAGCATAGGCTTTTAAGCAAGAAGGAGTTATCTTCTCTGGCCCTGGCTTTTGTCTGTGAAATAGATCTTGCATTTCCTTTCCTGAACACAATGGTATGGGGGTCAGTTGTAGGAGACTTGGCTGTTGGTGGTATGTGTGAGAGGGGATTTGCAGAGATAGGTGGCTGTAGTTTCCTTTCAAACCTTCAGTAAAACACGTTCAGGTCATCTGCAAGTTGTTGATTTCCTAGCTGCAAACAAAATTATACTTCTTATAGTATAGAAAAATATTGTTATTAACTTTGGGTCTGTGGATTTTGCTATGGGTTTAGATTACTTTGCAGGGTAAAGTAGCATTTGATATCTTTTTTGTTAGACTATTTCAGGGGAAAATGAAGCTAGATTCTTTCTGGTATCATGCAGAATTTCGCAATATACTGAGAACTTTGCCTAGCAAATTTAACCCACATTTAATATAATTCTAAACTGCATTGTATAGTAGGAATGATAAGCTGTATCCTTCTCAACCTAAGGATTCTCAGCTTCAGGCTGTCTGTTTCCCTGTCAATTAAAGTTTTCCATGGCCTCCCTATCTGCTTGACGTGGCTATTACATGTGCAGTGTACTGTGGAAGAGGTGAGTGAAATGTTATTAAATATATGTATGTTCAGAACCTATATATTTTGTTAGCTAGACAGTAGTGAAATTGTGCTATTTTATAAGTTCATTTGTTGCTCATCCTCCTCTAGTTTTTCACAACCTCCTTATTTTATTCCTCCCCTGCATGATTAATCGCTTGTTCCATCATCCCAAACTCAAGGTTAAGTTAAGGTCTCCTTCAGGTTGGTGGACCATGTAATAAAAATCAGTTTGGATAGGTTCTGTCATCAGAGCATTACAGGTTTGAGGGTGGAATTATATTCATTTTTCTCCATTGTTTTCCCTTCAGGTAGATCTTGTAGGATACATTAAACTACTAAATAATATAGGGCCTAAATTTCATATCAGATCATATCAGAAAGTCTGATATGATACACATACACACATATATGTGCGAATATATGCTTAGGACCAGAATTAAAATTTATGGCAGCAAAATAAATTGTAATGCTGCTTTACTTTCAGAATCTTCATAAACATAATACAGATATTAACAATTTTTTAAAAAAATAATAATTAAATTTAATTATTTTAAAACTGCCTCATAATGTCAACTAAATGTCAGCTTTAGTGGTCCATTCATGAAATTGTTTAAAAAATAAATTGGATTGTAGTGTAGTTTATGCTTTTTCAATTTATTTTCATTATTATGCTTCTGATTTGAAACTGTGTTATGAGCCACTTCAGATTATTTGTCAGAGAAATATAGGTAAAGTTTAAATAACTGAGGTCTCTTCAGTGCATAGATATTTGGGGTGGCTTGATAACTCCTCATGCGTGGGATGCGACATATATCTACATGAATTTACATGGAGCACTCAGTCAATACAGTATCATCAGTACTCAGATTATTCCCAACTATATATTGTTACCCCAGGGGTTATGAGGAAGAAAATGCTATTGATGTCCTTTTCTAGTATTTAGACATGGTAAGGATCTGTCCTTACAGGGCAAAATACTGTGAAGCTGAACCCTAATCAGTCTGAGTAGCTGTGGATACCTCAGACTTCCTCTGCAAGCACCAATTATTTCTTGAGTGGCAAGCACTACTGTCATAGAGCAGATTCAAACTTTAGGATCCTTCTGTACTCCAGGATCCTTATAAGCAGCAGGGGAAAACTGTGGCCAAAGAGACCTACACTTAATTTTGGCTAGTGCACTGAAGTAGGCTACCTTACTTGGCTACCAGGTTACATAACTACCTAAGTAATAAGTAATACTGTACACAGCTGCTGTGGCTTAGAGGTGGATTTCTTCCCTCGCAATCAGGAGGTTGTGAGTTTGATCCTAGGTAGAGGGAGATGTAAGGATCTCCTGGAGGTTGGACTAGATGACTTTCTAACTCTGTTAATTTGAAACATTCCCCCTCTATTTAGGCTAGATAACAAAATCACAAAGTCGCCTAGCTACTTTATTGTACTGCTGTACTAGGTAGCTACATTAATTAATTAGATTAGATTTCTAGGCCGCCCTTCTCAAGGTGACTCAGGGTGGCATACAACATTATAAATGCAACAATATGTAAAGAAATCTAAATTACTGTAAAAGAATTATACAAATTACTAAAAAGTTTTTAAAAAGCCATATACAGTCATACACATTCATCCAATTCAATCATTCATAACATCAGCCGGAGACAATCTCACGGCCCCCATGCTCACCAGCAGAGGTAGGTCTTAAGAGCTTTATGAAAGACCAGGAGGGAGGGGGCGTTATGTATCTCTGGAGGGAGTTCATTCCAGAGGGCCGGGGCCACCACAGAGAAGACTCTTCACCTAGGCCCTGCCAGCTGATATTGTCTGGCCGACAGGACCTGGAGAAAGCCAACTCTGTGGTACCTAACCGGCCACTGGGATACATAAGGCAGAAGATAGTCCCGAAGATAATCTGGTCCTAAGCCATTAGCTACCTATTGTACTATATTCTTATTACCTTCCAGTTTTCATATTGTATAATATACTCTATTTGCCCTTAACCCTGCTGTTCTGTTTCGGGTCTATTTGACCCGAAGCCAAGTTTGAGTCCCTGTAAAAAATTTTCCCTGCATATCTGAAACTTGAAATTTCATGACTTTTCATCATTTCAGGGGTTCTCTCTATGAGATTTTTTTTTGGGGGGGCTTAGTTTTTGAAAACTTTTTTCACTTGGAAAGTAGTCTGAACATTTCTGCACACAATGATATGAAAATTGAAATGAAAAAAGTAAATCTTATTGGTTTATTTTGCTGATATAATGCACGCCCCCCCCGTTTTTGTGAAAGGTTTTTCAATTTATGGATAGTTTTGCTTGCAAAATGCATTCTATTTTACTGAAGTTGGTGTGGGATTGGTAGCTTGAACATTTCTGAATATAAGAAAAATATAAAGGAACTGAAAAAAATGATTCTTACTGGTTTTTTAACATCAGAAATAAGGCCTCCCCCCCCCTCAGCTGCTTGCAACCATTTTCACTTTTTATTTTTTTATGCTCCAAATCCGAAATATTCTTTAAAATCTTAGGCATTCATTTACTCAATTTAACAATGCTGATCATCAAAAAAATATTTGTGGGGGTGGGGGGAATTTTTTTTTTCTGGGCAAAAAAAAAGTCACGTTTAGTCTGTTCGGGTCATATAGACCCGGACCAAAATGATTTTTTTTAGGTACTTGAATTTGGTCTTTTTGAAAACTTTTTCAACTGGAAAACTAGTTTGAACATTTATGAACATAATGATATGAAAATTGAACTGGAAAAATTGAGACTTATATTTTTATTTTGATCAAAAAGCCCCTCCCCCCATCCTTTCTGAATTTCGTGTCAATTTCTATTTTTTAAGGCTACAAATCCCCAAGGAATTTTCCCCCAAAAGGTTTGATATACTAAATTGAACATTTATGAATATAAGAAAAATATAAATGAACTGGAAAAAATGGTTCTTATTGGTTTATTTTTGCCACAAAAGGGCCACCCCCCCCCTCGGCCTTGCTGTGTGCCATTATTGTCACTTTTTATACATATTTGGCTAGAAATATTTGGAATATCCTTTTGAAAATCAACCACATTGTGGCCAGAGAACTAATTTTATGAAACAAATCCATTTTACTAAAAAAAAGTATGTAAGTTTGAAATTAACAGCATAATTTTTATATAAATTGAAATAATTGAACATGGGGGGAGGCATACATTTATGTGAAAAATAAACCAATATGCATCAATTGTTCCAGTTCAATTTTCATATCATTATGTTCAGAAATGTTCAAGCTACCAATCTCACACCAATTTTAGTAAAATAGAATGTATTTTGCTAGCAAAACTATCCATAAAGTGAAGATTATTTAAAAAAAATGGGGGGCGTGCATTTCATCAACAAAATAAACCAATATGCATCAATTTTTCCAGTTCAATTTTCATATCATTATGTTCAGAAATGTTTAAGCTACCAATCCCACACCAACTTTAGTAAAATAGAATGTATTTTGCAGGCATAATTATCAATAAACCTAAAAGAAATTCACAAAAACGGGGGGGGAGGCATATTTATGTGCAAAATAAACCAATAAGGATTAATTTCTTCAGTTCAATTTTCATATCATTGTGTGCAGAAATGTTCAGACTACTTTCCAAGTGAAAAAAGTATTCAAATTGACCAAACATAAGCACTGCAAATGAAGAGTTTTCGGTCCAGGTCAGGGTGACCCGGGAACAGAAGATTTGTAACTTTTTAAAAACAGAACAGCAGGGTTAAAAAGTACTCAGAAGCTACAGTTGGTTCAAATGAAGTGGTCTGCATATTTCTCATATATATATATGTAGCCACCCTGAGTCTTTGGAGAGGGGCAGCATACAAGTCTAATAAATTATTATTATTATACTATATTCCCATCTATTTGTTATTACCTAATATATATTAATATGAGATGTAACATTTATTATTAAAATCTAAGAAAACTCTTGATAATACTAAGGATATTGTTTATCTACTGTTTATTTACTATGTTTAAGAAATATAACACTGTTATTAAGAACTAGATGTATTATGATTTACAACTTACAATGTACAATCGTATCACTTACCTGAACCTCTTGATTTCATATTTCCCTTCCCCATCCCCCCCATTCCTTTCTTTTCTGTACATTCCTTCCTACCCCCCACTACCCTTTCCCTTTTTCTTTTTTTCCTATATTTATAAATAAAGTATATATTTTTTTAAAAAGAACTAGCTTTGTGGTGCTTGCATTGGTTGCTATTTTTTTCCAAATCAAAGTTAAGATACTGCTTTTATTTTATTTGTTTTCCTCTAAGACTGAAGGTATTTTGTTTCCTTTTTTAATTTTTTCTCTAAAATACAAAACACAAAGTAAAAACAACAAGAACAACAAAACAAGAATTACAAACAATATATAAAAAAGAAAACAAATATAAAATTAACAGTAAACATATAACCTCCTCCCTGGTTGAATGTTGATACTTGTATCTAATAGGTTTGCATTATGGGTCTACAGAGAGTTACACATTTTCCATCTATGCTTGCTAAATTACTATTTTGCATAACACTCTCTTAACAAATATTTCAAATATACAAATCTCTTGTTTGTTAATCAAGTTGACCAAATATCCAGTGCTGCTTTTCATTTACAAAGTTTGAAAGAAATGCAGCCGACTTCATCCAACACCAGTCTCAGCAATTAGATTAAAAATGTAATTGATCACAGATTTTCAGGAAGTCCAATCCGGACTGAGGTAGGGAGGTGTTGCAGCACCAGTAGCGGGTTTCTACCAGTACGGTCAATGCCATTGTACTGGTAGCCAAAATTAAGCTGCAAGCACAGCTCTGCGTCTCTGGCATGAGTGCACTCATGTCTGAGCGAGAGTTTGCTTCTGCGCATGCACAGGAAGCAAAATCTCACAAGGGAAAACATGTAAGAAAGAGATTTTGGCGGTTTTTTGCTTTGCACATGTGCAGAAGCAAAGAAAAAAACAGAAATCTCATGCAGATGTGCGTCACCTGATGAGATTTTGCTTCCTGCGCATCCTTGTTGATGTTTTTGAAGTTGTTAAAATCATTGTTGAAGAAGAAGGCAGTAGCAAACCCATTGTGACTAACGTTGCCAAGAAAATATAATCAACATGCCATGGAGTAAAGATAGATGGAAGGAAGGAAAGAGGGAAGGAAAGGAAAGGAAAGGAAAGGAAAGGAAGGAAGGAAGGAAGGAAGGAAGGAAGGAAGGAAGGAAGGAAGGAAGGAAGGAAGATATATTGGCAGTGGTGAGATTAATTGTATTGTTTTGATTCAATTTACTGAAATCAGATGAATACCAATGTTTGTTTTAACCCAATTTATTGAAATGAGGAACATTTGACAGGAGCAGTCTATAATCCCAATAAAACAAATTGTGGAAATGCTTTTTCTAGAGAAGTAATTGGAAGTACCCCATGGATACAAACTGTGTTACTGTTTAAGTCAACATAGACCCTTGCTGTTCACTGACCAAATGCGTAACATTTAATCAAGATCAATAAAAACCAATCTGCATAGGTTTAATTTGAGAGCCAGCATGATGTGGTAGTTAAGGTGCAGGAATGAATAATGAATATAGGTTCTAGTCACTTAGATACAAAGGTAACCTTGGACCAGTTTCTTTCTCTTAACCCAAAAAAGCTACCCCAAAAATATAACTCCTCATTGCATCATGTGTTGATAGTTTTTGAATGTGAATTGAAGGGGGATAGAAAGCAAACAACAGGCATAGTCGTGATTCAGTTTAATTGGGATTTCATTTTCTTCAAAATAGAAATATGCTTGACATACACAGAATAGAAAGGATTTTTCAATCTGGCAGGCACAGTTGGTGCATACAAACTTTTGACATGATGGGTATTTGACTCAAACTCAACCCTGATAAGACGGAGTAGCTGTGGGCTTTGCCTCCCAATGATCCTCAGAGAGGGTTCACAACTTGGGCATCCTCCTCGATCCACAGCTAACATTAGAAAACCATCTTTCAGCTGTGGCGATGGGGGCATTTGCCCCGGTTCGCTTGGTACACCAGTTGTGGCCCTATTTGAACCGTGAGTCACTGCTCACAGTCACTCATGCTCTCATAACCTTGAGGTTCGACTACGGTAATGCTCTCTACATGGGGCTACCTTTGAAGAGTGTTTGGAAACTTCAGATCGTGAAAAATGCAGCTGCGAGAGCAATCATGGGCTTCCCTAGGTATGCCCATGTCAGTCTGTATTGGCTGTCAATCAGTTTCCAGTCACAATTCAAAGTGTTGGTTATAACCTATAAAGCCCTTCATGGCATCAGGCCAGAATATTTCTGACACCGCCTTCTCCGCACGAATCCCAGTGACCGGTTAGGTCCTACAGAGTTGGCCTTCTCCAATGTCATCTGGCAGGACCCAGGGGAAGAACCTTCTCTGTGGTGGCCCCAACCCTCTGGAACCAGCTCCCCCCAGAGATTAGAATTTTCCCCACCCTCCTTGTCTTTCATAAACTTCTTAAAACCCACCTCTCCCGCCAGGCATGGGGGAACTGAGACACCTCCTCCGGGCTTATACAGTTTATGCATGGCATGTTTGTGTGTATGTTTTCTTTTTAATAAGGGGTTTTTAGTGACTTTTAATTATTAGATTTGTTATATATTTTGTTATTATTGTTGTGAGCCGCCCCGAGTCTACAGAGAGGGTGGCATACAAATCTAATTAATAATAATAATAATAATAATAATAATAATAATAATAATAATAATAATAACCACAAGGACCATTATATTAAAAAGTCAACTGTTGAGATGAACTGTTACCAAAGAATCTGAATATAATTTATATATATCCTTCTCTATCTGTATCTGTATCTGTATCTGTATCTGTATCTGTATCTGTATCTCTATCTGTATCTCTATCTGTATCTCTATCTGTATCTCTATCTTTCTATCTTTCTATCGTCTTTCTTTCTATCTTTCTATCTTTCTATCTTTCTATCTTTCTATCTTTCTATCTTTCTATCTTTCTATCTTTCTATCTTTCTATCTTTCTATCTTTCTATCTTTCTATCTTTCTATCTTTCTATCTTTCTATCTTTCTATCTTTCTATCTTTCTATCTTTCTATCTTTCTATCTTTCTATCTTTCTATCTTTCTATCTTTCTATCTTTCTATCTTTCTATCTTTCTATCTTTCTATCTTTCTATCTTTCTATCTTTCTATCTTTCTATCTTTCTATCTTTCTATCTTTCTATCTTTCTATCTTTCTATCTTTCTATCTTTCTATCTTTCTATCTTTCTATCTTTCTATCTTTCTATCTTTCTATCTTTCTATCTTTCTATCTTTCTATCTTTCTATCTTTCTATCTTTCTATCTTTCTATCTTTCTATCTTTCTATCTTTCTATCTTTCTATCTTTCTATCTTTCTATCTTTCTATCTTTCTATCTTTCTATCTTTCTATCATCTTTCTATCATCTTTCTATCTATCTATCAATCTATCTATCTATCTATCTATCTATCTATCTATCTATCTATCTATCTATCTATCTATCATCTATCATCTATATATCTTTGCTATATAATCACATAGCCTCCTCTAAAGTTTTTAGCCATGGTGTCAACGTGCATAGCAATTATAAGGCTTTTGTACTAACATCATTGTCTAAGTAATCCCATTTTGACCATTGCCACTGCCAACATTTGATTATAGATTGAAGGTTAGGAACGGAAACATCATGCAAATGTTGAGTGCCTTTTGAGTCTTCCTACACAATTTGGGATTTGCGTAAGATCCTGACCAAATGTAGGGTTTAAAAGTATGTAATTTGAACATGACAAAAAAAAATCATTTCACATTTTTAACTCCCTAAGATGAGTAGACTGGTAGGTTATAGGGATATTTTAGGCAAGAGTATCATTTACAACTCTTTTTCTCTCCAGGTATCATTTATATGCAAGAGCGGAAATCCTCTCTTCCCTGCAGCGGATCACATTGGGAGTCTTGTATAGCAATGATGATGGCTGTGGTAATTTAGGATGGAAATGAAATTAGTCTTACTTCTCTCATGCTGCTGTGATAGTGATAGAGTTAGGTGCCTGTCCTTTTGCCTGCGTCACCATGTGTGAAAAGGATCAAACTGATTCAATTAGGGAACCAAGGTTGTTAGAGCCAACTTGTTTTCCCTTGTTGCTTCCCAGCACACATATAGGACTTATCTCAGCATGAGTTACTTGACAGAACTCAGCTTTGTTGCTATGGGAACAACTTTCATAAACTCCTCTAAGCAACCTCAGCCCACTCATTCCACCAGGGATCAGATATTTGATTGACTGCTAAGTCCAACTACGGAGTAGTACTAGTCATGTCACATCTGTCATTTTTCCCTAAATACCAATTTCCCCCCCCAAAAAAAATTACCCTAAATTTTTACCTAAAGGTATATAGGTATTTCTACTTTTCCTTTGTTCATTTAAGGGTTTATTTTAATTCTTGATTAAATAAGAATTTAATCCTTGATTAAATAATTCTTGATTTTCTTTTCCTCTGTGTAAACAAACACCATCATTCTTTTTCTCATGTTTTCCCCATTTAAATCCAAAGCCTGGGAAACAGCACCACTACTAATTAGGAACTGAATGATGTTGTTTAAAACAGTATTAATTATTGGAGCTGATGACAACCCAGGGTTACAGAAATCAAAGAAACCAGAATAAGAGCAAGAAACTACTATTCCTTAAAGAAAAACATCAGGGATTTACTCTTTTCTGTGTGCAATTGATACCAAAGAATCAGGCAGTGATGGCAAAGTTCTGGTCACAAAGGAATATTATTAAAACTTTAGTACATCAGAGAAAGTTTCTAATTCTAGCTCATGAACATCCCCTGCAAATGTCAGACCATTCTTTCCAGACACAGAATTCTCTGAATTCAAATGCAATGTTCGAATAATGATGGTCTTCCATGTGCTAGTAGGTCTATTGAAAAATAACAATTTCTATTTATGCAGCATCTTTCTCAGATGTCACAGAGCAACTACATTGGCACTACTTATTGTTTCTTTTCCCTGGCAGCTCCTTGAAACTAGCTCTACTTCTCTAGTCTCTTAATGGTCAAGGAGTCATGTTGGGCTGTAATGCCGCAGAGATACTGCATGAAGAAGAAGATTATGGATAATTGGACAGGGGCACTTTCTGTTGGATGAGCTCACTCTTCCTTAACATGGCCCAGGCTATAGCTCATCCTGGTCAATAGGGTTTCCACCAGACATCCAAAAAAAGCTTTTTGGAGCATGGACATTTGGCAAAAAGGGAGATAATTTTGCAGATAGATCTCTGCATTCAGTCCAATATCTTGACAGTCCTTCTAATTGGAGAAAGCTGATATTAACTTAGTAGATTGTTGTTGTTGTTAGTTGCAAAGTTGTGCCCATCACAACCCCATGGACAACATTCCTCTAGGCCTTCCTCTCCTCTACTATCCTCTGGAGTCCATATATTAATCTCACACCTACTGCTTCAGTGACTCCAACCAGTCACCTCATTCTTTTGTCATCCCTTTCTTCTTTTGCTCTCAATTGTTCCCAGCATTAGGCTCTTCTCCAGTGAGAACTAAGCAGATATCCCTGGGCAAATGATTGATAGATGGTTCTGAGCTTTCTGAGCCTATTACCTTTATACTATTCATTAAAGTCCACTTTTTTTCAGGTTTCTTGGGGGGGGGAAGAAGTTGCTTCTTTAAGAGGCACAATGAGTGGTCTCTTTTAATCAGTGTCATCTTTGTTAGGCTCTGTAAAAGTTTGAAAAATTTGGCAGTGTTAAGGAATGATACAGTAGACCAGTGATGGCAAACCGATGGCATGGGTGCCACAGGCAGCATGCGGAGCCATATCTGCTGGCACACAAGCCGTTGCCCTAGCTCAGCTCCAACGTGCATGTGTGAGCTGACCAGCTGAATTTTGGCTCACACAGAGGCTCTAGGAGGATGTTTTGGGGTTCCAGAGAGCTTCCATGGGGGATGGGGAGGACGTTTTTACCCTTCCCTGGCTCCAAGGAAGCCTTTGGAGCCCATGGAGGGCAAACCACGAGCCTACTGAACCCCACCAGAAGTTGGCAAAGACACTAGTTCTGGCCTCCAGAGGACCTTTGGGGGGAGGAAGCTGTTTTTGCCCTCCCCAGACATTGAAATTTGGTTGTGGGCACTCACGCATGCACAATAGCATGTACGCATGATCTTTTGGCACCCGAGAAAAAAAAGGTTCACCATCACTGCGGTAGACAGATACTGCCATTCTGTTTTCCTGAGTTCTAAACTATTTGTTGCTAATCATTTTTAAGCCTATATAGCCCAAATGAATATCTGAATCAGAAACTGAATCTGAACAAAAAGTGGTTGAAGATTACAAATCAGAATCAAACCCCGCATCTTCAGAATTATTTCTTGTTTTGCTGTGATTATTCACTGCAAAGAATGGAATGGCAAACAAAAGTGCTATAAAGTTTGATTCAGGCTCATTTTGCACTTTGGTCAGCCCAATGTCTTATGTTGGTTGAAGGGATTGCACCAATAGAGGAAATCGAAAAAGTTTTGGCTTGAAAAAGTTTACAGGGCTTCTACAATGGACATTTCACAGTGTCAAATGTGTATTTGGGTGTGTATTCATTTTTCTGGTCATTTTAATATTTTTTTCTCCTTACAGCCACAGATAATAGCATTTGATAATGCAAGTGCTGGATATTAATCTTGTATTTAAGTGAATTAAATTCTGAAGGAAATAACTGTGCTTTGTCCAGCTCATGTTCAGAATTATTTTTTAAAAGGCTCAAAGATGCATACATGTACACTTTTCAGAAAAGTTCAAACTGGAATATTGCTTAGAAGAGTGCATTATTAATAAGCAATACAAATATGCTATGCATTAATAAATAATCTGTTGTTCAAACTGCAAAGTAGAAGCCTGGGAAAGAAATTTAGCAAGAGTCTATTTAGCTATGAGTTTCACATATTCCAATTATTCTTCTAAAATGACTTCAGTTTTAACTATGAAACATGGGCTGATTCAACCATCCATATTCACTTTATTATTTTATTAATGTTCTTAAATGTTGCTTTGGAATGTGTTATTAGCCGAAACTCAATCCTAATTAAGATAATTTTTATAAGATTCAAATAAGTAGAATAAAATATCTCTTTAGCAATACATGCGCAGAAGTAAAAAATCAGTGAAAATTGCCAAAATCTCGCTCCTGCGAGCATCTTCATGCAAGATTTTACTTGCTGCACATGTACAGAAGTGAAATCTCAGTGCAGGGGCACGCGTGCAGAGGCATATTTTTTGCTGATAATGAAAAGGAAGGTATATTAGTATAGAGCTATTTTGAACTTATTTGCTCTCATCAGTCAGCCATACCCTTACTGAGATTTGAACCTGCGGCCTCTGTATATTTCATAAGACAAAATAATGGAGACAAATCTAAGAACACAATTCCATTGTTTATGATGAGCACCTGAGAGAATTAGTAAAGGACATCAATCCTTCTGGTTATGGATGTGAGATAACATCAGGAATGAATCTTAGAGAAAAATAAGCATTAAAATAGACATTAAAAATAGGGAAGACAACAAAAAATAAAATTAAAGCAGAATGGCTTAGGAGGAAAAAAAAGTCCTGTATGAAAAAAAAATACTAAATGATTCATCTACCTCTCAACTAAATGAATGGGAGGTGGTCATAGGGGAAGAGGAATTTTCTGGAACACAGTGGCAATAATTATAGTTTGAAGTGAAGTTATCTAAAATAATATTTGAAAAAGTGAAAAAATGCTACAGATTAAAGGGGGAAACACTATATAAAGGAATGCTGTAAAAGAGAGGATGGTATTGTATGATGTACTTATAGAGAATAACATAGTCAAAGAGAACAAGGAACTATTAATAGAGAAATGCAGTGATTTTTATGAAAACTTAAAGTTGAAGTGGGTGAAAATGACTACCCCACATTATTGCATCACTTCCATTCAAAAGAGGATTCTTTTGAATGGAATTAAAAGGAAAAGTGATGCAATAATGTGGGGTATATCTGAAATTAGGACATCCGGAAAGAAGTATGTAATTTAATGTATGCATGTACTGTATATATGTATTATATATAATGGCATTTCAGAAATGTACCATTAATAATCTCACTGATTAAAAGAAAGAGATGAAATTTAAGTCACTTTTAATACAGAAGGCAGCCTCCTCTATAAAGCATTATGTTTACACATTTTAAGCTTAGGCCAATTTGTATTTTGTATTTGAGGAATAAATTGAAGAAGGTAAGGCTAAGTTTTATTGCCATTGTTTTTTAGAGGTACAGTGATTAATCAACAAACAGTCCTTTTTGATTGATGTTATTGACTCATAAACCTAAAAAACCTCTTCCTGGATAGGAAAGGCCTAGAAATGCATATGATTCAGAATTAGTTGCATAAAACATGGCATTTTTGATTGATATAAAATCTACTCAGAGCAGAATAAAGGGTATCTACAGTAGTTCATTCACTATCGGATTCAAATTCTGTTGTGGTCCGTTCAATAAGTTGTTTCAATAAGTCCTGTGTGTAAATGAGAATTCCTCAGAAACTCTTACAATGATGTTATGGTATTTTTTCCGTTTTGTGCCTACTAAGAATCTAACTTTTCTGCAATTATTATTGCACAACATCCATGGAAACAAAACAAAGAGTTCGAAGTACCTCACAGTTTTTTTCCCATATGATAGACTGTGCATTTAAGATACAAGGGTAGCCTCACTTTTTAACAACATTTTCAGAATCAGGAATAGGATGAGATAAGCTACACTTAACTTTAGTTCAAGGTGTAACGTTCTACTGACTGAGTAGGAATACAACCACAAAGTGACTAACATGATCCATTTTAACAATTTAAAAATCTTCATGTGTCCAAAATTGTTCTTCCTTAAATTTTAGAGTAATAACAATGAATATCTATAACATGAATTTGAGAATTGCTTTTAGTAATTTAACTCAGCAATATATTTAATTAACTTTCTAACAGGAGTCAGGAATGTGATTCTTGTATTATAAGCCTACCCTACCATTAAGTGAGGAAATGCATAGCAAAGTGGAAATTAAATGGATTTGCACTGATTGCCACAGTAATACTTTTAATACTTCAGGGTCTAAGTTGGCCTTGTGCCTAGAATGAAAGGCCTGCTGAAATCAGACTCAAAATCCAAAGTAAGTGATTAAGTTTAGTGCACAGTCTTCAACAATTCACTACACCTGAGCACGATCTACTTCTTAATAAATTGCCAAGAGGCCAAAATTCAACTTCAGATTGGATGCTTTCCACACAGACGTTCCCAAAGCTCAGTCCCAGTTTAAAAAGAATCAAATAAAAATTGATCCAAAAGGTTTCAAGAGATTTTCTTCTGCATGAGAACACAAGAGCAGTTATTAAGACTTTTGGACAAAGGGAGATTCCATCTTTAAATAAAATAATCTGGAGATGTTTTGTTGCAAATACACAATCTATTTGCTACAAAATTCTATCCCAGCCTTTCCCAAATGTTTTCAGCCCTAAATGACAATGTCCATTGGATAGTTAGATTTTTGTAAATAGACTAGTTGGAATATGGCTTCTTTTTCCTTTTCAATACTTTCATAATGGTGAACTAAAGCAGGATTTAAAGTTAAGGAACTGTTTCAAAAGAAAATATATAAGTCCAGGAATATATTACCATAATATACATTATGGTAATCCCATCATTTCTATTGTTTCCATTATGTCTATAAAGTGTGGGCCATCAAACCATGAGATCTGGGTAAATGATTATTGGTCTTGAACAAATCAGTCAATTGTACCTCAATTGTATTTAGTTAGGATTACAATGCTTGCAGAATTTGCTGAGTTTCCATATACCAAGTCATGCCCTGGAACTCATAGGAATACAAACAATGAACCTTGAACCTCATGGCTTTGATTTCAGTTGATGTGATCCAGAAGAAAAACAAGCCAAGCCAAAAATGTGAGGCATTCTCAGTCTCCTTGGCTTATGGTCAGAAATTACAGCAGAAATATTGAGGTTCTGATACTTATGAGGCACAAAGATAGATTTCCACCACCACCACCATAAGCAAATAGAGATTATATTCATTGGTCAAATTCACAATGGGCTTAACATGAAGGGGTTTGTCAACTTTGAATAATAATACAGCAAGCTTCCAGTAGAGCAGTGATGGCAAACCTATGGCATGGGTGCCCCAGGTGGCATGCAGAGCCATATCTTCTGACACGTGAGCTGTTGCCCTAGCTCAGCTCTAACATACATGGGTGTGCTGGCCAGCTGATTTTTGGCTCACACAGAGGCTTTGGGAGGGCGTTTTTGGTTTATAGAGAGCCTCCAGGAGAATGGAGGGGGTGTTTTTACTTTCCCCAGCTCCAGGGAAGCCTTTGGAGCCTGGGTAGGGTGAAACACAAGCCTACTGTGCCCATCAGAAGTTTGAAAACAGGCCATTTCTGGCCTCCAAAGGTCCTCTGGGACATGGAGGAAGCTGTTTTTGTCCTCCCAGGCATTGAATTAAGGTGTGAGCATTCGCGCATGTGTGATAGCGTGTGCACATGCTTTTTTGGCACCTGAGGGGAAAAAATGTTCACCTTCCCTGCAATAGAGCATTAATAAATGCAAAGAAAACATGGGGGGGACTGATTCTGTAAAGATATTAGACTCAATATGTATCTTATATCATCTTTCAAGAATTATGGAATATTTCTTTAAGGAACAGCTCTCTGTAATCTCACCCCCCACCTGTCTTTACATATACAGTGGTACCTCTACTTTTCCAGATAAGAACTGGGCATTTAAGATTTTTTTGCCTCTAATTAAGAACCATTTTTTACTTAAGAACCCGAGCTCGGAAAAAATTCCCAAGAAATTTGAGAGCGGCATGAAGGCCCAGACAGTTTCCTGCCATTCCCACTTTAATCCCAGCCATCTCAAGCTTTTCTGGGCTACCAGAGGAGCCTTTCAGTGGCGCTTAAGGAGGCTTTGGCAGTTCAGAGCAAACAAAGCATTTCCCTTTCTCTGGGCATTTGGAGAGGGAATAAACCTCTGCCAGTGGCCAGAGAAAAGAAACGCTCCCTTCGCTCTGGGCAGCCAAGGAAACACCACAGCGAAGGAAAGGCGCCAGCTACAAAGCGAGTGAGCGAGAGGAGAGGGGAGCCCTTCAGCATGGGAAGGAAGAGGCAGTAGGTAGCAGCAGCAGCAGCCAGTGTATGGGAGGCAGTGTATGGGTGGCAGCCTCGCGCCGGGCGTATTGGAGGCACGTGCTCCTCCTCACCAACTCAGAGTCCCTTTTCCTTTTTAAAGCCTTTTTTAAGCCTCATCTTCTTCCTTCGGCAGCAACTGTCCTCCTCCTCCTCTTCCTCCCTCTCCTCCCACCCAAATTCCAAGCTTTTATTTCTTTCCTAATGGGTTTGCATGCATTATTTGCTTTTACATTTATTCCTATGGGAAAAATTGCTTCTACTTAAGAATGTTTCTACTTAAGAACCTGGTCACAGAACGAATTAAGTTCTTAAGCAGAGGTACCACTGTATGGAAGAGATTCTAACACAGGAGGAAGCTAATTCTCCAGAATTATGGATCATCAAATGCAAATGCAGACGACAGAGACAAAGAGGCAAAAGAGCGGGAATTTTAAATAGACTAAGGAATAAGGATTTTTTTAAAAACAAAACACTCCCTTCAATCTTTCTTACCAATTTATGTTCACCTGCTAATAAGATGGATGAAATATTCCTTTTAAACAGATGCAATTCTGATTTTTACAATGCATCTGTGTTTTGAGGGTAGGAGTTGAAACAGTTTATGTTCAGGATGCAAAAGGTCAGTAAATATTTTTACAGCCCTCTTTTTGACTTGTGCAGTATTCAGGTCCTCAGTGGAAGGCAGGTTGGCATCAATTGCTTTTTTCTGCAGTTCTGATTATTTCCTGATTGCTTATTTGTACTGTATGACAATAATTAAGTGCTGTACCTCATGATTCCTGATAATGGTACCTTAATTATATCTTAATGGTACTACCTCTACTTCTAATCCTCAATAATGTTTGGTTAACTTATGTAATTATACAATTAATATGGTATAAGGAAGCAACTATAAAAGGTTGACACAATTTGGCTTTTAAATTACAGAATTATTCTATGAACTCATAAATGTGGTGGAATTAATTATCTGATACAAGATAAAATATACTAATTTGCATGGATAAAATCTCTGCTGTGTGTAGAAACTTCTCAGTTGAACTTCAATTTTGCATGCAGGCTTTTGGTGGCCAGTGAAAATGACTTGGGCTGCTAAAATCAATATGATGATTCTGTTTTGCATAACTTCTTAATGACCATTGAAAATTGTAAGAGAATTGGAACAAGCTACCAAGCTAATAATAATTTTCCATGAGTGGTTACTCATTTCTTTTTCACTGTAGAGAGGTTCCAAAAAATCAACAATATAAGTTTTTCTCACTTACATTAAGTAAAAGTTTGCATTTTATCAATTATTATGAAAATAATCATTTCTTTTATTTTCCCTTTGTGCCTCTGTGTGATACTGAAGGATCTCAGGGACCGCCTTCTGCTGCACGAATCCCAGCGACCAGTTAGGTCCCACCGAGTGGGCCTTCTCCGGGTCCCATCAACTAAACAATGCCGCTTGGCGGGACCCAGGGGAAGAGCCTTCTCTGTGGCGGCCCCGGCCCTCTGGAACCAACTCTCCCCAGAGATTAAAATTGCCCCCACCCTCCTTGCCTTTCATAAGCTACTTAAAACCCACCTCTGCCGCCAGGCATGGGGGAATTGAGATACCCTTTCCCCCCAGGCCTTTACAATTTTATGCATGGTATATCTGTATGTATGTTTGGTTTTTTTATTATAATGGGTTTTAATTGTTTTTAGTATTGGATTATTGTTATACACTGTCTTATTATTGCTGTTAGCCGCCCCGAGTCTCCGGAGAGGGACGGCATACAAATCCAATAAATAAATAAATAAAATAAATAAATAAATGTGTGTGGAATCTGAATGGTACATCAATCCCTTCATTATATTATTGTAGTTATTTCATCATTGCTCCAGCAGAATCTCATGATATCTCTCTAACTTCTCTGTGTTAGGTTATGCTCTGTGGAACTAAAATAGCATATCTCTCAGATGTCTGGGAGACAGCTTCCCTTTCTGAAACCTTTCTCTGCTTTTTGTAGAAAATTAATTATCTCCTGATTATGGCTCTCATTGGTCTGGGCCATTAGTAAAGTGATGATTTGTATTACCTTGCAACTACTCTTAAATGATCAAAATGGTCTTTATCCACCACACAAAAGTTTTTAATTATTCTCCAAAACACTTAAAGGCAGGACAAAAAGCAATGGGTGGAAAGTAATTAAGAAGAGATCCAACCTAGAACTTAGGAAGAATTTCCTCACAGTTAGAACAATTGATCACTGGAACAGCTTGCCTTCCGAATTCTGGGTGCTCCAACTATGGAAGAGTTTTTAAAAGATATTGGGCAACCATTTGTCTGAAATGATATACAGTTTCCTGCTCGAGCAGGGGGTTAGACTACGACACCTCTATGGTACCTTCCAACTCTGTTATTCTGTTATTTTACCTATGGAAAAGTGGGAAACCAAAATATTCATGAGTTCTCCTCCTCTGCCCTTAAAACATATTGTACTGCTAGAAAAATCCCCTTTGGTATCTCTGAAGCAGAAGAAAATAGTGCAGAATCATCCTCTTTCTCTACCTGTGTGAGCATCTTACATTGCCTTATACTGCTCATGAGAATTAATCTAGGGCAGTGTCTTGTTGTCTTACCTTTGAAGGTGCTGATATTAAATTTGGGACCAGCTGCATGCATAACACATTTGTGAGATAGATTTAACAAATACAGTGGGCTACACTTTCATATAAGTAAGTAAACAATATGCTTTTTCCTCTCTAGTAGCATCTTCTTAAAACAAAATTGAACTTTTTACCTTCCAGAAGTTGCATATATCTTTACTGTGTATCTGTGCATCTTACACAGAAAAAAACAGAATGACTTCTTTAAAAAAAAACATTTCATGGGTACCACTTTTTCACACCTTCTTTTATACAGGGTTAAAAAATATCTTGCAAGAACAGTAGCAGAGAGTTAAATTATATAAATGCTAGATTCTACTCATATATTTACACACTGATATTTTAAATACCCAGATGGTTGCAAAATTGTTTAATAACAATATGTTGAGATTCAATCTTGCCCCAATTCAGCAAGATTTTTTTCAGACAGACAAACAGACAGACAGACAGACAGACAGATCTTAAAATATTGATCTGCAACCTATGGCCACCACAAAACCTTGGGTATAGATAACTTTAAAAGCTGCCACTAAATTGTCATTTTCTAAGTATGATAGATGGTAATACAATATCTGTCTGTATTTTTGCAGCCCCAAACAAATCTCAATTTAATGAATTAAATTGGAAAAGGAATAAAATGAAATGAATCAAGTTTTTGCCTTGGTTGCATATGATGCTTTTTGGAATGAAAACTCTGTTGCATTACTCAAAGGCTAAATTCAATATTCAGCCCAGAAAGGTTGCCCTTAACATTTGCAATGCACCAATTGTAATTTGATGTATGTGCTCAAGGTGGATGAATTTCCCCACTGAAGATTAAACCCAAGATTAACTCTCTGAAATTCAGATACTCTATTTGGAAATATGCTGCCTTTCTTCTTTTATATTGTAGTGATTTTTAATACTTCATTCTTTGCAACTTTCTTAGAAGCCTGCTCTCTTTACAGTGGAATTATAGTAGCTTGTTATGGAAACACCACAAATGTGTAAATGTTAAAAGTATATATTGTGTAGAATGCCCAGCTGGCGACTTATCGTCAGACGGATTTGCTGCGGGGCCGGGGAAACGTGGTCCCCAGTGTAGCCGCCATCTTGTTTGCCCGGGATCTTGTGAGATTTCGCAAGATCCCGGCCATGTCTGTCATCAGCGCCGGTCGATGACGTCGTTGGGGCATGGCCAGCCAGCCCTTTATAAAGGGCTGTGCTGGCTTGGGTTCTCCTTTTTGTCCCGACAACAAGCAGGTTAATACCCGGCTGGTGTTTGCTGAAGACAAAGATGAGCGATGCGGAGGCCCTGGCCGGGCAGGCTTCAGTGGCATCCGGAACGGTCTCCGAAGGATCTTCTTCAGGGACACCTGGTGCCATGGTGTCAGGTGAGGTGGTTATGCAGTCACATTACACACTGCCCCTCCCCTTATCCAGGCAGGTTTTCATGCCACCAGCTTCAGGGAGTGGGGTCACTAACTACACCATGGCTTCAGGGAGTGGGGTCACTAGCTACACCATGGCTCGCCCTGCCCTTAGCTGTAATCAGGTTTGGGCTACACCTGCTGCTGCTGCTGCGGCAGCCCAGACCCCCGTGGCATCTGCGGCCCCTCTGGCTGGGGCAGGCACAGGGACCATGGCAGCAGCTACGGTGCCAGATCCTTTGGCTATCATATGGCTATTGCCATTCCTTGGGGGTTGCCTTCCACCCCCCTTGGGCTTTCATTTGCATCCCTCCATTCAGGAGCGAATTTGGAGGGGGGGAATATGTAGATTTGTTCTCCCTTCTTAATCAGGAAGTGCCCCAGAAGGATAAGGATGAAGAGCCGAAGACCGACCAGCCTAAAAAGGTCAAGGTAGATAGGTATTTCAGCTCATGGCTGTATGCCTTTCTGACCTATATGTTGGTGGTCATTGAGAGGGAGCCCGCGTGGACTTCCTTCATGATTAAGTATATTGATCTCATCACTTGTGCTCCCTATGACTACAAGAGTACTGCATGGTTGCAGTATGATGAGTCTTTTAGGATGTGGGTGGCATTTGAATGCACCCTGCCTTGGGACATGGTGATCCCTGATTTATGGTTCCGTGCTATTCAGCTTGCTCGGGCTGGGGGCGGCGAGCGCACTGACAGCGGCCACTTTATGAAGGGCAAGGCAGTGGCGACTCCTGCACAGACTGGCCAAGAGATGCGATGGAGCTGCCAGACTCTGGTAAGATCCACGTCTCACCCAGTTGGCAGGTCAGGCAGGGTATGGGGCAGGCACTAAAAGAGTGCTGTCCTAAAACTTCCTTGCTGCTTGGTTTGGGGTAAATGGTGCCTGGCAGGCCCAAGTGTGATGGGTGGGCAGGTGAGTGGAACAGTTACATGACTCACTCAAATTGCAGGGATTTGGGCATCATTTATGTGACTGGGATGCCTGCAGGATATCTGGCTTATGAAACAGGCTAGGCCAAGAAAGGAGGCACTGTGAGGGAGCCCATTTCTCACATTGGCTGTGTGGGGTTGGGCCTTGAAGCACCAACCTGAGCAGACACCAAGCTGGAGGCAGGGGGGGGGTCAGTTTCCTTACACAGTTGCCTGACCTCCACCATTTTTATCAGGTGTGTGTGACAGAGAGAGAGAGAGAAAGAGAGATAGAAAGAGAAACGGTGGAAGCCCTTTAAAACAGTGTTGCCTACAATTCTTGTTACTCCCCTCCATCATTTCTCTTTCTTATTCTCTCACATTCTCTTTCTCTCACACACAGAGACATTTGATTGCTTGAAAGGGACAGGCTGCTCTTTGCTGCTATTGTAAGCACATATTTCCCACAATCACCTTTCCTTTAATCAAGCAGCAGCCTGGTATTGGAGGGGTGATTCCAATGGGCCCCATGGCTTTCTGCCTCAGTGTATCAGGAGCCTAAGCAACACCCATGCAGAGCAGACCATGGTTAGGTCCCACAGAGTTGGCCTTCTCTGGGTCCCGTCGACTAAACAATGTCATCTGGTGGGACCCAGGGGAAGAGCCTTCTCTGTGGTGGCCCTGACCCTCTGGAACCAGCTCCCCCCAGGGATCAGGACTGCCCCCACCCTCCTTGCCTTTCATAAACTTCTTAAAACCCACCTCTGTCGTCAGGCATGGGGGAACTGAGACATTCCCCCCCCCTTGCCTATGTAGCTGTATGTATATTACGTGTATGCTTTTTTATATATTGGGGTTTTTTTAGGCTTTTTAATGTAAAATTGTTATTTTAAACTTTAATATTAGATTTGTTACTATATATTGTTTTTATCGTTGTTGTGAGCTGCCCCGAGTCTGCGGAGAGGGGGGGTATACAAATCTAATAAATAATAATAATAATAATAATAATAATAATAATAATAATAATAATAATAATAATGGTTGCTGCTTGCTCCATAGATGCAAAGTAAGCTGCGGAACAGAGGGATCCTCAACTACAAGATTGCCTAGCACTGTGGACAGAACTGGGGCTAGCAAGAGTGTGCTGAAAATATCTCCAGGAACCCGGAGAGAGAGAATTCCTGGCCTTCGGTCGATCAGGTGATCAACAGACCATAGTTAAGGGGCCTAGCAGCCTTGAGGTGACCAGGGAAGGGCTGTGTCTGTGCTGTCCTCACCCAACCCTTCACTAGGGGCTTCTTTTCAGGGGAGGGCATATATTTGCACCCATCCCAAAAATCAGGCTTGGCCTTATTTTCAGGGCATGTTGTATTTTCGGGAAAACAGTAGATAAGAATCAAAATCCAAGAAGGGGTATCAGTTGCTATCTAAAGAGGGTATTCAACTACAATTCTATTACATCAAAGATGATAACAAAGAAGAGTGCTTCTGAAAAACTGGCCAGCAACCCATACAAATACCAGAAAAGCATAACGTTTGATAAGGAAATGGAAATGGTTTGATTAGATCAGTTCTATTAAAAGCACTGAAGGACAATAAATGATTCAATAGAGGTAATCTGCCATTCAGGTTTGCACAGTAATCCACTTGTGGTCTTTGTCAAAATCTTTTGACAAGCTAATTAAAAGAAGACAGTTATGCAGCACCGAGTGTTTACTTTTTACAAAACAAATCAACCAATTGACAAACTTCTGCATCCATATTTTCCCCATCAGCGATGTCATGGTGACCTTTCTTGATAGCATAAATAAACTCTTTT
Source organism: Erythrolamprus reginae (assembly GCF_031021105.1). NCBI lineage: Eukaryota > Metazoa > Chordata > Lepidosauria > Squamata > Dipsadidae > Erythrolamprus > Erythrolamprus reginae. Next base: position 290,162,293 of record NC_091950.1, on the reverse strand, counting down.
TTTCCTCATGATAGCTTCATGACAGCTTAGTATTTAAATAATGTACCTTTCTATTTGAGAGACAGAATGCAAATTGAAGGTCTCGGAAAGTTTACTTATTGCAATGCCATAGCTGGTTCAGGGCAACCTCCGATGGTGGAGAAATATTTCGGTCCTCAGGAATTAGAATCAATTGGGCATTTATCACCACTTGCAACCTATACATTCTATTTTCTTCTTCTTTCAGTCCCCCCCCCCTAAAACACAACAAAACATTAAGGTGGAAAGAAAGTGTCCTCTTTATTTCAAAGCATATGATTTTTCATCTTGTTCTTTCATTTTCATTGTCCAATGAAAACTAATCCCATTACTCAGGTGGGTAAGAAAGGAATAATTTTACCACCTACACACTCAAACATCAGTTTGCTAGTATTCCTCCTGATCATCCAAGACTACTAAAAGAGGGCACCTCTCCTGTTTTGATCTATTGATAGGTTTGTTTTTTGCTTTCCTGAAAAAAAGCCTTCAATTCCTACCTACTTCTATCATTGTCTAAGAAATCAGTGTATCCACAGGGAACAATTGTGCATTTCCATTCTTAGAAGTTTCAAAGAGCTGATGAGAAAACTTATTTCTAGGTTACATCAATGCATCAAGAACAAAAATAATTTTATTTTCAGTCCTCCATTGTGAAGCTCACTAAGTTTCTCTGTGGAAACTATAAAGAATACTCAGGTTTGTGAATAATAGCCAACATGTCCTTGATTCAGCTAGTAGAACCATTCTAATTACTATAATACCTATAGTAAGTGGAACTGTGTTGAGTGAATGTGAAAGCAATGTGGCTTAATGCGTGGCCGACGGCTTAAAAACCGCCAGCCGAAATTACCTCCAGGGCTGGGGAGACGCTGCCGGCAGCTCTTTCGAGCTCTGGACTTCCGGGTTCCTTTGGAACCCGGAAGTTCGGCTTTTGGCAGCGCGCCAAGGTAGCGCGCTGCCTGCTGGTTGGGGGAGGTCCTGAGCCGCCCTATTTAAGGGCGATTCAGGCAGGACCTCCCCCTCGCCCTTGGCCTTCCTGTAAGCGAACACCCGCCCACCCTCCGCTATCAACAGTGTGTCCTGAGGAGGTCGCCTTGGGGCCGAATAGGAATTTTTTGCGGCCTCCCTTTAGAGGCGGCCGTTTTTTCGCCTATTCCACACTGACGGCGTGGACTGGATTGGTTAGGGGGTGCGGCGCACTTGGATATCAGTATAGGCCTCCCTCTGGTCATTGGGGTTTGGCAGGTTAGGGGCGGAAATGGGCATTTAGAAGCAACTGCGCATGCTCCTTTGGGCATCCTTCAAAGGGTGATGGACCGCCTCTCTCCAGGAACTAGAGGTTGGAGCAACGTCGGGGATTGGAGAGAGGATGTCCATGGGAATCACCGGATCCAATTTCCCACGGGGATTGGAGGGTGAACTCCTCCCACATGACGAAGGGCCGTGGCTTGGATCCAGGTGAAGGTGGCTACCTTCACCTGGTTCAGCAAGGAGTTTTTGCCCAATGTTGCCAAGGAATTTTCTGGTAGGAATTTCCGCCCCGTTAGTTTTGGGCTCTGCAGGTCCTTAGTTCGTTCTGAATTTAAATATTTAAATTGATGTATTTAAATTTATTTAAATTTATGTTAATTCAATAAATGACCCGTATTTAATCCACAACATGTCTCAGCGTCATTACTCCGCCTCCGGGGGTAAATGAAATTTGTGGTTTGGTACTCTATATGTCTAGGAGCCATCGCTTTGAGTTGAAGACTTTGGCCTGCCACTAGGCACATTCTAGTTTACAAAAAAAATGTATTTCTCCTATTTTGATGAATTTTATGTCAGGAAAAAAAATATTAAAAAGTGTTAGCTCAGCTATACTTTAAGGCAAATGAAAGTTGCATTAAAAATTGGACTGAAATGTTGTCTGCCATTTGGAATGGCAAACATTTTCCTCCTTTTTGCCAAACCTGACTCTGCTTCCATGTTATCTTCGAATGACTCTGCACCTGCTTCCCAGACATACTGGCTACTCTCAAGGGTACAACCTAGCCAGAATCCAAATGATCCCAGACCTTTGAAGATTTCCTCTGTGTAAAATGAATTTCACCATGCAAAAGAAAATACAAACATGTGTACTCTATACTGCCAAATTCAACAGAATAAGAAAGATGGATTATTATTATTTCTCATTTCACAGATGTGGCTGTCCATAGTTAAACAGTTGCATAACAAGAAAAGAAGAGAGGAAAGCTCTTATTCTTGAGTAGGGAAAATGCAAAATTTGCTCTTTCTGATTCTTCCTCCTTTTTGGTGGTTTTTTTTTATTCTATGAAAAAAATTGTATCAGAAATATGGTTGATCCCAAGCTTAAAATGAAAAAGGACAAGCTTATTCCTATGGTATACAGTAGTACCTCTAGATACGAGCTGCTCCACATGTGAGTATTCCAAGTTACAAGCCACGATGCGAGCGAAATTTCTGTTCGACACCCGAGCTCAAATTCGGGATACGAACTGAGCTTCCACTAGGTGGCGCAAGAATCCTTGCTTCTGGTTATCTCAGCGTGAAAAACAAAGTCTAAAGGCATTCGTTCGAGATGCAAGTTGATCGACTTACGAGCTCGGGTCTGGAATGAATTAAACTCGTATGTCGAGGTACCACTGTATATGCTTTTTTGAAATAAGGTTTTATAGTTTTATAGTATTAAATTAATTGACAAAAGAAAAATAGCACACAGAAGTACAACTGATACAAGGAGGAGGAGAGTGGAAAATTCTATTGAAGAAAGCATTTTGTCCCAAATTTATCACATTGGTATAATTTTGACTAGTTTGCCTTTTCTTGCAAAAAATAAAAAAAAATAAAATTAAAGGTCGGTTGGCTACATGTATCAGTAATTAATTTTAGCACGCATCATGTTTAAATTTGTCATTACGATTTAATGTAATATTTTTTTGGTATCCCCTGCATATGAAAGATCCACTTCTTGATGACTTGATAGAGCTTAAATACTGGGTCCTATCAAGCACAATATGAATGTTTTTTAAGTGGCGTTTGTAGTGTTTTTAAACTTTTTAGCAGTACAGACAAGAAATGCTAAAGTCAGATTAAAATGGAAAAAAAGATGGGCGCAGGGCTGGCACTGGCTCACTGGCTGGGCCAGGATGGAGGTGCCAGCCCCATGCCCATGCCCAGCGCAGTGCCAGCATGTACAGCATCCAGCAACACATCCAGCTGCCACCATCAGTGCCTCCACACTGGAGCTCCTGCTTGCAGCTGACCGCCCCTCCGTCCACCCCGCAGCTACAGCCCATGACAGTGCTGCTGGCACCCTCCCGCTCCTACTTTGACCCCTGCTTGGCAGCACTGCCTTCACTGCCCTCACTACTGTCCCATGTCTGCCAGAGCTGCCTGAGCCCTTCCTGCTGCAAAGCTCACCTTCTGCCGCTGGGCCCCAAAGCTCACCTGCTGCCACCATCAGGGAAGCTCCAGCCGGGTGGGGCATTGCAGCTGCGGGAGAGGCCGCCTCCATAGCCAAAGGGCAGAAGCTCAGTGCCTCCCAGGAAGAGCTGTGTGCGCGTTTGTTCCAAACTTTTTGCAAACTTTGCCAGGCTTCGGGACTGGGAGTGAACCAGCTCCAAAATCAGGACATTTTTGAACCACCATGGGATGTGGGGAAAATCATTTAAAAGCGGGTCATTTTATAATAGCATGGAACAATGAGTAATTCAATGAATATTCAGTCCAGACTACAAACCTACAGGAGAACATTGGTGTGTACTTCAGAAGAATCTCAAAAGCTGTATCAAAAGCTCAAAGGTTTTTTTAAAAAATTAAGCTTCTGGATTCTGCCTGTTTTCTCTGAAAGCAACTATATCAGCTAGAAAATATAATATTATCATGTTATCTAAATTCAGCCTCAGATGGTTGAACAATCCCTGAGTATCTCTGTTATAGATCTTATTTGACATATCTGGTGTTGAAGTTGTTAAAATATTAATCTCCACTTTATCAAAGAAATATATCTGTATCTGAAAAGAAGGCATACTCATGTTTTACTTAGGTAGTGTTCACCTCACTGAAACTAAGGAGTAAGAATCTACTTTAAAACATTTTCACATGTGTAGCAGTAAATTATGCCTTTGCCATATGATAACTGACTAATTTTTTGTTTCCTGCTCCCCAACCTGTATCATTATAAGAGAGGTGTCCGTGTTCCTGGAAGAGAAGTGTGGGAAAATGTCAGAAATATATGCTAAGTGGACTATATATGCTTCAACAGAGTTGCCCTAGTTGGGAAGATCATCCCAGCTGCCCAGCTAAAGGAAGTAAGCATCTATCTCGACAGTAGCAGTATAGGAAGATGGCGGAAGTGGATGATCAGTTTAATGACAATGGCAAAGACATAATTTCATATTTTACACAGAAAACCAAGTAAGATGAAGTGATTCACAATAAGCTGTCAGATAAGGAACCCTTCACATTGAATGGTACTCAGTATGCCTCTAAGGAAGAACTGAGTACTAATATGGCTCCACAGACAACTGATTCCTATGGCAATTATCCAAGGTAATGCTCTAGCCATTTATGTAGAGATTGAACTTGACCATAATTTTTGACAAAGTATGACACAGCCAGAACATGCAAGCGAGATGTACTGTTTGGGGCTGGAGATAGGAATGCTAAATTTGGACATAATATAAAGTGTTGTGGTTAGCTCTGGCCCAGCTCCTTCCCCAAGGACTGTGGATGTGGGGGAGACATCCACATGCTGCAGGCCTGTTTTGTCCCCGGTGGAATCTGATGATGAAGGCTCCTCTGACCAAGAAGACATGAATGACAGGGAGGAGGAGAGTGTCGCAGACAGCTCAGAAGGAGATCAATTATCTAGCTCCTCCTTGGATTCAGAACAAGAGTTAATGATACAGCCACACATGTGGAGAGCGATGCATAGGCAACAACAACTAAGAGATTATTATCAAAGAAAATGAGGCCACCTGTGGTTGGGTGGGGCTGTGGTAATTAGTGAGGCTGCTATAAATAGCAGCCTGTGGGTTTTGCCATTGTGGAGGATTATCTGATCCTTGTGTTTCGTGACTGCTTTACTGACTTTGACCTTTTGTGTGTTGATTTTTCCCTGCTTTGAAACTAAACCAGAGCAAAGTGTGTTTCACTTTGTGAAAGAAGAAGGACTGTGAATTGCCTCACAGCTGCAAGCTAAGTATCACAGAACTGATAAGGGACTTGTACAAATTACCAGTTTGTTTGGAGACCAGTGCTCTTTGCTATACTAAAAGAGGGCTTGGATTAAGTGAATTTTCATTATAAAGAACATTGTTTTGACTTTTCAAACCTGTGTGTGTCTGAAATTTGTACCTGTGAATTTTTTGGGAGGAGTGTACCAGAGAGCCTGGCAGAACATAAAGGAAAGCAGTTTAGAGAATAAACGCAGAAGAAAGAAATTACACTTTCTGCCAACCCAAGTAAAGATGGAAGGATTATACAGAAATTATGTACACCAAGAAGTCAACATCTAAGACACCTTAGAAAAATATTCATACAATATTCCCTATATTCCCTATTTACACAATATTCTCTATTGTAGAAAAAGAAGTTAATCAATAATTCTGTCATTACCAGATAGTGTCAGGGTTCCAAATAGCATCCAAAACTAAATCAGAGTCTGAGTCAAAGTATTCCCCAAAATCCCAAAATATTATTAGAACCATGTTGATCCATCTGGGTGAAACCTGAATCTGAAGTTCCAAGGGTTTCACCATCCAGTTGAAAGTTCAGTCCCAAACCTCCACCCCCGCAAGTTCATCACATTCTCCAATCTCCAAGTGCCATGCTGGCAAAGGGTGGATAGAAGGGTAGAAAAACACCAGAACTGTTGTTTGGTATTACAAGTTAAATTCATATTTTGCAGAGATCTACCTATTCATATTTTGCAGAGATCTACCTCATTCAAGAGGAGGTAGGATTCTTAGAAGATTAACAGTTGATTAACCTCTGGAATTTTATCCTTGCTCCCTTTTTGTCAGAATATCACAGCCTATGACAAAGTATTATCACATACCTGACAGTGATGAAATTGAGCCCATCAAACTGCAGCATCACCTGTTCCATTTGTTGAATAAAATGATTTTCATTCAACAGATGCATTCAAAGACCATTTGAGAAATATATGTAAATTATTCTCAAATGAATTGTTTTCTCCAATTTCATCAAAGCATGATCCAAAATATTTATAGCATCAATGTTATAGTGTTAAATAGTAGGAATGAAAGATTAGAATAATATTTATATAGAAAAATAACTTCAATAGAGACAATGTAAGATATCTGGGAGGCTATTATGCAACTGCAGGAAAAGGCATGGCTTCAAAAAAGCATTCAGCTGGGTGACAGAAAGTGACCATGAAACCCAAAGCAACATTGGCTATTTCTAATCAGAATATTGCACATCACCATTCTCAGTCTAGCCATTGGTATTAAATACCATTTCCTGTTATTTCCTCCTCAACTATCTGCTTGGAAAATCTACTACTTGTGTCTTTTGTAAAAATATTAGTTGCCCATAAGAAATCCATTTAGGTTTCCATTGTTTCATACTTACACTTACCTATGCTTACTGTGACCAGCTATAATAATATGCATGTATGTGTCTGTGGGTTTGTTTGTTTGTGTGTGCATGCATGCATGTGCACATATAATCTCTATCTCTCCCTCACTCCCACATCTCTCTCTGCCTGGGATGCTGAGGGTTTGGAGCAGTTGTTTCTGGGATCTGTTGAAGCCATTCTTCTACCTTAGGAGCAGTGATGGGCTACCAAAATTTTTACTACCACACTGTGGGCATGGCTTATGCATTTTCTTTCAACATCTTTCAGTGCAAATCTATCTATCTATCTATCTATCTATCTATCTATCTATCTATCTATCTATCTATCTATCTATCATCTACCTACCTACCTACCTACCTACCTATCTACCTATCTATCTATTTGATTTCTATGCCGCCCTTCTCGAGGCCACTCAGGGCGGTGTACAACAATTGGGTGTTCTGGGGTGGAGCTGCATTTTTGCTACCCTACTGCATTTCCCCCTTTCAGTAGCCCACTCCTGATTATCTACTATATAAAGTGTATGTACACATACGCACGCACAGCTCTTCTAAAATTATACTCATTCAACCTCATTTACTGTGATAGGAAAAACATACCCAGAGCCCAGAAGGGAAGAAAAGGGGGGGGGGAATCAAAATGTTGCTACTGGTACTGCGTACCTGACCACCACTGCTTAGGAATCACCACCACTGCTTAGGAATCACCACCCTGAGTGCTCCTACCACTCCTGGGACCTTTTTGCCCTTTACTTTCCAAATTCTTTCTACATCCTCTTCAGACCTTGCTATTGAAATAGCTTCGCATATTCCTTCTTCCTGATGTTGCTGTCATTTTTGGAACTACATCTACCATCACCTCTATCTTCTGGTCCCTAACTACTACCATGATATTTGGTTGATTGGCCAGTACCTACCTGCCAATCTAATCTGGAAATCTAACAAATTTAGTTCTGTTATTCTCCATGACCTTCTGTGGAATGTCCAATCTGGACTTAGGACATTCTAATTCATATATAGGGCAGATGGTCCTGTCACCATACCAGGAATTTGGTTGTGTCATTCACTCTATGCTCTCCCAGGTTGCATCTTACACTCTGTCTTTGTGTTGGACTGTTTTTTATGCCTCCCTGAATAATCTGAACCTTTGGTGTTATCTAGTGTGGTAGATCCCCTTCTTCGATGAAACTGGGGTTTAGTATCTGTTCTTGTGCTGCTATGTTCAGTTCATCAGCACAGTCTTTCGGTCCAGCCCTTTCCAGTTATTGGAAAGTAGGGTTTCTCAATGCCTGCCACCTCAGCTATTTGTTGATGATTCATCCAATACAGATTCTTGTCTTGCTATGACAATTCCTCTGTTTTATCTTTTTCCCATATCTTCTGCTGCTTTGGGCATTTTCTCAGCACTCATCTTTGAGAGTGCCCTATTTCCATTTGGTATACAATCTCTGCATATTGGACCTGGGGTAGAAACCCCTGTACACTGTGAAGAGCCTCTAAGTCTTCATATTGGCAACTTCCATGTCCTTCTTCGACCAGTTTACCATACTGGAAGGATAGCTGATGATGGCACTGGTACCATCTAACACTTCAATCATTAGATATACAGCAGAAATAATCATCTGGACTCAAGCTGAAGTATAAGCTGTGGACAGGTTTTCCATTATGGTTGCAAGTCATGCTGCTCATTAAGTGAAGCTTCCCTATGAGGATATTAAGTGACAAGCAGATAATTCAGTAGTGTATGAGGTGCCTTTGGGTAAAGGAGAAGGTGCAGACTTGCCTGCACTAGGGGTCCCAAGTCCTCCTTTATTTCCTGAAGCACACTGTGTTACCCACAGGTCACAGACCTGGTTCCTCCCCATGCTGCCATGTTCCCACCAGTTTTTAGGCATGCGTCCTACCCAACCACTCAGCCATCCAGGGGAGCCTAAAGCTGACTGCAGAAGCTGCCGGTACATGTGTGGCTGTTGCAGTTTGCTGTCCTTGGTCTGCTCCCAATTCAGCCAATGAAGGAAGCCTAAATCTGTCCGCAGAAACTACTGGCACACATGAGGCTGTTGCAGTTTGAAGGCCTCAGCCTGCTTCCAAACCCAGGTGCTCAAGTCGGCTGCAAAAGCTACCTTTTAACAATGTCAGACAATAGCATCTGCTATTATTTGGAAGGCTTAATAGGTGGACAAAAAATGCCAGTTCACATATATGGCTAACCGTATAACCATAATAATAGCATTTAATTTATGTACTTTCAATAAGTCCCAGTGAGAAGAGGAGGGGCGAGGGGAGAGGAAAAGGGCAAGACTAAAAGAGTGTTTTAATGCGTCTTTCAATTGACTTTTGTGTATGTGCTAGAATTCCACAACTTAGAATTTCTTCTGTGACAGAATTCTGTTTTTACTGTGTTAACAGGAGGATCATCAGAGTATATTTTGCTTCTACAGAGACGGTACATTGGTCAGGAATTCAAGCCAGTCTTCTGGATCAAGCATTAATTTTAAAAGGATTACAAACAATGGAGGTCCGCGGCTGATCAAATAAACAGCCCTTGCCCATTGCAAGTGTTTGGCGGCCAAAAAACGCCTCCTGCTGGCTGCCGATTCAGCACCTGGGAGAAAGGATTTTAGACAGGCATCCCTCCCCCCAGTTCTTCCCCTCTAAATCTCCTTTCCTTTCATCTCATCAAAAAGAAAACAAAAGGAGCCTTTTTCTTTGGGTCATCGTAAATGCAAGCTAAATTGGGGAGATTCCACTGAGATGCTTCTTTTCAAAATTCAAAGAGGAGTTTTGAAGCGTTCTGTCTTTCAGGCATTTCAGGAGATGACTCTGTCGACTGCTCTATATGCAAATTTCAGCTTTCAAAATACAAAAAATTAAAGTGCCTCTTTAAAGAGACAAAATCCTTAAGAAAAAAAATCCTAAGTAAACAAGCGCTGATGAACACAGCCCTGAATTTTATTTCCATTTGGATCGTTTCATTGGAAGTTTGCCTTTGGAACTCCCCCCCCCCTGCAGCACGAACAACTTCCAGCAGTTTCTTCTAGTTAAAGAAAGTGGACTGACAATATGAAAGGACATCACACTCAGTCTTAGCTGCCCATTTCCGGGCCATTCTGTATTCCCAGCAATAATAGGATATTCAAATAGTGTCATGCCCCAACATAAGGTCTTTATATACTGATGTTGCTCTCTAGCCCCATTTAGTGGCCTGAGGGACAAATACCAAGTATATTGTTTGAAGACAGATTCTGGTGGATTGAGTGGATGAAACCTGCTAGAATAGGGTCAACAGTCCCACAGAGTCGGCCTTCTCCGGGTCCCGTCAACTAAACAATGTCAGTTGGCGGGCCCCAGGGAAGAGCCTTCTCTGTGGCGGCCCCGACTCTCTGGAACCAGCTCCCCCCAGAGATTAGAACTGTCCCTACCCTCCTTGCCTTTCGTAAACTCCTCAAAACCCACCTTTGTCGTCAGGCATGGGGGAATTGAGATATCTCCCCCGGGCCTATATAATTTATGTATGGTATGTTTGTAGGTATGTCTGCTTAAAAATGGGGTTTTCTTAACTACTTTAAATTTTTAAATTGTAAATTATTAGATTTGTTATGAATTGTTTATTATGTTGTGAGCCGCCCCGAGTCTACGGAAAGGGGCAGCATACAAATCTTATATATATATATATACCCCCCTCCCTGGTACAGAGCTGGAAGGGTTCTGATCTGATAGCTCTAACTGCTAGTTCTCTGCTTTACAAGGCAGAGTTCACCAGATTGAATCCCAGTAAAGGAAAGGGATGAGGCCAGAACAAGGCCGAAATGGGACCATCCTAGTCTCCCTTAATTTTAAAATTCCAGCTAAAACATTTAACATATATATATATATATATATATATATATATATATATATATATATATATATAATATATATACATACAAACAAACAAACAAACAAACAAACAAACAAACATGAAGGTGGGTTCCTGCAAGCGATGTGGTATGCCTAAGAGCACGGCAAGACAGGAAAAAATGTCCTGGTCAACCACTAGGAGAAGGGAAACTCTGACTGCAAACCTCCACTGCCTTGTGGCTATATCCATCATTGGAAAAGGCTTCAAGAGTAAACCTTGAGGCAAAATCTGGATCTGGAGTTCTGGAAGCAGTTTGTGACTGTGTACAGCCACCTTCTGATAACTCTTGCGATGTAGCTGGAACCAATCGTATTGACCTTTGCTATTCCATACGAATATTGCAGTGACATGGAGAGAGAGGATCTGCTGCTTGGGTAACAGTTTATCCTCCATACTAACCTACCCCAAACTTCATGCTCTGGGGAATTCAGAGCATGATGCCATGGTCTTGCGCGAGACTGAAGGATGCCAATGTAATGTTTGAAGATGACCCAACTCATTTTACTGGAAACCAAGACTTACGAAGAGAGACTGAGGGAACTGGGCATGGATAGCCTAGAGAAAAGGAGGGCCAGAGAAGACATGATAGCAGTCTACAAGTATATGAGGGGATGTCACAGAGTGGAGGGGATCACTTTATTCTCCAGGGCACCAGAGAGCCGGTCGAGGAACAACGGCTGGAAGCTGACCAAGGAGAGATTCAATATGGAGATAAGGACGAACTTCCTGACAGTCAGAGCAATCAACCAATGGAACAACCTACCAGCAGACATTGTGAACTCCAACACTGGACATTTTTAAGAGAAGATTGAACTGCCACTTGACTGGTGTGCTATAGGATTCCTGCTTGGGCAGGGGGTTGAACTTTATGGCCTTCATTGTCCCTTTCAACTCTAACAATAAATAAATAAATACTCAAGACAAGTGCATTCTGGGAACCCAGGCCCCATTTCCTATAGCATTTGTAGAAGGAAGAAGCACAAGAAGAATTCATCTTAATCTGTGGCAATGGTCATCCAAGGACAAACCCACAATCCCACTGCTCTAGAGTTTGAAATCCATGTGGGGGATAATAAAAAATGGTTTAGGAGTAGGAGTAGCAGCTTAGGGGAGAAGGTAGCGATGGGAGGAAGGGAAAACTCTAGAAAAAAATATTCAAGGAGATGGTATGTCTCATGGCTAAAGGGAGTCACTGGGCAAAGGAAGGATAGAAAGGTTGGTGAGATGGGCTCTGCTGGGATATTTCTGCCAATACTAGAAATTACTGACCAGAGGCAAAATTTTGTTTAGACTAAATTTGGAAGGCTGAAACCAAGTTTCCAGATTTGCATTGCACTGAACATTGCCCCAGATATTTTGGCAAATCCTCTGAAACTCATTTTCCTTGTTTTGTGTATGTCCAATTTATAAGGGTTGGGGGGAACCCTTCCAGATGTACATGGTATTATAACTGCGACACATAGTTTATCTCTTGGCCTATGTTTCTGGAGAATTTGGAATTCTATTTAGTGGCGTAATTAAGCATATGCATCATTTTAGCTAATGAAATAAAATACAGAAATGGTTATAAATCATTATGGGAACTGCTGTTTTGATGAAGCTTAGCTTTATATAATCCCTCCTCTCCTATCACTGATTTTAAAGTAGTAGAAATGTTTTCAGGTATAACTAAAAACCTTTGCGCAACTTTGCTAGTGTTCAGTTGCGACCCTATTTGGATTAGGAGGCTCTTCTCACAGTCACTCATTCTCTTGTTACCTCATGGCTTAATTGTTTGTTTGTTTGTTTGTTTGTTTGTTTGTTTGTTTGTTTGTTTGTTTGTTTGACTTCTATGCTGCCCAGTGAGGCTTACAATAATAATATAAATACAATGTATGGTAAATAGATACAAAGCAGTAAAAAAAGTTGGTCCAGAATGCAACTGTGTGAGCTACACCCACATTACACCAATCCTCCGTGGCCTGCACTGGGTCCCGATTGGTCTCTGGATTCAATTCAAGATGTTGGTAATTACATTTAAAGCCCTGCATGGCTAATGTCCAGACTATCTTTGAGACAACCTTCTACCACATAGCTCCCAGAAACCAGTAAGGGCCCACAGAGTTGGTCTTCTCCGGGTCCCGTCAGCTAAACAGTGTCGGCTGGTGGGTCCACAGGGGAAGGCCTTCTTTGTGGCTGTTCTGATTCTCTAGAACCAGTTACCTCCTGAGATCCACACTACCTCACCCTATTGGCCTTCTGGAAAATGGTAAAAACATGGCTTTTTTGGCAGGCCTGGGGCCATTGATCTGATGGTGGTAACCATCAAGATCCGGCCATAAATAATATGCATGGGTTTAAACTGTTGTATTTCAATTGTTTTTAAACTGTTTTAGAGGTTTTAGTATTATTTGGATGTTTTATATTTTTGGTTGTGAGCCGCCTAGAGTCCCTAGGGAGTAAGGCTGCATAAAAATTGAATGAATGAATGAAAGAACGAAAGAACGAAAGAACGAAAGAACGGAAGAACGAAAGAACGAAAGAATGAAAGAACGAAAGAACGAAAGAACGAAAGAACGAAAGAACGAAAGAACGAAAGAACGAAAGAACGAAAGAACGAAAGAACGAAAGAACGAAAGAACGAAAGAACGAAAGAACGAAAGAACGAAAGAACGAAAGAACGAAAGAACGAAAGAACGAAAGAACGAAAGAACGAAAGAACGAAAGAACGAAAGAACGAAAGAACGAAAGAACGAAAGAACGAAAGAACGAAAGAACGAAAGAACGAAAGAACGAAAGAACGAAAGAACGAAAGAACGAACCAAGCAACCAAGCAACCAAGCAACCAAGCAACCAAGCAACCAAGCAACTGGAACTATACAGTAGAACTGGGATGGACTCCATCTATTCCCCCTCTCTCAGTCAGCTCAGGTCCCAAAGATGTCTGCCTCTCCATCTGGGGGAGGATGGAATGCCCTGCCTCTGCCTCTGTCTCTAATGCTCTTTTCTTATCAGAGCCTTCCAAAGGCTCCGAAGCTGGCCCAGGCTCTCCCTCCACCTCCTCTTCAACTGACTATTCAGTTAGATCTGCTGATAGCCGATGGGCCACAACAGTTGAGTGAGGCAACATTTTTTAAATTCTTACAAGGATGAGCAAGACACTGGAATTTCCAGTACTAACCTTTAATGAAGGAGAAACAAGCAACTTGGCAATAACTAGATAACTCTGGAACCAAAGAGATGGAGAGGTCATGCCCGGCAGCTATTTATATGTCCCACTGCCAGGCTAGGTCAACCAATCCATGCTCCTGGATTTTCCCGCCGGAGCAAAGGAACACCCAGTGCCGCCCGGCTGATGCTGGGATGTAACAAAAAGATTGTCTGCTATGCTGGAGAGCAAGACTTCACCACGTACAAAGTGACCCCATCCCAATGCAGCAGAGATGACCTTATAAAGATAAATTAACCCCTTGCCATCTCTCTAATTGCTAGCTTCCTCCCCAGTTTAGCAGTGGCAGCAGCTTCCTCTTTTTTTTCTCTTTTTCTTCTCGTTTTGCCAATACCCAAGAACCCCAAATCTACAGAATTCAGAAGCAAGAGTATCAGACTGTCTGGCCCCTGACCTGGACAAGGTCCTTTTGGTGATTCAGTCTTGCATAAACCGAAGGATTTATTAGCTTAATCTGTGTCCAAGAAACACAAAATGTGACAATGTCAAGCCATTTTTTTCCTGAGAGATATATGGAGGTCAAGAGAGGATGGGAAATTTAAGACATTCAGTTTAAACTAGCTTCCCTGCATCTGGATTAGAAATCTCATAATTCAAATAACAAATAGTTCATCGATCTGTGGACACTAGGAACTCTGATATATAAGTTAACCATGCCATATCCAAGCAGAAGCTACTGTTGACCATGCCATATCCAGGCAGAAGCCACTGTTTGATTATGGCTTATTCAGAGAAACCATATTGTAGTTACAATGAAGCATATTTTGACTCCTTTCAGAGTAAAACTCTGCATTTGAATTCTTGACTGTATTGGAGGGGGAAAATAAAAAATGAATGCCTGCACCAAAGAGTCCACAATGAATCCTTGCTTCTGTGTCACTTTCTCTTAACACTAAATTGTCACTTTAGAAAGCAAGCTATAACACATTCTTATATCTAAATGAGAAGCATTTGTGAAGATAAAAGCAAAAAGAAAAGGGGAAAAAAGTTGGGTTTATTATTGCCCTCTCTCACAATTTTAAATCCCAGCAGATTAATATACCGCTAAAAAAAAATTAATAATAATAAAGGGAACACTCAAATAACACATCCTAGACCTAAATGAATGAAATATTCTCATTGAATACTTCACTTGCACAACTACTCAATTTGTACAACAGCATGAGAAATTGACTGTCAATCAATGTTGCTTCCTAAGTAGATAGTTTGATGTCACAGATTTACTTTAAGTTATATTCTGTTTTTTAAGTGTTGCGGCGCAGGCGGAGTAACAGTCGGACACAAGGTATGGGTATAATGGGGTCACTTTTATTCAACCAAACTCAACTGAACTTATTTAACCAATTAGCACCACGTGACCTGCAGGGTGCATAAATCAAATGGGGGCGGAGTTAACTTTTCCAACAAACTCAACAGAGCAACTCTCGGGCGAAAACTCCTTGCCTGTGTGCAGGGTCATGGTAAAATTACACCTGCCCCCTGCACCATTACCACGCCCCCCATGGCGTGTGGGATGGCTCGCTACTGGTCTATGTTAATCCCCAGCCAGCGAGCCACAGGAGCGACCCCCTCCCCGAACCCAAGCCGGTCGAGCCCTGTAATCCGAGAAGGAGCTCGCCCCTCACCTCACTAGAGGTGCCCCTAAAGGAGATCACACAGTTGCTTACTCCATTTTCCGCCCCCTATCGGCCTCCCCCCCCCAGTGACCTTGAGGGGGAGGGGGCACTAGTTGCTGAGTCCACCCCCTAACCGCACTCCCACGCACAGAGTGGAGTAGGCGAAAAAAACAATCACAGCTCAGCCAATTTGCTGTGACTGCAAAAAATTCCTACTCGGCCCCCGAGGGCGACCCATCATATGCACCCTGTAACAGAGGGAGGGCGGGCGGGTGTCCCACGACGATCCGGGCGAGAGGAACTGGGCCACGAGGCAGCCCCTTTTATAGGGCTGCCTCCCTCTAGCCCTGGCCAGTCGGTGCCCAGCGCACCCGAACTACGTCATCGCGGCCCCCTGATGACGTGGGGGCCGCGGCTCCACCCCCAACATGGCGGCCTCCTTCCCCGCCGATCGCCGCAACAACCGCCGGCCGGTAAGTCGGCATCGGGTATTCCCTTAATTTTTTTGAGCAGTGTATATTATAGATAACCAATGAGTTATTTCATTTTGTCCATCTGAACAAACAAGCTGACCTCAGTAATCAGGTGTTTCTTCTTTTACCTTCTTTTTCATTTTTTTGTGAATGTTGAGACCTGATTTTAACAAACCCTGGAAGCTTCTCTTACTTTTATAAAGGATTTAACAATTTATAAGGCCTGGTTAAAATTGTCTCAGATTCCCAGTCCTGGGTAAGAATGAAGTATGCATTGTGGCTTTATTATTTCCACTATTAGTTTTAAAACTGGCTTCCTCCATCTGCTTATTTCTGAAACCATGAAAAGTGCCTGAAATCTTCCATTGCCATTAATAGGGTATTGATTATGAAACTTACTCATTTATGCCTAGCAGTAATCAGTTCTTATGCTTCCAAAACAAGTAGATCAGTCTCATTTTCACATTGTATTAAGGGATTTTTTTCCCCTTAAAAATTATCCATTTAATTTAGTTTTTAAGAAGAAAAACTCACAGATGGAAACAAAACGGGGACCTACGTCAGTATCTCCTGCATCATTATGTGGCAACATTCATTACCCAAAGTGCAGGTCATAACAAAGGACAGTGAATGAAAGGCAGTGGGAATCATTATACAATTAGACTATTTTTTTATAGGCTGCAAAAACAGTAATTGAAATACCCATCTTGCATTTGGTTGAAGACATTCATTTTATTCTGTTTTGTTGATTAGAATGTATTCAGATTTGCATCTATACATGGTTATGCTTGTTGCTACTCTTTATCTTCTCTACTTTGTCTTTTTCAAAAAATGAACACACCAGAAAGCATAACTGCTTATATACCGGAGTGGACTGTAAGCAGGGGTGGGCTACTGTCCGTACCCGGAGGGGTGGGGTGGCAGTGGGGTAGTGAAAATGGAGCTCCACCCCAGAGCACCCAATTTGCACTGAAAGAAAATGTAGGGCATCCTGCATAAGCCAGCCCCACAGTGTGGTAGTAAAAATTTTGGTAGCCCTTCACTGACTGTAAGACTTTCCTTTTCTAGACGTTGCTCAGAAGTTCAAGTCTTTGCAAAAGGGAGAGTAAGGGATCTTTTCAAGGTAACTCAAAATAAAACCTGATAGGGTTCAATTCTTCTGGACTAAAGCTCTCAGCTCTGGTCAGGGGAAAAAAATTCAATTCTGCATCCTTTTAATGCCAAGGGCTTGTCTGACTTTCTTGGCAGTCTAGATCCAGTAGCTCATGACCAGGAAGACCCACACTCAAATCCTGTTCAAATAACTCTAAACTCCATGTTTGATAACTTTATATATCACAATTATTTATTTGGTTGAAGGGAAGATTCAAAGGTAAAAGAGTTTTATTAATATTGATTGTTTCTTCATTGCTTAATTGGCCCCTTATGACAATCATTAAGTGTTGTACCACATGATTCTTGACAAGTGTATCTTTTTCTTTTATGTACGCTGAGAGTATATGCACCAAGACAAATTCCTTGTGTGTCCAATCACACTTAGCCAATAAAATTTTTATTCTATTCTATTCTAAAATGGCAAGAAACATGAAAGGAGAATCATGTATGCTCCCTTGAGTCCTGGATGAGAGGTGTGAGAGAGAGATGTAATAAATAAAAGAATAAAATATCTCCAAAAATCAGACAGCGTGGTATTCTAAGAAAACAACTTGGCTGCTATTGTGTCCTTGCAATAAAATAAATATTAGGTATTCAGTTCAATTCTGGACTGTTGCTGTAATGTAAGTGCAATGTTTTATCCTTTGCCAGACCTCAATTTTATATTAGCTTTCTCCGTTACCCCTTTCTTTGATAGGGTTACATGTTACAGTATTATGTTTCGGTATTTTAAATATTCAATATATTGCCATGAACCAGAGCACAGGCAAATGGCTGGAGACATTCCTTCGGTCTGAAGTTAGCTTTCATCCAGTCATTTATTTTTTATTGAAGAGGGTCAAAGAAGAAGTAGGTGCTCTACAATCTTTCATATGGATTTAAAGTTACAGACGTTGGTGTAAAGAAATCTTTTTCTTCTTCTATTTATACAGTGTGATTTTTTTAAAAATATGAGAGAGATAGAATGAATATCAACTTTTCAAGGTGGTGGTGGGGAATGGAACTTGCCCTAAAAATATAATCTAATATTCTTCTTGTTATTTTTATTCTAAATGTGTTTCTTTTTAAAATTGCCAGTTGATCTGTTTTGCACGTACCAAAAAAACATGATGAATTCTTTCTTCACGTTACTGTAGATTAGTAGGATTTTGCCTTATAAACTTTTTTTATTCATTACTCATACCTGGATATCTAATTAGCTTATGGGAAATAATGACCTGCAGGAAATGTTTTCATGGTGTCAGTTTTTCTGCATTATTAAAACAAAACAAAACCAAAATGAAAACTAGTATATTAAGATGAACTAAAATAGAAAAAAGAAGAGGAGGAAAATGGCCTAAATTTTTAAAACTCAAATTATATTGCTATATAATGTATTAACATAATTTCTCCCCTGCCTGAGGCCTACTGCTGAAAAGGACAACAATTGCAATTTTATACTTTTCTAAAGGATAAATAAATATTCTTTTTAAAAAAAAATAAGAAAAATAGATCAAACTTAAGATTGGATGTTATCAGTGTATGTTTTGGGGTTCAGTATTTGTACTGAAGAGCCTAATTGGTCCTGAAATGTGACCTTACAAAATATCCCTGCCTATTCTTAAAATTAATTATATAAATCTTGAGGGTTGGACAAGGACTGTTATCAGGGGTGGGTTCTAACTTACCTCGCTGACGGCTCTCTTCCTACCGCACCATGTGGGCGTGTACGCAAATGCAAAGCACTGCAAAACAGTTTCCCTGTGTGTGCAAAAACAAAAAGCAAAATAGTGCCTATGGCAGGGGTGGGCTACCTCCCGGATGGGGGGGGGACACAGTGGGGCAGCAAAAATGGAGCTCCACCTCAGCGTACCCAATTTGCACTGAGATGTGTTGAAAGAAAATGCATAAGCCACACCCACAGTGTGGTAGAAAAAAATTGGCCTATGGTGCCTTCTAGACAGCTGGTTCTAGAGCAGGGAGAAATCCCCGCTACTAGTTCAATAGAACCTGTCCAAACCAGCAGAAACCCAACTCTGATTGTTATGCTTCTATTTATTTTGAGGAAAATGAAGTTTGTTATCATTCCATCATGCCAAATCACCATAAGTATTGAAATACCTTAGTCTGAAAAAAGCTATACCAATAGTGAAATCCATTTTTTTTAGTATTGGTTCTGGGGAATAGCTTAGTGGACCTGGCAGAGGAAGAATACTACTCCACGCTCCTGGGGGAAGAATATTGCCAAATCTCCTTTCCCCACCCCACTCTGGGGCCAGCCAGAGGTGGTATATGCCATTTCTCCAAACTACTCAAAATTTCTGTTACCAGTTCCCCAGAACTTATCAGAACCTGCTAAATTTTACCCCTGACCTATACTATATATTTATTTTGGAATTATTTTGGGCAATATAAACTGAAATTATGCCTTCTTGGAAAAAACAGCCAAAGATAGAGTCAGCAGCCCATTGGGTCTAAAAAACCTTGAAGGAGAGAACCATTTCTGAATTATTAAGCTGGGGGCTTTATATTGATAACAATGGTATCTACAAATTTTTGCACTAGATTTGACAAGTATTGGCTACCGAAACCACATAGATTGATTTTGTCTCCATCAAAATATAGCAAAATTGAACATAGAGGGTAAAATCCTAAACATATTTTTAAAGAAATAAGTGACATCCTGTTCTCACACTGCCTAAAGACATGTTTTCAGAAAGCTGAGAAACCAGCTGCTGACTGGTTGCTACTCAGTTTTAATTTACTGTTCCAAACCAGAAGTCCTATTTAGTTCACATCTTGGCAAATAACTATTGATAAACAATTTCTCTTCCACAAATTTGTCAACTATCTTTCTATAACAATTTTAAAAATAGTGAACAATGAGGTCTGGATTCTATAGAGAAATATTTTGTCCTGAGCTGGTGGATACTGGGTTGTTTTAAAAGCCTGTCATCTCTGTCATATCCTTCTGTGTTTATATTATTTTTATTTGTAGATATGTATGTATATTTAAAAGTCTGTAATGTATTATTATTTTACTAGTAATAAAAATTCCAACTTTCTGATAATTTTAATTACATTTTTCTCTACCCCATTCCACCTCTAGCTAGACATCAGGATGCTGGAAATATTATTTGTTGCATTAATTCATCTTCCTAATGATTTTAGCATCAAATGGTCCTTGTTCCATAACATTTGCATATTGTTTGATATATCCATTGTACCATATATCCAATGTACATCATGCTTCATAAATTCTTATTTGTGTAAATTAAAGGTCATTTAGATAGAGTATAAAGAGTGTTGGTCCTAGTATGCTGACTTGGGGTACACAGCTAAAGCACTAAAGAAGAGATTGCAAATTAATATGGTTCTTACGTCCCATCTATCTATCTATCTATCTATCTATCTATCTATCTATCTATCTATCTATCTATCTATCTATCTATCTATCTGTTGTGGTTCAGCCTGGGACCCCTCCGGGAATGGCTGATTTGCTGTCGGTGTCCAGCTCAGAGGCTGAGGACCAGGAGGGGCAGACTGACGACGAAGCTGAATCCCAGGCTGAAGATGAAGGACAGCCAGAGTTCCACCAGGGGGAGCTCTCCCCAGCAAGCAGCCTGGATTCCCTGGGGGAAGATGCTAGTGACTTCATAGATATGCGACAGAGGAGAGCTAACGAGAGAAGAACGCAATTGGCTAGATATTTCCAGCATTAGAGGTCACAGCTGGGTTTGGGTGTGGTGCTCTTGGGAAAGGATAAAAGGCGGCCCCACCCTTCCTGGCTTGTGGAGTTTTATCTTGGAGATTTGTGAGACCTGTCTGTGAACTTTGGTGGCTACAATCCTGGTTTGTGCCTTGGACTCTTGAAACCTTGGGGGGGGGGGGGTGCCAGCAAGAAGCTTTTGGAATTGACTGGACATCAGGACCCTGTTGTAAAGTATTGTAACCTGTCTGCTGTGAAGACAGGTTTTCCTTTGTGCTTATTTTTTCCTGCTATAAATTACTTTTGGATTTTACCAGAGTGTCTGGCTGTTTTTTCAGTGGGTGTGGCGGTCTGGGAAAACCCAGACAGAACACTATCTATCTATCTATCTATCTATCTATCTATCTATCTATCTATCTATCTATCTATCTATCTATCTATCTATCTATCTACCAAACTACCAAACTACCAAACTACCAAACTACCTATCCACCTTATAATCAACTCTGGGTAGTTCCCAACCTTAATAAAATAAAAATCATAATTAACCTGAAAGATAATTTGGTGTTCTCTTCCTCTTAGACAAAGAAAGTTAAGCTGGAGTAATTTTAAATATTTTGTTAACACTTTCTTTCACCCACCCCCTCATGTGAGCTGATGTTTTGCTTTTGTTCATCACAAAATTTTTCCCAAGGTTATCACAGAGTTCTTCTAACAGATCCTCTTTACTGGAGGATGGTATCTGTCATAGATCTTGCCTTCAAGAAATGAATACACCTAAAAGAGTCTTTAAGGCAGAGGTGAAATTCAGCACGTTCTGGAGAACTGGTAGCAGAATTTTTGATTAGTTGGAGACTCAGCAAATATCAGCTCTGGTTGGCCCTTGAGTGGAGTTGGAATGGAGATATCACAATATCCTTCCCCTGCCATGCCCACCAAGTGATGCCCATAGAACCGGTAGGGAAAAATTTTGAATCTCACCCCTGCTTTAGAAACAGAAACATAGAAGATTGATGGCAGAAAAAGACCTCATGGTCCATCTAGTCTGCCCTTATACTATTTCCTGTATTTTATTTTAGGATGGATATATGTTTATCCCAGGCATGTTTAAATTCAGTTAATGTGGATTTAAGGGCACTGATTTATTGCAGAGGTAGGGGAGCTCATAATATTGGGTGCTTTATCCATTTAGTAAGCTGCCACAAGATCAAAAGAATATCTGTTTGAAATTCAGGTCACTACCTGCTCATCTTCCTTAGTTGTGCCCAATGGATGTTTAAACCAGAATGTCCCAAAAGTCTTGTTCAAAAGGCAACGGGTCTTTTGTCCAGTTTTGTCCAGTTCGGTTCCCTTTTGAACATCATCTTTGGGACAACCATGACCTGGATGGTCTCCATGACAATTGCAATGTCCCAGAGAAATACAAATAAACATGAAGAAGAATTGTTTTACTGGTCTTATCACTACTGAATAGGCTCAAAGATGAATTCAGAGCAGTTCTTGATCATGCCCACTTTTGGTCATACCTGAAATTTCTCCTTAAACCAAAATGTAAATACACATGCACACAATGTACTCTTTGTGTTCTGCTTGTCTCCATCTGACACATTTATAATAATAGTCATTGCCCTTTCTTTCCCCCTGTCTAATTAACCGTGTTCTTTTTGAAGTTGGTTGGCTGTTACTGCACACTATATTTTGAGAGAGAACAAACTGTTAATTCATTTTTGTTTTTACTTTTTCCACATTTATTTCCCACATTTTAAAAAAACTATTTCCTTAATATTTGCCTGTTTTTGGCTTCCTCTTATCATTAAGTTTCCTTAAACCATTTACAGTACTAAAGTCTCCTTAATAAAATTATACGAATCAATTTTAGCCTATAAAGATAGGTGCATTTCTTCATTTTACTACTCAAAGCATGGTTAATTAATTAATTGTGTGTACCCAGACTACTTTTTCATATATTATCCTGGCACTCATTGAACTAATTACATCAAGGTGGAATTTATCCCAGTTTTCTCTAAAAATGTTTAATTTAAATGCTATAGAGACATAAGCAAATGCTTCCTGGGTTCTTCATTATGGTGTGTGTACATAGTAAAATGTAACATTTATAATGCATTGGATAGAGATTATTATAATAATCAAGTTCAGCATTCAGAAAGTTGCCTAGGAAATGGTAACATAGTACTTTCATGTACAGACATAGGAATTTATTATTAACAGATGAGATAATGATCATGAAAAAAAACCCACAGTAAAATGTCAACTAGTTTGGGATTAGCAAACATATGTGAATGACATAAAACTGAAAATTTGGACACAAAGTCAACTTTGGGGGGGTGTCTCTTTTTCTCTGTCTCTGTCTGTCTGTCAGTCAGTCAGTCAGTCTCTCTCCCTCCTTCCCACCTCCCTCCCTTCTTCCCTCCCTCCTTTCCAGAATGAAACAATGCACACAATTTCTGGAAAAATTGTCAAGAACACTGCAGGGTGGGGTATGCTACTCCTCACAGGTCAAGAATTACAAAGCAAAACTTCTGAGTCATCTGGGAAACAGACAGGCAGGCAGGCAGGCAGACAACCAACCAACCAACCAACCAACCAACCAACCAACCAACCAACCAACCAACCAACCAACCAACCAACCAACCAACCCTTCATTAAGAAGGTGGGGATTGTTGAAAAAAATATTAAGTCCTTTTAGGGAACTGTCTGTAGTATTCTCATCTGAAAACTATACAACTCAGAAACATAAAAACATACAGGAGGAGGGAAATAAAAAGGCACACACACTAAATTGCTCAACACAGAATAAGGCTATAGCATAGACATAAAGTGTTATTTCATAAACAGGTACCAATCAGAAATATGGTTAGCAGACCTGTGTTTGAAATAAAAAAAGTATTTTCAATATTAGTACTTACTAAACCACTGTATACCAAGAGAATTCATTAGAATAGAATTAGAATAGAATTATTTATTGGCCAAGTGTGATTGGACACACAATGAATTTGTCTTGGTGCATATGCTCTCAGCGTACATAAAATAAAATATACATTTGTCAAGAATCATGTGGTACAAAAATGATTGTCATAGGGGTCAAATTAAATTCTAAATGAAGAAATTTCAACAAAATTAAATTAATTCTGTGAGATTGTTTTTACTGAACAAGATATTGAACATTATTATTATTATTATTATTATTATTATTATTATTATTATTATTATTATTATTATTTCAATACAACACAGCAAACAAGATCACTATGGATTATTATTATTAATTAGATTTGTATGCTTGGGGCAGCTCACAGGATGCAAAAACAACACAACAACAAATCTAATTAATTAAAAATTACTACTAAAATCCCATATATATTAAAACCAGTCAGCCAATTCATTCACAACCACACATTACATCTTGTAAACGGTGGGGGGGGGATTGATCTAATTGCCCCATGCCTGGTGACATAAATGAGTCTTGAGACTTTTGTGAAAGGTGAGGAGAGTGGGGGCAGTGCGAATCTCTGGAGGGAGCTGATTCCAGAGGGCTGGGGCCACCACAGAGAAGGCTCTTCCCCTCGGCCCCACCAGACGACATTGTCTGGCCGATGAGACAACTCTGTGGGACCTAACTGGTCGCTGGGATTCATGTGGCAGAAGGCAGTCCCATAAGTAACATCCAAACTCATTTTTAGAGAAGGTCTGGGAAACTGAAATAAAATACTAGTGACAAACATAACTTTGATTGACACCTTTGACAAGTAAATGTCAAAAAGTTCTGGAGGACTCAAATAAGAATCAACTGATTATCTAATTAAGGTTATTGGTCATGTAAACTAAGAGACCTCTATAAGAAATGTCTGGGAAGAAGTCAAATAAATGGCTACTGCCATGTATGATGGCTGTGTTGAAAATAAAACTACCTTTTCCAAAAATGATGTTAATCAAATGAAAAAAGAAATGTTGAAATATTTGTGCCATTATGTTGCACCCTATTGATAATTAGATTGCAAAGACTTTTCTTACATTATGTCATATAGCATACAATAATAACAGAGTTGGAAGGGACCTTGGAGATCTTCTATTCCAACCCCCTGCCTGGCCAGGAAACCCTATATACCTCAGACAAATGGATATCCAACAACGTCTTATAAACTTCCAATGTTGTAGCATTCACAACTTCTGGAGGCAAGCTTTTTCCACTGATTAATTGTTCTAACTGTCAGGAAATTTCTCCTTAGTTCTAAGTTGCTTCTCTCCTTGATTGGTTTCCATCCATTGCTTCTTGTCCTACCCTCAGGTGCTTTGGTCAATAGGTTGACCCCTTCTTCTTTGTAGCAGCCCCTGAGATATTGGAACATTGCTATCATGTCTCCCCTAATCCTTCTTTTCATTAAACTGCAAGTGTAAGTGCACCAGAGTGCCTTCCATCCCCTGTCCTAATGTTTCTCTTTTATTAGTGAGAGTATACAATTTATTACACAAAGAGATTTGTTATATCTTTGTAAACCACCAATACATACTTGACAAAACAAAAAGTAAAAATAAATACAAATGTTTTAACCACCAGTCCCCTAATCATCTTTGTTGCTCTTCTCTCCCCTCTTTCTAGAGTCTTAACATCTTTTTTACATTGTGGCAACCGAAACTGAATGCAGTATTCCAAGTGTGGCCTTACCAAGGAAATATAAAGTGGTATTAGTCTATGATGTCCATGAACTGTAGATTTAACTGTAAGAGACTTAAGTGATCCCCTTCATTTTTCTTGAGACCAAAGGGAAAACATAAATTAGACTGCCAGACATGGAACTCCTCTGCTTCAATTAAACAAAAAAAGTCATGAGTGCCTTTCTTTTTGAAAACATATCATTAAGCCACCATGCTGTGAGTACCTTTGAAATAATATTGCCATCATCTTTTGATAAGGATTAGATTCTGTATTGCTGTGTTCTGTGACTGAATTATAGAAATACCCCATTTGGATTAACCTTAACTTGTTCTTCAACCAGAGATTTCCTAATATTATTGCTTGAGGATAAATCATTTTCTTCTGTGTGTGTGTGTGTGTGTCTATAGTGTGTGTGTGTGTGTGTGTGTGTGTGTTTCTGTCAAGTCATCTGGCAGATTCAAATATGGGAGGGAATTCACTGCTCCCTTTTGCCTCTCAGCCCCACTCCAGAAACCAAATCATATTTCCAAATTTGTAAAGAACTGATAAAGAAATAGAGGGAGACCAGGATAGATCTATTTTGAGCTTTTTAGCTCTTGTTGTATCCTATGAGGTTATGGCTAGCTGATGAGAGCTAAAAAGCTAGAAATAGATCTATCCTGGTCTCCCTCTATTTCTTTATCAGTTCTTTACAGATTTGAATATATATATCGGCTATCAATAAAATTAACTGCCTTGGAAATGTCCCTGGGTTGGGCCGAGAGGCAAATAAGGAGCTGTGATGTTCCTTCAATACACCAGGGTGATTCGACACAAAAATATGTAACCCTTCCCTGGTGCAGAGCTGAAGGGATTGGATACTGTAGCCTAGAGGATAATTCTCTGCCTTACAAGGCAAAGGTTGCAGGTTCAAGTCCCAGTGGGTATGGCTAGCTGATGAGGCCAAAATAAGGCTGAAATAGATCTATCCTAGTCTCCCTTAATTTTCAAATTCAGCAAAAATATGTTACATACACACATACACACACACACACAATGAGGAATAGCAAGCCAGCCTTGTTTCTTTCCCTTGTCACTCTTTCAAATAAGGTTGGATTTTCATAAAACATGAAAATCTGCTGCTACTTTATTTAATAGAAGAGTAAAATCTTCACGCTGAGTTCAACTCTCTATGACTTCATAGTTTAGAGTCACATCATTTTCTTGGCATTAATAGAACAGGAGTTTATCTTAGCCTTCTTCCAGGCCACATTTTAACCTTTCAGACTAGCCTACAGCCCTGGGATTCCCTGGCAGTCTCCTATGCAACTTTTCGCTAGATTCTACCTTGCTTAGCTTCCATGGTCAGAAAAGCCAGCCAGGTGCTGCTACTGCTGAGACACAATCACAAAGCAAAGCTCAAATTGATTTTGATAGCATTCAAATTATATCCTGAAATGCAAGAGCTGGCTAAAGAGTGCAAAGACTGGCTTTTATTCATTGGAAAATCACATGTATTTTCATTGAAGGAGGCTTGCAGCAACCCTGAAAAAGCACATTCCTCTCCTTAACATCCATTGCAGCATATAATCAGAGGGAAATATATATCACAAAGGTATGTATTATATCAGGAATTGTCATTTCAAAAGCAGAAGCAATAGAAGAGGACAGGACTACCACATTTAGCCTGGAAACGTCAAGATTGCCACTAAGTCCTTAAGTTTCTGCTGCAATCTAGTGATTCTTCAGATATCCGCAACCCAGATACTATAGCCGAAAATAATGTGTTTTAAAGTAAATTCAGTCATATGTTGCAGTGTTGGAAAAGATAAAAACAAAACAAAATCATTTGATTTGAAAGTTGCATGAATTCAGCATGACCTTAGGTTAGATACAGATTCAGTCATGCTTAAAGTTGATTCCATGAATAAAATAGGACAAATGACATGCACTCTGTGCACAAATATTAGGTAAGTTGTATTCCGAAGGATTAATTTTATTATCGAACAACTACAGTGCTCTTGGCCAATCCAAAATGGTAATAAACCTCAAACCTGAATATTTAACAAGTCAAAAGTGAGGTTTTGGCTTTCTTAGAAGAATATCTACATGTGCACAATTATTGGGCAACTGTTAGTGTGCAAAATTATTATGCAACTAAATGAAAAATGAAAATTTTCTCATCTCATTCATTTATTTGCATGTGTTTAAGTGAGAATAAACAACAAGCAACTCAAAATGTACAAATAAATATTTTTTAAAAATCAGTAACCCATATAGCCACCGTTCTTTTCAACAACAGTCATAAGACTTCCATTCATGGAGTCTGTCAGTTTCGTGATCTGTTGATGATCAACTTTTTCTGTAGCAGCAACCACAATCTCCCAGACACTGTTCAGAGAGGTGTACTGTTTACCAAAAATTTCCCATTTAAGAAGGGACCACAAGTTTTCAATATGATGTAGGTCAGGTGAGAAAGGGGGGCATTCATTCTTTCACCTTTAAGGCCTTTACTGGTTAGTCATGCCATGGAGTACTTCAATGAATGCGATGGAATATTGTCCTGCATAAAAATCATGGTCTTCTTGAAAGATGCAGACCTTTTCCCATACCAGTGCTTGAAAAAAGTGTCTTCTAAAAACTGGCTTGGGAATTGATTTTGAGCTCATTTTCAGGTCCAACTATCTCATCTTTAATTCTGGTATAAAGTCTGGTATAAAGTCCATACCA
The DNA here is from genome assembly GCF_031021105.1 of Erythrolamprus reginae. Taxonomy (NCBI): domain Eukaryota; kingdom Metazoa; phylum Chordata; class Lepidosauria; order Squamata; family Dipsadidae; genus Erythrolamprus; species Erythrolamprus reginae. The sequence continues at coordinate 290,134,241 of NC_091950.1, read as the reverse complement.
GTACACCATCTCCACTTTGATGGCGTCTGAAGCTGGAGTGGAGCTCTGTGTCCATTACTGATCCAGCAACGGGCCCATCCACCTGGTCCATCAAGTCACTCTCATTTCATCAGTTCATAAAACCTTTAAAAAAATCTGTCTTCATATAGTCCTTGGCTTAGTGTTGCCATGTGTCTTGTTCAGTGGTGGCTGGGTTTCAGCCTTCTTTACCTTGGCCATGTCTATAAGCACTGAACACCTTGTACTTCTGGGCACTTCTGGATTGTAGTTCTGAAATATGACAGAGATGGACGATAATGGGTTCCTGGTAGTTTCGTGTTTGAGGGAGGGATGGATAGACAGACAGACAGACAGACAGACAGATAGATCAATCTCTCTGATCTTCGGGTTATCTTTCATCCTAGCCTGCATCTTTGCCCTCTTAAATCTGCTGAGAACTCTCAGTTATAGATATAGCAATCGAGTTGTCGAAGCGTGGAACTCATTACCGGACTCAGTAGTGTCAACTCCTAACCCCCAACATTTCTCCCTTAGACTATCCACGATTGACCTCTGCAGGTTCCTAACAGGTCAGTAAGGGGCTTACATAAGTGCACTAGCCTGCCTTTCATCCCCTGTCCAATTGTCTCTCCTTATCTCAGATCTCATATATCTTTTCTTCCTTTCATATATCTTCTCCTCTACTTTTATATCTTTTCTTTATATATAATACTTCATGTCTATCCTCTTCAATATGTATTGTGTATTGGACAAAATAAATAAATAAATAAATAAAAAATTGGCAGTTAATGTGCACCTTTTTTTTCTCAACACATTCCTTGCAACCCTGTTGACTATTTGCAACAAATGTTTAATGGTTCTGGGACCATACCCCAATATCATAGCAATTTCAAGAGTGCTGCATCCCTCCGAAAGACTTTTTACAATTTTTGACTTTCAGAGTCAGTTAAATCTTCTTCTTCTTTTTGCCTATTTTTCCTGAAGGAAAAGAAGCTATCTAATAATTATACACACATTTTAGGGATGGGCTGCCCCTGGAATGGGGGGATGCCATTCCAGTAGCATGCAGCACCAGCTGACCGGTGGTTGGACGTGCACGTCTGAGTGAGATTTGCTTCCTATTCATGCACCAGAAGCCACATCTCCAGTGAGGATGCACGCATGTGAGATTGTGCCTAGTAGAGCCCCAGCAGCAACAGCAGTGATGCCGAGCTCTGGCTGCCCGGCCTGCTGCCCACACCATCTTCTCAAGGCGAGGCAGAAAGAAGAGGGTGCTGCTGGCCCCCTTTCTCAGAGAAAGGAGCTTGAAGGAGCAAGCAAGCCTCTTCTTCCAAAAGGTAAGGGAGGGGAGAGATTAAAAGTTTTAAGAGACCAGGTGGGCGGCGGGCAGCACGGAATGAATTAGTAGGGTGAAGGGGAAGGGAAATCTTTCAGAATGGGTGGGTGGCCAGAGGTCTCTTACCTTTTGCATGGAGGGTGGGGGCAGGGGAGGAGGAGGGTAGAACTCACTCAACAGAGGGGCTCTTCTACTCCCCTTGCACTAGCAGCAGCCAATTTTTGCCGATTTTCAGATTTTTTTTTGCTTCTGTGCATGTGTGGAAGCAAAAAATGCCGGAAATTGGTGACCCCAGCCCTCTGGAATCAGCTCCCACCGGAGATTCATACTGCCCCCACCCTCCTCGCCTTCCGAAAGAGTTTAAAAACTCATCTTTGCCACCAGGCCGGGGGTTCCTTAGATCTTCCCCCCTGACCAATGAATGCTTTAGTTTGATTGTTGAATGAATGATATTGATATTTTTAAATTAGAATTTTAAAGATTGTTTTTTTATGTATTAATTGGATTGTTATTATTGTTTTTTGTTTTTCTGTACATGCTGTGAGCCGCCCCGAGTCCTCGGAGAGGGGCGGCATAAAAATCCAATTAAATCTTAGATCTTAGATCTTAGATCTTAGATCTTAGATCTTAGATCTTAGATCTTAGATCTTAGATCTTAGATCTTAGATCTTAGATCTTAGATCTTAGATCTTAGATCTTAGATCTTAGATCATCTTAGATCTTAGATCATCTTAGATCTTAGATCTTAGATCATCTTAGATCTTAGATCTTAGATCATCTTAGATCTTAGATCTTAGATCTTAGATCATCTTAGATCATCTTAGATCATCTTAGATCATCTTAGATCATCTTAGATCATAAATCTTAAATCTTAAATCTTAAATCTTAAATCTTAAATCTTAAATCTTAAATCTTAAATCTTAAATCTTAAATCTTAAATCTTAAATCTTAAATCTTAAATCTTAAATCTTAAATCTTAAATCTTAAATCTTAAATCTTAAATCTTAAATCTTAAATCTTAAATCTTAAATCTTAAATCTTAAATCTTAAATCTTAAATCTTAAATCTTAAATCTTAAATCTTAAATCTTAAATCTTAAATCTTAAATCTTAAATCTTAAATCTTAAATCTTAAATCTTAAATCTTAAATCTTAAATCTTAAATCTTAAATCTTAAATCTTAAATCTTAAATCTCGCATACGTCAGCGTCCTCGTATGAGATTCAGCTTCTGTGCATGTGCAGGAAACTGAATCTTGCACCAGGAGTGCATGTGCATGAGCAGGAGCACACATGGAGCACCCTGCCGCCGGGAGAATTCTGGGAGGGCTGGTGATGGGCAGCCCTTCCCTGCGCACATTGATATATGGTGCTGATTTCCTTAAGCCACACTCTCCCTCATTACACAAAAACACATTACCTGATATGCCTATATCCTCTAATCATTCAAGTTTTTACAGCTTGGAGGTGGAAAATATGCATAAAAATTATGATATGGTCAAAATACTCACTTGCCTAATAATTGTGCACATGTGTACAATTATATACATTCCCATCACTTTGTTCATTTCTTGAACAAGCAATGATATGCCCAATATGGGAAAGTTATAAGAAAACAAACATTATAAAAATAAAATAGCAATAGTTCTTGGACTTATATACCACTTCAAAGTGCGTTACAGCATTATCTGAGCTGTTTACAGAATCAGCATATTGCCCCCAACAATCATACTTCGCCAACCCTGGAAGGATTGAAGGCTGAGTCAACCTTGAGCTGGTGAATGAGCTGAACTCCTGGCAGTGAGCAGAATTAGCCTGCAATACTGCATTCTAATGGCTAAACATAGCTATAATCCTTACATGGCATGGGACCAGATTACTTACAAGACCACCTCCTGCCTCATGAATTCTAGTGACCAGTTAGATCCCACAGGTCCCATCAATTAGACAATGTCACTTGGTGGGACCTAGGGAAAGGGTCTGCTCTGTGGGGACCCCGGCCCTCTGGAATCAGCTCCCGCCAGATATTTGTATTGCCCCCACCCTCCTTGCCTTTCGAAAGACTCACCTATGCCCCCAAGCTTGGGGTTATTAGATTCTGACCCCTGGCCAGTGAATGTATAATGAGTTTGTTTGAATGTTTGAATGGATATGTGTGTATTTTAAAAGAGTTTTTGTTTTGTTTTTAATGTAACTTTTGAATGTAACTTTAATCTAATGTTAACCGTATCTTGATGTATACTACCTTTTTTATATGTTATAAGCCACCCTGAGTCCTTGGAGAGGGGCGGCATATAAATCTAATAAATCATAATCACAATCACAATCACAATCATAATCAGTAATTTATACCAATACTAATCTATACCTTAATATCCTTGTAAATTTGCCTTTCCCATCCAGCAATTTATACATTATCATTTCTTGTTATTGTTGTTGTTATTTTACAATTGCCACTATTCCCTTTTGTAGCTTCAATCCATTCCACCCAACTGATTTGATATATGAGCTTGATTACCTATTCATCAATTGGTTCTTGTGACCTGACTGGTTATGTATTTTTAGAATAAAGAGTAAAGGTAAGATTCCCCTCACTCATACATGCTAATTGTTCCTGAATCTAGGGGGTGGTACTCATCTCAGTTTCAAAGCAGAAGAGGCAGTGCTGTCCAAATATGTCTCCATGGTCATGTGGTTGGCATGGCTAAATGGCAAAAGTGCATGGAACGCTGTTACCATCCCACCAAAAGTGGTCCCTATTTTTCTGCTTGCATTTTTACATGCCTTTGAACTGCTATTTTTAGAATAATGGACATTTTTCCTTAGAATTTATTTCCAGCTCTCCCATTATCATTATTTACTTCAGAATTATAGGATTCATAGTTCAAAACACATGTAATAGCCAATTTGAATCCTGCTGAGGTGAGGATTGCTTTCCATTTATACATCACCAATAACTACCACCAGATAAAACTCGCACAAAAAACCTCTAGGAACCAAAGCTGAAGTCAAATTGTTTACTCCCTTCAGTTTTCTTATCGATTGCCTCCCTCTTCTCCCAGAGGTTACTGATTTATCCCAAAGGTCTCCATGGAGTCGTTAGAAAAGATTTACCTTGGTACCATCATATGGGTGAGTGCTCTCATCCATCTTTTCCAACAATTCTTTCTTCAATATTTCATCAAGCTGCAAATTCTTTACCGTTGCTGTAAGTAAAAAGGAAAGAACAAGGCATAATCGACTTTCAATTCAGTGGAATCCAATTGTTTGATTATTTAATGGGAAATTCTAAATACTATATCTAGATTATAAACAAGCAAAACAAAAAACAAAGTCACTGCATTAGCCACCAATGTCCCCTGTATCTTGCTTGTCAATTATAAAATTACTCTCATAACAATGAAATTAGTTTGGAGGAGAGAAGGGAGATTGACTATTTCAATAACGGATATTATATTTATTGTTTATTGATTGATTTTGTCCATTACACAATGGGGGTTTTAGTGGGAATACACATAGTAAAATACATAATGAAGATTATAGAGGATATAATCATAGTAAATATATATCTAAGAAAGAATAGAAGAGAAGATATAGGAATAAAATATATCAATGAAAGAATACATAATGAAGGTTATAGAGGATATACTCATAGTAAAATATATCTAAGAAAGAAGAGAAGAGAAGATATAGGAATAAAATATATCAATGAAGGAATAGAAGAAGAGATATAGGAATAGAAGAAAGGTATAAGAGATATAGGTGAACAATAGGACAGGGGAAAGAAGGCACTCTAGTGCACTTACGTACGCCCCTTACTGACCTCTTAGGAATCTGGAGAGGTCAACCATGGATAATCTAAGGGTAAAGTGTTGGGGGTTTGGAGATGACACTATGGAGTCCGGTAATGAGTTCCATGCTACGACAACTCAGTTACTGAAGTCGTATTTTGTACAGTCATGTTTGGAGCGGTTAATATTAAGTTTAAATTTGTTGTGTGCTCTTGTGTTGTTGTGGTTGAAGCTGAAGTATATAAATCTTCCTTAAATGGTTATGTTTTATAAATGTGACAAACATAAAATTATTTTCCCAATGAATAGCTATGAATATATCTCTACATACAATACTTAAGGTAAATGTTCCCTCTCACATATCTGCTAGTCATTCCTGACTCCAGGGGGCGATGCTCATCTCCATTTCAAAGCTAAAGAACCAGTGCTGTCCAAAGATTCTCCATGGTCATGTGGCTGGATGACTAAATGCCAAAGGTGCAGGGAACATTGTTACCTTCCCACTAAAGGTGGTCCCTATTTTTCTACTTGCATTTTTTATATCCCTGTAAGCGTACACTCCACAATACACTTTCAAACTGCTAGGTTGGCAGAAGCTGGGACAAGTAACAGGAACTCATTCTGTTACTCAGCACTAGGAATTCGAACTGCTGAACTGCTGACCTTTTGATCGACAAGCTCAGCGTCTTAGCCACTGAGCTATCCAGCGAAGGACTGCCATCTTTGGTGCTGCCATCTTTGGTGCCTTCTGCCGCACGAATCCCAGTGACTGATAAGGTCCCACAGAGTTGGCCTTCTCCGGGTCCCATCGACTAAGCAATGTCGTCTGGCAGGCCGCAGGGGAAGAACCTTCTCTGTGGCAGCCACAGCCCTCTGGAATCAACTCCACCCGGAGATTAGAACAGCCCCCACCCTCCTTTCCTTTCGCAAGTTCCTTAACACCCACCTTTGTCGCCAGGCATGGGGTAACTGAGATACCCCTGAGCACATATCATTTTATGAATGGTATGATTGTATTGAATAGTTCTTAATGATGGGTTTTTTAAATGTTTTGTTTCTTTTTAAATATTGGATTTGTATATTGTTGTGATTGTTGTGAACCACTCCGAGTCTCCGGAGAGGGGCAGCATACAAATCTAATAAATTATTATTATTATTATTATTATTATTATTATTATTATTATTACTGATGCGCCCTCTCAGGCCATCAAGGGTGCATGCACATCCAGCAAATATGCACACCCATCATTGTGAGATTTGGCTTCTTTGCATGTGCAGCAAGGGTAATTTCATGCAAGGACGCGCTCAAGAGCGAGATTTTGATGATTTTTGCCAATATTTTTGCTTCTGTGCAGCAAAAAACCCAGCGAAAATCACCGAAATCTCACTCGCATGAGTGTCTTCACATGAGATTTCATTTGGTGCATATGCAAAGAAGCCAAGTCTCATGTGGGTGTGCACACATGCGTACATCGGGGATGTGCAGCTGCATGTGCATCCCTAAAATCGTTACTGGAGTGTAGCACTTGACCACTCCGGTAGCAGGTCATCTTTGGAGCTACCACATCCCTATACACTACTTACCTACATACAAATCAGCCCAACATTCTCATAACCAGGCTCAAATTATTCTTACTTAGGATACATTACGCAAAGACACTCAAGAAAGCCCTACACTGGGAGCTGTTGAAGGAACTAAAATTAGAGACCATAAGCAATGTGATTCAATTCAGTTGAAAAACTAAGTTAGGAACTGATTATGAATGAAGGTGTATACATATGTCCCAGGATAATGTTACAGGTTCCAATTGTTAAATTGCACCTCTGCTAAACAGTCGACTGAGAAATACAGAAATTAACTGCTAGGAAAGAATAATTAGACAAAGAATCTATTCACCCACACTGCCCCTAAACCTACAATAAGCTGCCCAAACACCCACAACACAACAAAGAAGGAAGCCAGCAGACAAAAAGACAATGAGGATTGACCTTCTCTGCAGAATCACAAACAAAGATGCTTCACAAGCTCCACAACACAAAGGACCAGTCCCCTTATCAAACATCTTGGTTTTCATTTTTGTTGTTATTGTTGGTAACTACACCAAGGAACAAACTTCTTTGCTTTTTGAAAATGAATGAAAGAAAGAAAGAAAGATGATAGATAGATAGATAGATAGATAGATAGATAGATAGATAGATAGATAGATAGATAGATAGATAGATAGATAGATAGATAGATAATCTCATTTCCACATACAGCACATCTGGATTTCATTCCAAACAATTCTACCCACCCAAAGAAGCTGTCTGACAACTGTTCATTAAATGGATTTTCATGTTAGTTTGCAAAGATTTAGCCTACAATTTGTTCTACCCAACAGATTTTTTTAGTTTTATTCAGTTATTATTCTCTTTAAGTAGAAGACTTACAAAGTTCATGCCATTTTATAGGAAAGTGAATTTTCTTTTTTTCCCCTCCTCCCCATTTTCACCTTTATACCACACAATTAATAATATAAATTAAAGTTTCCTTAAGGGTGCTTTTGCATGCTAAATTGTAGTGGCTCTTAGAAATCTGTTAAAGCTATTATATTAAGATTTATGCACCACACTGCGATTATACTATCCTGTCTGGAGATCATAGGCAGAAATGCAAGTAAAACACATCAATGGATCCCATTTCTTTCTCCGCCCACCTCATATCATCTTACATTTAAAAGAATTCAGCTTTCAGTATGTTCTCTATATCATTCTGTCCCCATTACAAGATTCTGGAGCAGAAGCCAGAAAAAGAAGGAGCACCAGCAACTGTGAATTATTCAGATTTTCATCTAACTTACATCAGTTTTAAACTTGAGGCTACTATAAAAAGCACATTTTAAGTACAGTGAGCAACAGAGCATTAGTTCTGATAACCATGTGCATAGTGATGTTGTAATTATCCTCTATTTAGAACTTTTACAAAAACATTATATATTCAGGCAATCATGATTCTGGCCATGAAAGGTTAATAGTTGTTAGCAGCAGCCAAGGGCCAGAACACTGTGAAATATACAAACAAGGAGTAATAACAGTTGTTTTTTCTTCAGTGATTCTTTACATGACTTCTATTCCCGAAACTGCTATTTCTAAAGAAAGAGGAAGAACTATTAGGAAAAGTGTTATAGACCTACATATGTAATGCCTATCATAGGCTTAGAAAGCATGTTATTATATTCAGCTATGGTTGAAGAACAACCTATCGGCTGCAACAAAATAAGCAAAAGTCCATTTTGTTACAATGAATCCAAACAAAGAATTTTTGTTGAGTTCAAACAAAGAGTTGGAACCAGCAAAAGCTTCTGTCCATGGAAACTGTTGTGAGTGGTCAACGGCCAGCTCAGTTACTCACAGATTCTGAGGAGGATGAACTCGGTCCGTCTTGGCCATTGTTTTTCACAACTGAGTCAGAGAGTGAGGGAGAATTGGAACCTGAGAAACCTCCAGGGAGTGAAGAAACCCCAATGATGGTAATGTCTGAGTCAGAGGAGGGTGGAGACATTGAAGATCAGGAGCTCCCAATAGATGCCTGGGTGAGAAGGTTATGAAGTAGGCAGAAATATCTTTATGTGAAATGTTCCAGAAGGCGAGTCTTTGAAAGAAAGTCTAGACAGTTGTCAATGCCCCTAATAGCATCTGAGGAATAAACCAGAATCCACTCCACTTCTCACACAAAAGGTTCGATTTATTAGCAGAGCCATGTTGGTTATGTGTCGTCCATTCCAATACTAATTTCTCTCCAGTACTCCATCCAAGTTAAGGTTTATCTCATATCCCCACACCCACAAGTGCAATTATGTGGACCAGCCTGGTGCAGGGATTCACCTACTTCCCCTTTTGTACAGTTGACACAGGCCTTGGGCTCTGAGAAAGGAATTTGTTGTGGCTATAACTCTCTCCTGCCCCTCCCAATTCCCTTATGATGTGTTATTGTGGCAGACCAAAGCCTCTAACTCCACATGATGGCTTTCAGCCTGAAAACAGTTAATCACTAGGAAACAGTTGACAACACCCAGACAGTATATAAATGAGGAATCATGGGTAAAAATGATATGGAAATCCAATGTTTGTAATGGTGGATGTCCTAGATTTGGGGTTCCATACATGATTCACTGGCAAACTACTATTATTCTTTAAAATCCATCGAGCAGAGACGCGGCCTTCTGAAAAAAACCTGGAGATCTGTAAGTGTGTGATTGAAGGACGTTATCTCACCGAGGAATGTTTTAATTAGCTTTGAACCTTGGCTGCAGCCCACTTCTTACCTCTTAGCCAATTTAACCAGGAAAGCTGCCAACATGGACAAAAACGCTTGACCTTGTTTGTATAAATCCTGTTTTAAATATAAATGTGTTTGATTTGAAATCTCTGTGCGTGGGTTCTTCCTTTGTTCCAATATGGGTAGGCCAGAGCAGAACAGAAACCTCCTTTTGTCCATGGAAACCCATTTTTTTCCTAGTATTTCTTCAGGATGTGTGGGGGAAGAACCATGGGTGGGCTAGCAGCTGGAATGCCTAATTGGGCTCACCTCCGCGGCTCTGGAGGTCCCATGAGTTTCAGCAGAGTTATGCTGCTTCACCCATGCCGGTAGCAAAATCGTGCACAGAGATGCTGGTCCACCCATGTTCCGGCAAGGTTTTTTACCACATGTGTGGAAGCAAAAGAACTTGCAGAATAGAATCACACCTGCATTCTCCGTGCACAGTTTCGCTATCTGCATGAATGCAGCAGCATAACTCTGTTGAAACTCACGGGACCTCTAGAGCCGCAGAGGCAAACCCGATTAGGTGTTCCAGCTAGTAGCCCACCACTGAGAAGAATCTATCTAATTCACTTCAATCTTGCTTTGAAGTCCCCTTCATCTCCCAAAAATCAGATTCAGAAGTCTTCAAAACAATGATCAAGAAAGCAACAACACTGGGGATTGCAACACAAATAAGAGATTTGAATATCCCCAAAAGGCATCTGGATTTTCTTTATTTTTCCTTGAAGATGTTTGGCTTCTCATCCAAGAAGCCTCTTCAGTTCTTGGATCAGAAGAGAAACTTCTTCAAGGAAAAACAAAGAAAGTCCAGATGCCTTTTTAAAAAGTACCTTTGAAAAAACTGGAATGGTGCCAACAGGCTCAGACTGTGGTGAGGGGGGCGTTTGCCCAGGTCCACCTGGTGCACCAGTTGTGGCCCTACTTGGACAGGGAGTCTTTGTTCATGGTCACTCATGCCCTTATCACCTCAAGGTTCGACTACTGTGATGCTCTCTACATGGGGCTACCTTTGAAGAGTGTTCGGAAATTTCAACTCATCCAAAATGCAGCCATGCGAGCAGTCTTGGGCCTTCCAAGAAATGCCCACATCTCACCATCACTCCGTGGTCTGCATTGGCTACCGATCTGTTTCCAGGCACAATTCAAAGTGTTGGTTATGACCTATAAAGCCCTGCATGGCATAGGAACAGAATATCTCCGAGACCGCATGAATCCCAGTGACCGGTGAGGTCCCACAGAATTGGTCTCCTTAGGGCAATATTTTTGAGCTGCGGCACATTATTCATATTTTCAAAATCCTGGGGAACACTGAATGGGGGTGTGGGGGGGGTGCGGGGGGGGCCTAAAGAAAAGTTTGGACAAAAAAAATATCTCTTCCTCCATTGCACTCTATTTCTCCCTCCCTCTTTCCTCCCTCCCTCTTTCCATTGTATCCCTCCCACTTTCCTCCCTCCCTCTTTCCTTTCTATCACTTTTCTTTCTATCTCTCCCTCCCTCTTTCCTCCCTCCCTCTTTCCTTTCTCTTTCTCTCCGTTCCTTAGCGGCGGCAAAGAAGAAGGAAGGCAGACTGCAGAGGGCACCGAGGACAAGAGCGCTCGCTCGCTCCCTCGCCCTCTGACTTCCCTCCCTCGCTGCTGAAGGGACGAGCGCGGGCACGAGCGTGCGCGGGGGCCCGCTGCAAAAAGGGGTTTTTTGCCTTTTTTTCTTCCCCCGCCTCATGGGAGAGAGAGAGAGAGAGAGAAAGAGCAGCGCCCTGTCGGTTCCGAGTGCAGCCAGGGAAAGTGGCCTCGAGCCTAGTGCGAACTGCGGGATGCGGCAAAGGACTCCTTGCCAACCAAAAAAGGGGTGGGGGTGGTGAAGGCAAAGCCTGGGAGGTGGGGAAGGGAAGAGCGGGAGACCCCCAGACAGAACGGCTCAGGGGAAGGAAAGACAGCAGGAGGGAGGGATTGAGAAGCGAAGCCAGGGAGGGCTGAGAGAAAAGGGGAGCGGCGCGCGCGCGAGAGGGACGGGGCGGGCATTCCCGAAACGGACGGAGAAAGCCCTCTCTCGCAGCGAAAGTGCTCCCAGCCAAGGGGCTGCGAGAGAGGGCTTTCTCCGTCCGTTTCAGGAAAGCCCGCCCCGCCCCTCTCGCAGCCCCCTAGCTGGGAGCGCTTTCGTCCCAAGGAGCTGAAGCCGCAGCCGCAGCGAGAGAAGTCGCGCCCCAAGGCAGGGGGCGGCGGAGGAGGAGAGGGGGCAGATCGGGCGGGCAGGGGCAGGGCCGAGAGGCCAGGAGCGCGAGGGGGCCGGAGGCACCATGGAGAGGCAGGGGAAGGTGGGAAAAAGGAGGCACGAAGAATGAAGCTCTCCTTTTTCCCGCCTTCCTTCTTTGGGGCCGAGCAGGAGAGTGCCGGAAACAGCAGCATCGGGCAGTAGCCGGGGGAAAAGTTGCGAGTGGGAGCTCCAGGTCGGAGGCACCGGCAGTCCCGCACCGGCAGCGCCCCGCCCAGCTGGAGCTTCCCTAGGAGCTTCGCAGCACACCTGACTGTGTCTCGCGGCACACTAGTGTGCCGTGGCACACCGGTTGGGAAACGCTGCCTTAGGGTTCCATCAACCAAACAATGTCAGCTGGCGGGACCTGGGGGAGAGCCTTCTCTGTGGGGGGGGGCGGCCCTCTGGAATCAGCTCCCCCTGGAGATTTGCATTGCTCCCACCCTCTCCGCCTTCTGAAAGAGTTTAAAAACTCATCTTTGCCTCCAGGCTTGGGGTTTTTAGATCTTCCCCCTGACTAATAAATGTTTTCACTATGATTCTTGAATGATTGGTTTGATAGGTTTTCTTTTAATTGAATTTAATGGTTGTTTTAATGTATTATTAATTGGATTTGTATTATTGTTCCCTTTTTGTACATGTTGTGAGCCGCTCCGAGTCCTCGGAGAGGGGCGGCATACAAATCCAATCAATCAATCAATCAAATCAATCACATAAACAAACAAACAAACAAGCAAACAAACAAGCAAGCAAGCAAACCAATCAATCAATCAATCAATCAATCAATCAATCAATCATTGCCTGGATGACTGATAATATCCACAGACAGTTAGAGCTTTGAATCTTACTTTGTCCCTTATATGTAGAAATGAGCAGAATTCTTCTTAGGGATGCTTCTACGAATAATGTAAAACTCTGAACCTCTTGATTTTTAACATGTGTCTATAATGAAACAATTGACCTTTACAGGCTTGCACCCTTGGTAAGCCAAAAGTTATTCTGTTCATTTTTCAACAATATCCTTGCACTTCTACAAATATGATTAGCACTGATGCACAGCTTGTCTTGCCATTGCCTTCCCATGCTGGGGAGAGGTTCCATTGACATATTAATCCTAGCCGTGTCTAATGAGACAGTTGCTAGCAATTATAACCTAATGAAGCAGAAGCTGATTGTTCAGCTACTCAGAGCTGAGAGACTCTGGCTAAGAGATACATGGAGTTATTTGAAAAGATAACAACTTTGTCAGACAAAGTGGAGGAAAGGGCAAATTGCATATACTGTATATGAGCATTTAGATCATACGCCTATAAGATGGCAAAAAATGAATTAATATAAATACATATAAAGACCTAGAGATTGACCAGAAAGGCAGGAAGGCTATTTTGCATTGTTAAAATAGCCTTGGGAAAATGGTTCATGTACCTAAAAAAAAACTAAAAAAAATTCAACAGCTGTTTTGTCCATCTGGCTGCAATTTCTCATACAGACTATTTCAGCTAAAAGCTAGGAAAATATATTTGTAGAGTTGAATTGTCACTGCAGGATCAAAAGTCATGCAAGAGGCACATAGTAACAAATATATACACAAAATTATGCAGACTTCCTGGAAGCCTAAATCCTATTTTCTGGGGATGATGTCAAAGGATTGCGTTCTGAATAGTTGTTACCCACTGTTTCCATCACCTTTTCAAGAGCCAAACAAAGAGGGCCATAATTTTCCCGAAGATTTTGTTGCACAATTACATTTGTGTTCAGCCCATTTCTATTATCTGTCAGCTACCATTTCTTTTATTCCTATTTACCAACCTCAAACTAATTCTTTAAAAATGCCTCTGATAAATGTGTCTTCTGTATAGCCATAATGACCATATCCTTCGTATTGAATAATTTTCTGCAGTCAGATTAATAGCTCTTGTCTTCATTTTTATGACCTCTGATTTCCTGTCCCAACTTGTTCTTTGTTTTGCTTTATATTTCTCCTCAATATCTGTATTATACATCCTGTTTTCTCAGATGTCTTTGGAAAAAATTACATCTCACTAATTCAGAATCCTACTTCGCACAATAGATACCCTGAGCATAGCTTTCTAAAAGCAATAAATATTTGTTTGTGCTGTGAGAATAGGCCTAAACTGCCATACCTATAGATCAGGGGTGTCAAACTTGCAGCATGTTGTCATCACATGACGTATCACAACTTTCCCCCCCTTCACTAAACCAGGAGTGGACATGGCTAGTGCATGATGCATCTAGCTCATGGGCCCCCAATTTGACACTCCTGTTATAGATAAAGTAAGCACTTAAGCAGGATGACCAAAAGCCAGGAAAAGCTCCCTTGGGGAAAGTAGTTAAGAAAGAACAAAGTTGTTAAGGATTAAAAAAACCTCTGTCACCTGAACAAAAGAAGTTAGCTCTGAGCAAATTGGAGAGCCCTTCCCAAGTCTCATTGAGAGGCACCAGATTTGTAAATGAACATAGCAAGAATAGCTGTCAGTCCTGTGGATCAAGAAAGCAGCAAGTTGGAGAGATAATATAGATCCTGACGTCTGCACACTATCTATCTATCTATCTATCTATCTATCTATCTATCTATCTATCTATCTATCTATCTATCTCTATTGATCGATCCATTGATCAACGATCCATCCATCCCTACCTCCATCCATCCATCCATCCATCTCTCCATCCCTCCCTCCCTCGATCCATCCCTCCATCCACCAATCCCTCCCTCCATCTCTCCATTCCTCCCTCCCTCCCTCCATCCCTCCCACCACCCCTCCATCCCACCAGCCCTCCCCCTCCACCCATCCCACTCCACCCACCCACCCACCCACCCACCCACCCACCCACCCACCCACCCATCTATCTATCTATCTATCTATCTATCTATCTATCTATCTATCTATCTATCTATCTATCTATTTGATTTGTATGCCTCCCATCTCCCTAGGGACTCTAGGCAGCTCACAACAAAAATTAAACATCTAAATAGAATTAAAACCTCTAAAAACAATTAAAAAATAATTTAAATCCTACATTTAAAAAAACAAGACAAAACATACATGCCGTTTATGGCCAAATCTCCATGGTACAGCGTCAGATCAATGGCCCCAGGCCTGCCAGAAAAGCCAGGTCTTTACAGCTTTCTGGAAGGACAGTAGAGTGGGGGTAGTCAGGATCTCAGGAGGTAGCTGATTCCAGAGAATTGGAACCGTCACAGAGAAGGCCCTCCCCTGCAGACCCGCCATCCAAAACTGTTTAGCTGATGGGACCCAGAGAAGACCAGCCCTGTGGACCCTTATCGGTCACTGGCAGCTATGTGGTAGGAGGCAATCTCAAAGATAGTCTGGTCCTAAGATATGTAGGGCTTTAAAGGTAATGACCAACAACTTGAATTGCACCCGGAGACGAATCAGGAGCCAGTGCAGTCTGCAGAGGATTGATGTAACATGAGTGTACCTAGGCGCACCCACAATAGCTCGTGCTGCTACATTCTGGACCAGCTATAGTCTCTGACCACTCTTCAAGCGTAGCCCCTTGTAGAGGGTGTTGCAATAATCTAACCATGAGGTTAGATTATTTAAGTCGTCTTGAATCCAGACTTGGCGGGTTCCATCCTTTTGATCAGTGCCTGCTAGACTAGAATGAGGGTAAGTGGATGAATGTATTCATGTGTGTGTGTGTGTGTGAAAGAAAATATATATTTGTTTTAGCCAGTAAAGTTTTGTTATTGTTCACTGGGTCTCTGTGTATTCTAAAGAGCTGGTTCTGTTTCAATGTTTGTTTGAAAGTGATTTGTGTGTGACTATTTCCCAGGATTCTGAGTGGGTGAAGTAGTTACCATAAGCTAAATCTAGGAGCCTGCATGAAACCGTGTTTCCATGTTTTATGCTGCACATTTCTGAATATTTTGACTCTAGTAGTTCAATTAGAGAGAGAAAAAAGGGAACATATATTTAAATATGCAAAGGATAGTTATATTTTGAGGAACTCTTGTAGACAACCATTTAAGCCCCTCTTCTCTTTTCCCATCTTGTCCCATTGTTTTGGAAACCAGTAGGAAAGTCGTTTTTTCTCTCTTGAGGTTATGTTTCCAAGCAATCCAGAGCAGGAGAAATGTAGTAGAAATAAATAAATAAACACAGAGATACACGAAGAGAGACATAGGGACTCCCTTGGCCATAGCAATTGTACAACCTCAAAGAACCCTAAAAATCATCCAAAGAAAATCAACATTTGCTTGAGAAAAGATGTGTGTAGGTGTGTGTGTGTATGTGTATGTGTGTGTTTGTGTCGGGGAGGGGGGAGGACAGGACTTCTTCAAGTGGAAAACAACTTCCATTAAACAGGACAATTGATTTGAATACCAGCTTGTTTTTAATGGCATATTTTTAAATACATTCAACCATCTGTTTTTCTTTAATTATATCCTTTTTATATTTATCCACTAGGAGCAATATCATGTTGGAAGGATAAGACATAAATATACTTAATAAATAAAACTGTCTTGCCCAGGTTGCTGTTTGTCCCATGTGTGAAATTCTGTAGGTCTTCCTCAGAACAGTGAATGCTTCATAGCAATGGAGATACTTTTTGTCATGCGTTTGGTTAATGCCATTTAAAAACAAACTAAACAAGTACCATTGGGACATATTGTATGATAATTCTGGGCACGGTGAATATATATTTTGTGTGTTGTATTTATGACTCTTCAGCTGAATATGAAGTGCTATGGAAAATAGAAAACACCTTAGGGAGGAGGCAGATTTGTAGGCTGAAGTTTAAACCAGAAACAAAATTCTGACATATGCTGGGAAATCAACATTTATAGCCCTTTGTTCTTGCAGAAGCTCAATGCACATAGCACTTCCTCCTCCTTCTCCCGCCTCAACTCCACCCCATAATAAGTCTATAAGGTTAATTGAAGGGGAGTGATTGGCAGCCCAAAATTATTCAGCAAGCTCTCTCTTCAAAGCTAATTTGCAAGGATCCAATCCCTGTCGGATGATAAGCAAGCTGACCCAAAATCTTATATCTTCTTATTAGTGGTGGCCTGACCTCTTTAGATGGAACTTTGCAGTGTAGAGCAGCTTGTCATATTTGCTCTTGCTCATCTGAGTGCAAACTTCAAATTATTTGCCATCACAATTTGTGACAAAGCCTCTATATCTGGAACTGGATAAAAATAGAGGCCTCTTCAGATCTTCCCACACCTGAAAAAAGTCTCAAATTGAGAAGATGAGATATACATGAGCAAAGATTGTAGGAAACAAGTCACTCACTTTATAATAAATGATTATAGATCTCTTGAGTTCAACTTATACCTGAAGAGGGGTAACTTCAAGCCCTATCAGTAAATAGGTTTAGACCCAAAAAGTTTCTTTGAAATGCTAGACGATTCCATAAAACATTGTAAATAAAGGTGAGTTCAGATTTAACCGCAATTGCAGCAAATTATATATTTTTTTATTTCCAATAATTGAGGGGAGGAAACCACTGTTTATGGTCAAGTAATATGACTTCCCAATGTACCAGGGAAAAGTACCAGAAAATGAGAGGGAAGTCAAAGTTATGCAGAAGAACAGAAGAACTTTCTTCAAAATATGGAGATTCTCAAACATCCAGGTCATGCTTGTCCCAAAGGGCTTTCTTGACTCGAGAAAGTCCGGTTGCCTTTTGGAAAAAATTACCCTTATGATATTCATCCCACTGTTTAATTAACAAATGAATATTCCCTCACAATGAAAAATCCTAGAACCTTGTTCTGCATGTATTGGCACATGTACACAGACTTGAATTTATAACTTTCTGCTTGGAAAAATATCAAAATCTGAAAGGTTTGTTATCTGTGGTTTGATATCCCTTATGTGGAAATATCTGTCAATGAATAATATATATATATATATATATATATATATATATATATATATATATATATATATATAATTTGTTGAGATGCGTATTTCATATGTACAGAGTTGTGTTGGAATCTAAGGGTGCTATCCAGAAAAGTCTCAGAAGAAACTTATCAGTTCCAACTGTAGACTAAAATCCCGCTGAATTAAATGTATTGCACAGAATTAAATTCACTAGTGGCATATTTAACTCTGTTAAACTCCATAGAAAGATTATGTTCCTAATATTTACTTGAAGCTACATAATAAATTCTAAACCATCAAACAGACAAAAGACAATTTCTTATTTTTCCTTTGGTTTGGTAATAATTAATATTCTTATTCATTATTTCATTTCCAGAAGCTATCACATTATAGGATCCTTTTTGGTGGTTATATTTATAGAATAGTGGCATTTCACACTTCAAGGATAAAACTATGGCACATAAATCAGTTTTCTACAGAAACTATCTAACTAGCATTTTAAACATCTGAGATCATTTAACATCCAAATATATGAAAATAGGGTGGAAACATTACAAATGGGTACTTATTATTATTTTGGAAGATGAAGTACCAAAAAATGTACTCTGTATTATAGGCAAAGCCATTAACACTTTTTTCCTAATGTATTTGATACCAACAAAAAGATGTTTCTACAAGGTTTCCTAATATCATCACTGGAAATTACTGACAAAGAAGGTTTTCCCCATTTTTTGGTCAAATTAGCAGTGATTTCTGCTATTTTAATGAAAGTGAATCAGTGGGGATTTGCTGCCAGTTCTGACTGGATCTTTAGAACCGGTAGCTCTGACTCCAAGCCAAGAACAAATTGGTTCTCTTTGTCTGTGAAAGTGGGCGCACCCCCCGTTGGTTGTACTGACCTTTATCATTGCTTCCGAAGCCCAGGTGATCAGGGGCAGCAGATTGAATTGCCGCTCCACCGCTGTCTTCTGTGCTCCTTGCCTAGTGGAAGGGTTTTGTTTTCAGTACTGAGCATGTGTAGAAGATTATTTTTCGGGAAGCGACCTATGCACAAAATGTGTACTTCTGTTGTGATGGAAATCAATGAGGAAGATAAGTAGAATCCACCCCTGCAATGGATGTATACCCTGTTTTCCCCAAAATAAAACATCCCCTGATAATAAGCCCAATTGGGTTTTTGAGTGCATGGCAATAAGGCCAAGTGCTTATTTCAGGGTTCAAAAATGTATAAGACAGGGTCTTATTTTCAGGAAAACACGGTAGCAATACAGTTTTCGGCTTATCTTGAAAGGTAAAACCAAAGGCTTACAAATCTGAATGAAAACAGGATTAAATATACACATCAAGAATATCCAAAGCTCTTTAATCCTGGTTGTGATTTTATTGGGAATGGTTAAGGAATGAAAAGCTTGAGAACAAATGTTAATTGAGTCCCAAACTGATTTGTAGGTCAGAATGTAACCATACATTCAGAGGTAGATTCCTGATTTTCTCCCAATTTTGCAACAGTTTTTTAACAGCAAAAGGCATTCTAGGTTTGAAAACAGGCACTTTTGCAGAGTTCACATCTCAGAATCCATATGGAAGGTGTAAAAAAGAAGTTACCCAAATGTTGCAAAGAAGCTTAGTTCTAGGTTTTGAACCTGGTACAGAGGAAGAGCTGCTTTGACAACTTGATCGAAACAAAAGCTTTGTTCTCACAGCTGGGCTTCCCTTTTGTTTGCCATGTGAGAGCCTAATTTTTAGCAGTGGCATCATAATCTGTCATCACAGAAAAAGATATTTCTGCCAGTTTCCTGCTGTTCCTGTTCAATTTATAAACCAGAAGAAAAAGTTTCTAAATTCCAATATTTTACAGCATGCCTGTTTTTAACCATCTTGCAGATTAAAAGGCCATCACATTAACAAGCGTAGGTTTGTTTTCACAGCAGAAAACAGGTGTGTGTTGATTATTTCGTCAGCAGGAAGATGGCTGCTGAAACTTTCTTGCTTTCTCTATTGCCATGGCATAAAGGACAGGACTGAAAAATGCCAACAAACTGGTTGGATGGAGACCAGGACCTGATTAAGAAATTCAGAGGCAAGTAATCAATATTTATGTAGTGTGAAAGGTCAGCATTGAGACAAGGAGGAGGGGTCAAGAAGGGAACTAGCCTTGATTCTGTTAATTAGCCATTGGTAAAACAAATCCCGTGACAAAAAGTATTCTGTTTCTTCCTTTTCTTTTATTTTAAGTGTTAATCTAAAAAGATCCAAAAGATAATAATAACTTTGCTGTGTATTGACAGCCCCCAGAGACATCCAGAGACATTCAGTAGTTAAATAGTTAACTCTTGTATGTTAATTTAGCTCCTCCCCCATTTATGATCTAAACCCTGTTTTGTCACTTCTTCTCTGTGTCGGAAGAGAAGGAAGATCCTCCATTACTCTTTGAGAAGTCTAAGGATGTAGACGTACCTCTTAGCCTGTTCTCAGGCATTATTGTTTTTATATGTTTTTATTAATAAAAGTAACTTCGTTTAAAAGCTTTCCTCGCAGCTTTGATCCTCGACCTCCATGGTTAGTCTCATCTCAGCTCACGTGGGCTGTACCTAATTGAGTCTAATTGCGACAAACTTTTGTATTGAAAAATTGTATTGCTATTTTGTGATTATTACTGATACGTTTACTTTATTTATTATTATGATTAATTCAAATTATTAGACTTGTGTATGCCGCCCCTCTCTGAGGACCCGGAGAGGCTAAGGTGGATTAACATGGCATTTCTACTTAAAATTAATTGTGTACAGACACCACACTGTTCAGGTAGATATGTTTGATATTAAAACCCTGCTGTTCTGTTCGGGTCGTATGTGACCCGAAGCCAAGTTTGAGTCCCTGTAAAAAATTTTCCCTGCATATCTGAAACTTGAAATTTCATGACTATTCATCATTTCAGGGGTTCTCTCTATGAGAATTTTTTTTGGGGGGTGGGGGGCTTAGTTTTTGCTGGGCAAAAAAAGTTAAAAATCTTCTGTTCCCGGGTCACCCTGACCCGGACCGAAAACTCTTCATTTGCAGTGCTTATGTTTGGTCTTTTTGAAAGCTTTTTTCACTTGGAAAGTAGTCTGAACATTTCTGCACACAATGATATGAAAATTGAAATGAAAAAAGTAATTCTTATTGGTTTATTTTGCTGATATAATGCACGCCCCCCCGTTTTTGTGAAAGTTTTTTCAATTTATGGATAGTTTTGCTTGCAAAATGCATTCTATTTTACTGAAGTTGGTGTGGGATTGGTAGCTTGAACATTTCTGAATATAAGAAAAATATAAAGGAACTGAACAAAATGATTCTTACTGGTTTTTTAACATCAGAAATAAGGCCTCCCCCCCCCCTCAGCTGCTTGCAACCATTTTCACTTTTTATTTTTTTATGCTCCAAATCCGAAATATTCTTTAAAATCTTAGGCATTTATTTACTCAATTTAACAATGCTGACCATCAAAAAAATATTTGTGGGGGTGGGGGAAAATTTTTTTTTCTGGGCAAAAAAAAAGTCACACTTAGTCTGTTCGGGTCATATAGACCCGGACCAAAATGATTTTTTTTAGGCACTTGAATTTGGTCTTTTTGAAAACCTTTTCAACTGGAAAACTAGTTTGAACATTTATGAACATAATGATATGAAAATTGAACTGGAAAAATTGAGACTTATATTTTTATTTTGATCAAAAAGCCCCTCCCCCCATCCTTTTTTAATTTCGTGTCAATTTCTATTTTTTAAGGCTACAAATCCCTAAGGAATTTTCCCCAAAAAGGTTTGATATACTGAATTGAACATTTCTGAATATAAGAAAAATATAAATGAACTGAAAAAAATGGTTCTTATTGGTTTATTTTTGCCACAAAAGGGCCACCCCCCCTCGGCCTTGCTGTGTGCCATTATTGTCACTGTTTATACATATTTGTCTAGAAATATTTGGAATATCCTTTTGAAAATCAACCACATTGTAGCCAGAGAACTAATTTTATGAAACAAATCCATTTTACTAAAAAAAAGTATGTAAGTTTGAAATTAACAGCATAATTTTTATATAAATTGAAATAATTGAGGCATACTGTATGTGCAAAATAAACCAATATGCATCAATTTTTCCAGTTCAATTTTCATATCATTATGTTCAGAAATGTTCAAGCTACCAATACCACACCAACTTTAGTAAAATAGAATGTATTTTGCTAGCAAAACTATCCATAAAGTGAAGACTATGTAAAAAAAACGGGGGGGGTGCGTGCATTTCATCAACAAAATAAACCAATATGCATCAATTTTTCCAGTTCAATTTTCATATCATTATGTTCAGAAATGTTCAAGCTACCAATCCCATACCAACTTTAGTAAAATAGAATGTATTTTGCAGGCATAATTATCAATAAACCTAAAGAAAATTCACAAAAACGGGGGGGGAGGCATATTTATGTGCAAAATAAACCAATAAGGATTAATTTCTTCAGTTCAATTTTCATATCATTGTGTGCAGAAATGTTCAGACTACTTTCCAAGTGAAAAAAGTATTCAAATTGACCAAACATAAGCACTGCAAATGAAGAGTTTTCGGTCCGGGTCAGGGTGACCCGGGAACAGAAGATTTGTTACTTTTCTTAAACAGAACAGCAGGGTTAAAACAATGTATTAATAAAACATATTTAAAAGGGGGGAGGAATGTGAGTCACTAGAGACAAGAATCTTTCTCTCTCTGCCCTCCCCGCCAATCAGTTTAATGGAATAATATCTGTTTGTTTCTAAGGCAAGTGGTCTGGAGAGATTACTATAGCATAGGTAGAACCCAATAAGCCTGTTCTGACCCACCTTCCTAAACAATGATTCTTTATTAGAAGTGCCAGCAGCCCTGGCAAAAAAGTTTCTCTTTCAATGCAGGCAAGGACAGGAATAGTTGGCTGTCACATCTATTCATCTCTGTCCTCTGCCTTTTACCCCCAGAGTTAGGGTGGGACTTTGCTAGCAGCGGTGGCTCTTCTGACCCAAGGATCAGCCCATAGATTTCCACTGCTCTCCGCTCCTCTGCTTTCTGCACATCTATGTGCTAGGCACTAGACTCAGCTATTCCTCCTCTTCCTCATCAGTCACCTCCAGACCTGGGGGCTCTTGACTCTCCATCTGAGTGATGATGGATGGCCCAAGTGCCACTTCTGTCTCTCTCTCTCTGACAGCTCCATTTCCTCTTCCCCCTCGGAACTCTCAGGTTTCCTTGATGTGGAGGCTGACTCCCATTCCTCCTCCAGCTGCTGGCGAGGCTGGTGGTTGACAGGCCACAACAAAATCTTTCATATATGAGTCTGGTTGCTTGGGGCTGTTCTGCCAGGCTCTATGGTATGAGTCTCCCAAAAATTCAAGGGTAAAAATTTCAGACACACACACACTTGAAAGTTCAAAAACAATGTTCTTTATCACAAAATCCAAAAGAAACGAAGCACCCATTTTGTATTGCAAAGAGCACTCGTCCAAAAACAACCTTGTAGGCTGTATAATCCCCTTAATCAGTCCTTAATACTTAGCTAGAAGCTGTGAAGAAACGTCACATCCCTCCTTCTTCCACAAAGTGAGACACACACACTTTGCTCTGCTTTGGTTTCAAAGTCGTGAAAAATCAACAAAGTCTGGAAACAGCAAGGCACGGTCCTGAAGAAACAACGATGAGATAATCTTCCACAACGGTTAAGCCAGCACACTGCTATTTATATCAGCAGCTCTAATTGCTGGAGCCCCACCCAAACACAGGTGGTCTCTCTTATCTCCTGTAATATTTCTTCAATTGGTCTCTTCCATGCATAATTCTGTGCCTGCATGGGTCTAACACTTCCTCATCTGAATCAACCAAAGATAATGGAGATTGGCTTCCTGGGCTGTGTGCCAAGCCCCTCTCTTCCAAGTCACCTTCCACCTTCTTCTTCATCTGAGGAAACTGCACTACCTGATTCTGTCGGCAATAAAACAGGCCTATGATGCATCCACCTCCACATTCCTTGGGGCAGCAGCTGGGCAGAGCCAACCACAACAGGGCCTAACATTTGCCTTGTTCTAAATATGACTCTATGCTATGAAGCTATGATAAAGCATCATGACAGTGGACAAACAGGGTCTTATGACTATCAAACAAATGTCTCTTTCCATGGGCTCATTTCAGCAAAGCAAGTTTATTTATTTATTATTTCTTAATTGGACTTTTATGCCACCCCTCTCTGAGGACTTGGGGTGTTTCACAACATATAATAAACAATATACAGTATCTTAAATCCAATTAATTAATTTAAAATCTGAACCCCACCCCCAAACCATAAAAAACAGTCATTCCATTTGCTCAGCATTCTCTCAACACATTCTCTAATAGCCCCAAGCCTGACGGCATAAGTGATTCTTAAGACTCTTATAGAAGGCGAGGAGGGTGGGTGCAGTATGAATCTCCTGGGGGAGCTTATTCTAGAGGGCTGGGGCCCTCACAGAGAAGGCTCTCTCCCCTAGGTCCTGCCAAATGACATTGTCTAGTTGATGGAACCTGGAGAAGGCTGACTCTATGGGACCTCATTGGTCCCTGGGATTCATGCAGCAGAAGGCAGTCCCACAGATATTCTGGCCCAATGCCATAACCAACACTTTCAATGGAGTATGGAAACCAATTGGCAGCCAGTGCAAACTGTAGAATGTTGGAGAGATACGTACAAGCCCATGACTGCTTGCGTGGCTGCATTCTGTACAATTTGCAGTTTCCGGACACTCTTCAAAGGTAACCCCAAGTTGCCACTCATAAACATTTCATAGTCCATCCTGCAATTGAATATGAGGATGGATATGAGTTTTTGCATTTGGGAAGCCAATAGGTGTTAGTCAGCAGATAATTGGAAAAAATAATTGCTCTTTAAATCAGGCTTAGTTATTACTTTTTTCTTTTGGCTAGACAGCAGACCCTTTGATTGAGAAATGTTTTCCAATGACTAGAGTATATGTATATATGTGAGTTGGTGAGGGGTAGAAAAGGAGTAGGCAGAAGCAGTGGAGTTGGTTGCCTGGTGATCAAATATCATAAAGTCAGTGTGATAATTTTGTGCTGGAAATCACCTTATTATGTCCCGCTCTGTGGTTTGATATTCTTTAGAGATCTTATCTCCAAGGTAAAGAGGAAATTAACTTTTCTTAACCATAGAAGCAATGTCCACCATAGGGTTATCATTTGATAAAATGACCAGCTGGAGAAGAATGAATTTGGCCTTTAAGATCCACTGAATGCTGATAATTGATGAGGGCATTGGTTTGATTATACAACTACATGTCATGACTTGTGCTAAATATTTTGGCTGCATATTACTGAACAATGAGCAGTAATTTTAAATGAGGAAAGAACTGGAAATGAGAAAACATTTAGGAGATCAATATTTATTCATTTACTTACTTACTTATAAATATATACAAAGCATTATTCCTCGGAGCAAGAGAGATTAAAGGACAAAAGGAAAGTTATTGAAATTCAGAAACAGACTGTAGGTTTCTGTTCAAGGCAGAAAGCTATTTTAGACGACTTCTTGTTCATGAAGATTCTATTACCAGCTGACTCACTAGAGCCTGTTGCTTCATACTCCCACAGTGTGGTTTATCAACCATCTGCATGAAACTATCAGTTTCTCAGTAGTGTTATTTGCCATCATCCACACCTTAGCATATTTAGCAAATTTCCCATATCCCAATTTCCCAGTCAAAGTCTTGGCAATCTGTTGTACAATTTTGCTTAGGTTTTGTTTTGTGAAATATGACAGTAAAGAACTAAATATATTAAAAAAACACTTTTCAGGGGAAAACCCCCCAAAACCCTTTCCTATAATAAAAGCTTGTTTTTTTAAAAAAGAAATGCATGAAAAATGGTAGGAAGTTCACAGTTAACTCTAAATCCTCTAGTAGATTTTCCTGGTTAGTCATTTCTCCAACAACATATATGAGAAAGAGGATGAATCAATAAAGTTGGGTATTGATTGTGGTGAGGATATATATAAATAAACATCAATTACTGAAATGTAGTGGGATGAGTAGCTCTGCTAGAATGCTAACATTTGTACCTCAAAATGTATTCCATTGGGTTCAGATGGAAGTCAAGAGAGAAAATTGACACTTTGGATAAACCTTTTCAATGGGAATGAAATATAGTGTTAAATTAAAAACTGCTTTAAACTTGAGTGGAATATCAATAACAGTTTCCATAACCTGGTAAAAATGATGGTCAGGTCAAATATATTTGGAGGGCACCAAATTGGAAAGTGGTTCTATGTCATATCTATGACATTATTCTGTCCTATAGCCTGCAAGCAGTACCTGCATACAGGTAGTCTTCAACTTAACAGTCACAATTGATCCCCAAATTTCAGTTGCTATGTGGGACAGTCGTTAACAATGAGACAAACCTTTGCCCCATTTTACAACCTTTAATGCCACAATTGTTAAGTGAATCTCCCCCCCCCCATTGTCTTTACTTATAAGAATGTCACAAAAGGTGATATGACCCTGGGTCACAGCAACCATCATAAATTTGAACCAATTGACAAGCATATGGATTTTGATCATGTGACTATGGGGATCCTGCAATGGTTGTAAGTGTAAACATGGTCATAAGTCACTTTTATTAGTCCTGTTGTCATTTTAAATGATTGTTAAAAGAATTGTTGTAAGTCAAGGACTACCTATATTTAGATCATAATTATGCTAAATGAAAATATCCGTCTGTTTTACTCATTATGTTAAGAATTTAAATTCAATAATCCTGCTCTGTAGGGTCTTACAGAATGCTCTGTGACAAATGAAATTAATCACTTATGGTCCGTCCTGTTGAATGAGCTCAGGTATAACCAGATCTCTGTTATTTTATATTTCTTGAGTTAGGATATGGTGGGGGAAAAAACATGAAGAGAAGTTCAGTAGCTACTAAGCTATCTGGGAAAAACCCCCACTTTGTTGTGATCTTGTTTCATATCATTTATGTAGCAAGGGGTGTCAAACACAAGGCCCAGAGGGTATTTACATCTGGTCCATGAGACCTCCCCAAACTCAATTTTCGCTGGCAGAGGGCTGCAGGAGGCTAGCGGCGTGCATGTGCCTCCCAGGCTCTGTTTTCTCTAGCACTTGGCAACCACAAGTACCCCCAAGAGTGACATCAAACTGGCCATGCCCAACTTGGCCATAGCCCCATGGCCCCCTCAAGGTCAAACACAACCCCAATGCGGCATTCAATGAAATCAAGTTTGACACGCCCCAGTATAAACTATCTGTAACTAAAATTGAAACAACATTTATCCTTTCATTCAAACATAAAATAACAGTCAGAAATTACAAACAGAACTGTTAAATATTTTCATAAACCTTAATAAGGTACTAGCTGCTCAAGTTTTCCATTTGTTCATAGTGTGATGTAATTTGGTAATTCAAAAGAGCAACAAAGGTCTATTCATAATGAAGCTCTTTTGGAAATATTCATAGAGAAATTAAGTGCTTGTTTTTAAACCAATCAGGATGGCATATTTGAGACTTCTTCATCCAGAGTGCTATGGCTCAGATCCACCAAAATATTTTATCTCTCAAAATCAGAAATTATATCAATCAAGCCTGCACTTATGAAAATGCTAATTTTAATAAAGGGAGATTTCTAAGCCATTTATTTAAATTTGACTGGAGTAATTCCAATTGAGCTTTGGGTATTCAGAAATGTATGTACAAAGTTTTGGCTGTAGGTTAGATGTGGTTAGATGTTTGGCCAAGGAAGTGAGTCAGATTGTTAGTATCTCTGCAAGTGGGAAAAATACCACGGCAAAGATTGGCAGCCAAATGGCAAGTTGACTGGCTGGCTGACTGAATTCCCTCTGGAGGAGGACCAATTAAGAGATCACCCATTTGGGCCTTGGATAGCTCTCCTCCTGAAGGAAGCACAGGAAATAGTTCTTGTAATTGGTCATGATCTGGGGTTGCGGCGCAGGCGGAGTAATAGTCGGACACAAGGTGTGGGTATAACGGGGTCACTTTTATTCAACAACTTAATTCTTAACTTATTAACTTGTTTAAAACCTTAACCCCACATGACCTGCAGGGTGCAAGATCAAATGGGGGCGGAATAACATGCCCAATTCAGACAGCAACCCTGGGGCGAAAACTCCTTGAAACTGGGTGCGGGTCATATTGAACTACACCTACCCCCTGCACCCATACTACGCCACACCTGGCGTGTGGGATGGCTCGCTACAGGTCTACGTTAAACTCCCGCCAGCGAGCCACAGGAGCGACTCACTCCCCGGACCCAAGCCGGTCGAGCCCTGTAATCCAAGGAGGAGCTCGCCCCTCACCTCAGTAGAGGTGCCCCAAAAGGAGCTCACCAGTTGCTATTTATTTTATTTTCCGCCCCCTATCGGCCCCCCCCTCCCCCCCCAGTGACCCTAAGGGGGGGGGGGCACTAGATGGTGGGGCCACCCCCTAACCACACTCCCACGCACAGAGTGGAGTAGGCGAAAAAACAATCGCAGCTCGTCCAATTCTGCTGCGACTGCAAAAAATTCCTACTCGGCCCCCCGGAGGGCGACCCATCATATGCACCATGTAACAGAGGGAGGGTGGGTGGGTGCCTCACGATGCTCCGGGCGAGACTGCTGCGCCACAAGTCAGCCCCCTTATATAGGGTTGCCTGCCCTCGCCCGGCCAATCGGTGCCCACGCACCGTACCACGTGGTCACGGCACCCGACGTGGGTGCCGTGACTCCGCCCCCCAACATGGCGGCCTCCATACCCCCGCCGATCGCCGCAACCCCCACCGGCCGGTAAGTCGGCTGTGGGAATTGCGGCGCAGGCGGAGTAATAGTCGGACACAAGGTGTGGGTATAACGGGGTCACTTTTATTCAACAACTTAATTCTTAACTTATTAACTTGTTTAAAACCTTAACCCCACATGACCTGCAGGGTGCAAGATCAAATGGGGGCGGAATAACATGCCCAATTCAGACAGCAACCCTGGGGCGAAAACTCCTTGAAACTGGGTGCGGGTCATATTGAACTACACCTACCCCCTGCACCCATACTACGCCACACCTGGCGTGTGGGATGGCTCGCTACAGGTCTACGTTAAACTCCCGCCAGCGAGCCACAGGAGCGACTCACTCCCCGGACCCAAGCCGGTCGAGCCCTGTAATCCAAGGAGGAGCTCGCCCCTCACCTCAGTAGAGGTGCCCCAAAAGGAGCTCACCAGTTGCTATTTATTTTATTTTCCGCCCCCTATCGGCCACAGCAGGGGGTGAAATTTTAATTTATTCCCCCTGCTCCCCCCCCTGCACATAAATGTGCAGGCACCTCTGCAGGTCGGCAATAAACTTATCGTTCCCACTATCGGTCAAATGAACCCCGTCCTGCCTGTACAAATCTGTGAGGGATGCCCTGATGTCTGGATGGTCTATCACTCCACCCCCAGCCTGAACCACCCACTTCCTAACCGCTCTGTTTACCCTCTTTCTCGCCTTGTCCACTGCGCTAGGACTTCTAGCCAGCCGCCAACTCCTCCTGGGCAGGATGTTGGACCACCACACACACGTATCTGGCCACCGCTCCCAGATCACCTGCAAACTCTCCCATATGTGCCACAGCAGCTCTACACCTGTCATCGCCCCTAGATCATTCCCACCAACGTGCAATACCAAACAGCCCGGCACCCCTCGCACCCTTCCACTGTCGAACAACAGCGGAAGAACTTCCCGCCAACGTAGGCCTCGTCGGCCCAACCACTGCACCACCGCTCGATCGATCTCCAAACTCGTGCCGGGCATCATCTCACGGGCCCTCCGCTCGGCCCAGTACACCATGCTGTGGCCACATATCAGGATCCTGCGGCGCCGGTCAAGTCGTCGGGCTGGAGAAAGGGAGGAAGCAGAGCAGCGTCAGACTGGCGGCCCGGCGCCTCCCCCCCCGCCCCGCCCCACTCACCTAGGGGCGGATGTACGTCCGGAAGGCCCCAGATCTCCAGCGGCCCACTGTCTTTATATCCAGCCTGCTGAAGCCTTCGACTGCTGCCAACGACGCTGCACCTATTCTGAATGAGTGAGTCCCGTAACGTCTGGGATCTAAGCCCAGCCTAGCCAGCGCCTTGGACGTAACAGCCCAAAACTGGTACCTGGTCAGGGGTTCACCGGACGCGTGACAAAACAAAAAACCCGGCTCTACACCCCTGTGGGCCCAATACGCCACCAGAGCAGCCACCGGGCACACCCGCCGGTTGGCAGCCCGGGAAAGTTGGACCGTCACACCTCTACCCCTCTGGTCGGTCTTGGACCGCCGAAGCCTCAAGGACACCGAGCTACGACCCAACTTGATATCCCTAGTGGTGAACGCCTGGCCGGAACTATCGGCTCTAGAAGCTGCTAGGACCTCGCTGACCCGAAAGGCCCCGAAAAACAAGGTCACCGCCGCGGCGTGGTACAAGGACGCCTCATAAGCAGAGCGGCAGAGCCGACCCCACAGCTCGTAAAGCCCCATCAAGTGGGTGAGCTTGAGGGGACGCCTGCTGTCGCCCCGGGCCCGACCTTTCTCCCTGATCCAACCCTCTAATGTCTTTCTAATCCTGAAATCCCCTGTGGTGTCCGCAAAGCCCCGAGACTTGGCGACGAAGGCCAGGCCTGCCAACTTGCCCCTAATCGTCCGGGCAGACAACCCACGGCGGCGGTCAAGTGCGCAAAATTCCAGGAGGTGTTCGACCGGGGCCGGCCAGAGCTGATCGTATCTCCTATCATGACGAAAAGCCCAAAATTCCCTACCTGCCCGCTGGTACGCTCTCCTGGTGCTGGGAGCTATGGACAAATCCATGGCCTTGCTTACGTCGGCCCTCCAATCAGCCACAGATGCTGTGGGGCTGCTTCCGGGTACTCCTCGGCCTGTGGGGCAAGCAGCCGGAACCTAGCCAACTGCCCCCTGGACAGAGCGTCAGCTACCCCGTTTCTTACCCCCGGAACATGATGTGCCCGGAAAAGCATATTGTTGGCTAGGCATCTCCTAACCATATGCCGGACCAAACCCATAACCCGCTCGTTCCTAGATGAAAGCGTATTCACTACATGCACCACTGCCATATTGTCGCACCAGAAGTGGACTGTCCTACCGGCAAAACTGGATGCCCACAACTCAATGGCCACGACTATTGGGAATAACTCCAAAAATGTCAAATCCCTACAGATAGCCCCACCGAGCCACTCCTGCGGCCAGTCAGCCCGAAACCATTTGCTTTGCCACACCACTCCAAAGCCAGTCGTGCCCGCCGCATCGGACTTCACTTGGAAGTCTGCTTTCAGCAGCATATCCTGCCTCCACAATGACACACCGTTGTATCCATCCAGAAAACCTTTGCCACACCACAAGGTCCTCCCTAACACTCTTTGATAACCTGATCCTGTGATGCGGTTTTGACACTCCAACCGTTGCCCTGTACAATCTAAACATAAAGGCCCTTCCTGGCGCGATCACCCGACAGGCAAAATTTAACAGGCCGGCCAGCTCCTGCACCTGTTTCAAAGTCACCTTCCGTGCGGCTCGTGTGGCCCTCACCGCTTCCTTGAGTCTAGTCAGTTTGTCATCGGGTAGCCTGCACGTTTGTGCAACGGAGTCCACCTCGATGCCTAAAAATGTCAATTTGGTCGAAGGCCCCTCGGTCTTTTCGTGAGCCAAAGGTACACCTAAATCCGCGCATAAAGCCTGGAAACCCATCATTCCCTGCTGACAATCATCGGAGCCCGCCGGCCCCGCGAATAGAAAATCATCCAAATAATGTACGACAGACGCAAAGCCCGTACTCTTAACATGTGCCCACTCCAAAAATGAACTAAACTTCTCAAACAACGAGCAGGATATAGAACAACCCATTGGCAAGGCTCTATCAACAAAGAACCCGCCCTCGAACTGGAAACCCAACAAATCGAAATCCCCCGGGTGAATGGGCAAAAGCCGGAAGGCCGATTTGATATCACACTTCCCCATCAGCGCCCCCACTCCGCACGCCCGGACCATCGCGACCGCCGTCTCGAATGGCGTGTAGCGCACCGAGCAGAGCTCCTCGGGAATGTGGTCGTTCACCGATTCACCAGGGGGGAACGACAGGTGATGTATAAGCCTAAACTCACCCGCGGCCCTCTTGGGCACCACACCGAGCGGGGACACCTGCAGGAAGGGCAGGGGTGGCTCCGCAAAGGGGCCCAAAACCCGGCCCTCGCGCACCTCCTTCATAATTTTGTCCCGCACAACGTGGCCCATTCCCGCCACAGACCTTAAATTGTCCGCCATGCATGCCCTGCGCGGCCCCCCGTACGGGATCCTAAAACCCGCGGTAAACCCTGCGAGCAGGAAATCTGCGCCCTTCTTGGGGCGGTAGCCGGAGAGCCAATGCTGCAACCTGTCCAATCTAACGGGGGTTGGGCCCCTTACCTTGAGCCCCCCCAGGTTGGGGTTTGGCGGGGGTCCCAGCGTCCTTGGAGCCGGCCCCACCGCGCCCCCTGTAACAAGCGGAGGTCGGGTGTCTGCCACTACATAAGGAGCAGGCGTGGCGAAAACGACAATATGCCCTGGAACAGGCCCCTCTAGCGCCGTACTCGTAACAGTACGGCTGACCTCGAAAGGACGACCCCGCCGTGCCGCGTTGACCGGAGGCCGGGGTCGCCGTCCCCACCGCCGGGCGGGGAAGAGTAGCCTCCTTGCCCGTGGTTAAAAGCAAATGACCTGTGGGCGTCCGCCCACTGGCCGGAGTTGACGCCTGCTGCGTGGCCTGAAGCCACAAATCGTTATGCCGCATATCCCACGGCCAGTGCCTGTTGTGGGCGGCGAACCTGCGAAAATCCTCGTCATATCGCTTCCAAGCCTCGCCCCCAAACTCCTGATACGCTCTCAGAATCATGTTCATGTACAAGATGAGCTCATGTGTCTTATGGACATCGTCTTCTACCACCACAGAGTGGTAGGCCAAAAATGCATACGCCCACGACAGAATTCCCTTGTCCATTTTGGTGCCTTTTGGGTCCTCCGACCCCTTCTTGCCCTCCTTATCCTTCTCCTTCTTTGACTTGGGCGGTAGCAAAATCTGAAACATGTCCACGTAAGCACCCCGCCAAATTTTACGTTTGAGGGACTGGGACATGTGCATACTGAGCGGAGTGTCTGGTAGGCCCGGCGCGAAAGGATTATCGCTGTCAAAAGAAGTACTAGTAGACCCCGAGGTGGTTGACCCCGAGCTGTCCCTAGAGGTATCCCTCTTCCGTTTATGCTTCCTAGCCACAGTCTTTCTACGCCCCCTCTTCCAGACCTGCGCAGCTGTGCGGGAGCGCCATGTCCTGTGACCCCCCTGTGTCGTGCGTTTTGAAGCCCGTAGCCGGCCACGAGGCCCCCTTGGGAGGGACCACCGGTGCCTAGGCACAGGGCACTCACCCCAATGAGAGGAGTCGTCATCCGCCTCCTCCGAGCCGGATACCATCCTGCTGGCCTTCCTCCGCTTGGCCTTTGACTGCGCATGCCGGTCCTCGTGGGATCTCTGCGGGCTCCCAGCCGACTCCGAGGAGCTCCGAGCCCCATCCGTGCCAGCGGCTGGCGTGGCCCGGCCCCGACGAGACCTGCCCCGCTTCTTTGGCCTCTCTTCCAGTTTCTCGAGTAATGAAGACAGTATACGTGAGGAAACAGAAAGCGAATCCCTCTCCCCCTGCCCCCTTCTGGCAGGCCGTGATGCAGAAGCCTCTGCTTCAGAGAAACCCGATTCCCTACCACTGAGAGGCCCCTCTCCAGCGCTGGAAAACTCCTCTGGGGCCACCAGTGGGTCCACGGGCGGGGCCCGGCCCGGGCGGGGCCCCCTTGCCCCCACTGCCGCTCCCCTACGGCCCCTCGAGCGCCCCCTGGGGGTCGCCACCCCCCTGGGGCCTTCCACACTCTCCTGTCTCCTGGCAGGCCCTTCCCTTGGGGCCTCACTCCACGCCCGCTTGGGCGCTCTCCTTCTTCCAGTGCGGCGGGGCTCAGTGGGAGGGGCCCCCGGCCCTCCGGCCTGCCCCCCCGAGGCCCGCCGCCGCGCCCCCGAGCGTCCACGTCCGCCCCCCGCCATGCCTCCCTGTTAAATTGCGCCTCCAAACCCTGTGGGGGGTGTCGCCGAAGCGAGCTAAGGCTCCAGCCGCCGCTCGCGGCTCTTCTGGCCTCGAAGGCCTGACGCTCCGGCGCTCCTTGGCTGCGTACGCGGCCTCCGGGCCTGTGACGCAGCTCGCTGGGGGGAAAGGCAGCAGCAGCCTCGCCTCACGATGCTCCGGGCGAGACTGCTGCGCCACAAGTCAGCCCCCTTATATAGGGTTGCCTGCCCTCGCCCGGCCAATCGGTGCCCACGCACCGTACCACGTGGTCACGGCACCCGACGTGGGTGCCGTGACTCCGCCCCCCAACATGGCGGCCTCCATACCCCCGCCGATCGCCGCAACCCCCACCGGCCGGTAAGTCGGCTGTGGGAATTATCACCACATTCTTATATAGTCTGTTGGAATATTTATAAGCTGGAAGAATCTATTAAGCATGGGTGTGCTTCATGGGTGTGTGCACACATGATGCACACACATGTGCAGTAATGAAAATCCCAAAATAATAATAATAATTTGTAAAAAAAACAAAGCCGGAAAAAAAATGACTGCATACACAGGGCCAGAATTCAGCTTCTGCACGTGCTCAGGAGGGAAATAAAATAAATAACATTTAAAAAGATGGAGGTGCCCACAGACCGGTACCAACTGATTCAGTTTGTCATCATGATGTCACCAGCGGGTCCCTATTGGTTTGGGGGAACTGGTCCGAACCGAAAGGAACCCAGCCCTGCCTGGAGACTAACTTTTAAAAGGGGAAAAAAATGGCTGTTTCGGATGAAGATTGAATGAGATCTTATTGTAAATGGAAACAATGGAGGACTGAAAAAAGAAATGTAAGCAATTTTTAAAGATAATCTTAATAAACACATAGATGTAAGAATGGTTTGGAAGACAAGCAAAGCTTTTGCAAAAGGATATTTCATGCAACCTAAAAGTGAATTTAAAAGGAAAAGGCAAGGAAAAATACAAATGATTTCGCATGAGATTAAAATAATGATAAATCCTATTATTTCCACTAAAAATAACTGAATCTCAAATGAAGTGATGTTTACAGAGCTACCTAGAGTACTTTATAGTCTATTCCCAACAGCATATTGTAATTTTAAATGTAATGGCTTGTGAAAATTATACCCAATCCCCATATTGTAGATTTCATATAAGAATATTTGAATTCCTATGAAAAGTGATATTCCCATAAATTCATTGGTTGGGAATTTAATCAGACTGTTACTTCAATAAGGAAATTGCAACACAAAGGAAAAATAGAAAATCGCTCTGCTTCTTGTGGATTGTCATTTCTTCTCCTTCTATCATTTTTAATTTTAGAAAATCATATTACCAAACAATATCTATGGAAAGAAAATAACACAACACAAAAGTAAAATATTACATTATGGAAAAAAAAAAGGCCAAATGACATCAGAATAGAAAATTGCATCTTGTTTTACTAATTAGAAGTCAAGGTGCTGAGAGATGGTGATATCACCTATTAGTAGACTAATAGACCATTCCTATAAATGATGTCATAAAATTTGGATAACAACCTTTTTGCTTTAACAGGAGCTAAACTGGTAATGATTAAGTAGAAAATAGATTTCGCAGTTTTGGTTAGTGCAGGGAAAATGGACTATAGCAGCTTCTGAAAAGGAAAAAATCCATATTTGTTTTTAGAGGAAAGAAAATGAAAATAAAATTGCCACAATCACAATGTCTTTCAATACGTCTACATTATAGCAATATTTGGAATATTGTGTACAGTTCTCGTTACAGAATACAGCTTCAACAGAATAAACATTCAGGAAGAAACTACAGAAAGGTAATTAAAATAAATATCACTTGGGACACACTTCTGTTTAAGACTTTTTATTTCTCAAAGCCATCTAAACAAGACAGAGCAGAGGTTTATAACAATCCGTAGCATAGAAAATATGGATAGGAGAAAAGATTTCTTCTGCTTTCAGAATACTAGAATTCTAAATCACCCAGTTAATTCAAGGAATAGGGCATTCAGAAAAGATCAAATGCTATCTTCACAAAATATTGCCAAATCCCCCAACAGATTTTGTTCCAAAAGTCCTCCCTTACATTACTGGTTTCTTGTTCTCTGTTCCTGAGGAGGTTCTTGTATCATTGGTATGGCAGTGGAATAGGAAGGGAGAGAGACCTTGGTCCATTCGTAACTGTGACAAATCTTGCACCGCACTGTTTCAGGTTTATGGGGATTAGGCTAGAATGATATTTGCAATGTTTTTTTCACTTCTCTTTTTAGGTTCTTTAGTGTGTTTCCTGACCATGGCACAAAGTCTTTCCCTACACACAGGGATGAGATCTAACTTACCTCGCTGCTGGTTTGCTTCCTCCCATGCCACATGGCTGTGCTCACACTTCGCACACACATGCATGCACAGTGCCAATTTAATAATAATTTTTTTAAAAAACTTCGCAAAAGCTAAAAACAAGATGGTGATGCATCCGCAGTGCTGGAAATTCAGCTTCTGCACATGCACAGAAGAAAAAAAGAACTGGAAAATATTTTTAAAAATCAAAGAAAAAAAATGGCACCATCCATGACAGAACTGTTCTGTGATGTCATCATGACATCACCAGCGGCTTGCTATCGGTTTGGGAAAACTGCTCCGAATGGGGGGGAACCCACCTCTGCCCAGACAGAAACCTGACAAATACTTGTGCCCTTAGTACATTCCTGCTTCATTCAGGCATGGCCTTTAAAATAAGATAAAATAGGCCAGTAAAAAGCTTCACATATGATCATCAGAGTCTTTTAACACAAATGGTTTATATAAACTCATAAATATATCAATATTGCTCATCCATAAAGCAAATCAAGTTTCTACCTCCTGATTCATATTTTTGACTTGCATTCGAGAAAACTAACAAAATGTTCAGAGAATTTTGATACTTTTATTTGTGTGTTTGTTTGTGTGTGTGTGTGTATAGGCATACAACTATTGCCTCTATTTCTTCTATTGATGCTATTACTTTTCTTAGTAAGCTTATTCCAAATTACAAAATTCTTTTCTAGTTTTGAAGCACTACAATATAATTCTTGAGAGGGGTTTTTTTTTTTTTGACAACTGTGCCTGTCTGTGCATGAGACAGATTTTTCTGACAGATATCTGACATTTTATTAATCTGAAGAGCAAAGATTAAATAACCTGGAATACAAAGGCCATATGCAAATTTCTAACCTCCATCCTTGTCTAAATTTAGCAGCAGCAATTTCTGTCATTTTGAGCTTGGAAAAGCAGCCAAAATTGGAGAAAGTTTCTAAAACCGTTCTAATATCACAATAACATTTTAAAAAATAATGTTTTCCCAACTTGTAGAAAAACAACAGTGACACAAAATTCTTACCTTTCCTACATGTGTTATATGATCCTAAGCCTTTCACAATATGGTCCCGTCCACTTCAATCATTGGTACTTTTAAAAAGGTTCAGTGTAGCTTTTGAGCATTCATGCAATGACTGACTATTAATGTATACTTTATGAGCCGGAAAGAGCCAAAAATATCTATAGACCACTTCCATCTTGGAGATAAACTGTTTCAACTCCTCCCTTCAAGACACTGATATAGACCATTGCATACCAAAACTACTAGATAGCTTTCTCCCAAGTATTCACCTGCCAAACGCATAATACCCACACATCATCCTCACTGTTTTTTGCCTAAGAATATAGTAGGGCTGTATTACTATTATCCTTCTAACCTTTCCTATTAATTACTTCTATTGGTATCTTGTGTCTTCTGATTGATGATTTATCACTTTTTTACTTGTACGTACACTAAGAACATGCACAAGAGACAAATTCCTTGTGTGTCCAATCACACTTGGACAATAAAGAATTCTTCTCTTCTCTTCTCTTTTCCCCTCTTCTCTCCTCTCCTCTCCTCTCTTAATAGCTACAAATTAAAGAAAGCTCCTTAAAGCCAAGTCCAAACCCAATGCTTTCTGATTGTTATAATTTGAAATAGATCTCACCGCCTTTCCTCAAAATATTAATGGAATGATTATGTAATAAGAAAAATACAATCTCATTGACCAGCCAGTTTAAGAATATATGTTTTCCATTCAAGAAAAAAAATGAACAGAGGAAGAAAGATCTTTTTGCTCATTATATTGCTGGTTGTTGGTCAACAGAATAAAAGTTACAAAGAGATGCTTGGATTTCCAAGAATTCACATATCTTTTCTCTGGACTGAATGCCAAAACTTAACTGATCTAATGGATAGTTATTGTCAGGCCACACACAGCTGGACAAAATCAAATAAGCAAAATTTCAATAAAGTAGTTTTAATGTTCACCAGAGTTAATTACAGAATCCTGGAACTGGATCTTCTCCTTTATACTGAGTTAATTAAGGTGGAGTGTCTGAATGATTTGAAATGCTTCTTCCTGGATTTCTCTCCACCTGTGCTAACACCATTTATGAGAAAAGCTATAAAGAATCAGCCCATTATCTTTTGATTATTTTTCTTTCCTCCATTTTTTTCCTAGCCTTCTCACAATCTCTTAGATGTCAGAAGTAGAATAGAATAAAATAGAATAGAATTCTTTATTGGCCAAGTTATTGGATACACAAGGAATTTGTCATTGGTGCATATGCTCTCAGTGTACATAATAGAAAAGATACCTTT
This sequence comes from Erythrolamprus reginae, assembly GCF_031021105.1. Taxonomy (NCBI): domain Eukaryota; kingdom Metazoa; phylum Chordata; class Lepidosauria; order Squamata; family Dipsadidae; genus Erythrolamprus; species Erythrolamprus reginae. The sequence continues at coordinate 290,095,870 of NC_091950.1, read as the reverse complement.
GTTAAGAATCATCAAGTACAACACTTAATGATTGTCATAGTGTACAATTTTTTATTGTTTATTTTTAATTTTCATACTTTTCACCCTTAACCCTCCCCTCCCTTCCCTATGAATAAGAAAGAACTGAGGGAAGTCATAGTGTACAAATAAGCAATAAGCAAACATAGAAACATAGAATACTGATGGCAGAGAAAGACCTCATGATCCATCTAGTCTGCCCTTATATTATTTTTTGTATTTTATCTTAGGATGGATATATGTTTATCCCAGGCATGTTTAAATTCAGTTACTGTGGATTTACCAACCACATCTGCTGGAAGTTTGTTCCAAGGATCTACTACTCTTTCAGTAAAATAATATTTTCTCATGTTGCTTTTGATCTTTCCCCCAACTAACTTCAGATTGTATCCCCAATCAATATTAATATAAATCATAAGGATACAAGTAACGAGTTACAGTCATGCAGTCATAAGTGGGAGAAGATGAGTAATAGGAATGATGAGAAGACTAATAGTAATAGTAATGCAGCTTAGTGAATAGTTTGACAGTGGTGAGGGAATTATTTGTTTAGCAGAGTGATGGTACTTGGGAAAAATGTTCTTTTGTCTAGCTGTCTTGGTGCACAGTGCTCTATAGCACCATTTTGAGAGTAAGAATTGAAACAATTTATGTCTAGGATTCGATGGGTCAGTAAATATTTTCATGGCCCTCTTTTTGACTCATGTAATATACAGGTTCTCAATGGAAGGCAGGTTGGCAGCAATTGTTTTTTCTGCAGTTCTAAATAAAGTAAAAAAAAACGTTTAACTGTTTTTCTGCTACTCCAAAAGTCCAATAATACAATATTTATTTACAATTTCCATAATTAAGTAGCAGCACATCTTGATAAATAGATATATTAAATGATAGATATGTTGTGAATCAAAACATATTTTGAATGCTACTATGACAGAGTTGGCACTGCTTTGTGAACTGAGTTTGGGATTGGTCTGTGGGATATGTTGGTTGCTTACATGGCTGCTTCCATTGAATTTTTAGCACAATGGGAATGAAATTGTCAGTAGCATCTGACATTATTGATTTCATGGCTCTATTTATGAATGGAGCAAAGCTGGAGATTACTGCTCCTCGAGGTATTTGGTAGTTGTATCTCATAATGGGTGCAGCACAATACATTTTTCAACACTAGCTTTGTTCTCTTTTGTTAACTGACTGTACAAGGGACAAACCAAGATTTCCTGTCTTAAAGAAGCACACATCAATCCTAAGTCTAGGAGATAGTCCTATGCAGTTAAATGCAAGTATACTTCTAAAACTTTTGTTTCTATAGTTCTTGATTTAAACCACAACTTGCACTTTAACTGAAAATTTGAAATTAATATTCTGACTCTTTCCCCTTGATTTTTTAAAAAGTAGTTAACAAAGATGTGGTGCTTAGTCATTTGTATCAAGAAGTGCCAGTTCTCTTTTAAAATGTGCATACTTTGCAAGTTTAACAATGATAAGTGAGTCTGTAAGATATAATTTTAAAGTAGTGGTTCCCACCCTCCATACACTCACCCTTGAAATATAATCGCTGTAATCCTTCTGCTGCAGATAATCAAATATTCTGCCTCTGGCAAAGTTTGATAGGGCCTATCAGCTTTTAATGGTCAAATTTATTTTTCTGAAAAATAGCAAGCAAAGGAATGCATTGAACATGAAACTAAACTTTTAAAAACAAAAGAAATATTTTAAATGGCATCTGAGATGGGCATGGGAATTGAGATTGCCTTAGCAGAATTAACATGAAATTGAGAGATGCTACACTGTAGTAGCATGATGGTTAAAATAAGAAATAGTAAATCATGTCAACATTCATAAATAATACTTTAAAAGTGGACTGTTTGGGCAAGTGCAGATAACTGGTAATAATATCTTTTAAATTAGGATACATCTGAAGGCTGTATTACATAACCTTTGCACAGTGAAAAAGCTTTCCAAAATTAAGATACATTTTCTGTAAGGCTAATCCAAAGAAATAAATTACACACCCAGGAGAAATGCAATAAGAACATAAAAATGTATCTGTGGGTTCAAGCTACAGGCTTATCTAAGTTAGTACAGTGATCCCTCGATTTTCGCGATCTCGATCATCGCGAAACGCTATATCGCGAGTTTTCAACCCGGAAGTAAACTCCACCATCTGCGCATGCGTGCCCTTCCACGCATGCGTAGATGGTGGAGTTTCCCCGCCGGGCAGAGGCTTCCCTGGGTCGGCGGCGCGAGCAACGGCGTGGGCGGGCGGCACGAGCGCAGGGAAACCCCAGCTCCGCTTCCCAGCTGGGAAGCGGCCCCAGCAAAGGCGTGGGCGGGCGGGCGACGCGCGCGCACTTGGGGACACCCCAGCTTCGTTTCCCAGCTGGGAAGCGGAGGTGGGGTGTCCCCAAGCCCGCGCGCGTTGCTGGGGCAGCTTCCCAGCTGGGAAGCGGAGCTGGCAACAGCGTGGGCGGGCGGGGTGTCACTTCGCCGCTCGTGTCCTGGCTAAACCGGGCGGCAGGAGACAGACTTTGAGTTTTTGGCTGCGGGGGGAGAAGTACGTAGGACTTTCCTAACTCCCTCCCCCCGCAGCCAAAACTCAAAGCCTGTCTCTTTTTTTTCTTGCGGCGAGCCCAAGCCGTTCCTCTCTCGACCGCAGCCGAGCTTCCCTCGGCCACCTTTGGCCCCGTTGCCTCCTCCCCGCCTGCCTTTCCTCGCCAAGCGCACAAAAAAAAAGATAGAAGGCTTCTACCAGAAGCCGGGGACGGCGGGCAGGGGCATGAAGGATCTCCCCGCCGGCCTCGGGAGCGCGTGGGAGGGTGGCGAGCCTAGGAAGACCAGGCGACACCGGCCGCCGTCGAGATAGAGGAGGAAGCGGATCGGCGCTCCGCCCCGCCAGGGTTCCTCTCCATGAGGGCGTTCGCCGAGCTGCCCGTCTTCAATTCGCAGTCTCACCCGGGCTCCCGATCCTGCTAGGCGGCGGGGAGACTCGGCGGGGAGCACGCGCGTCAGGGACCCAGAGCGCCCTTGTGGCCGCCCATTCATGCCGCTCCGTCGCTCGCCATGCCGGTTTCCCCTCAGGAGACGCGCCTGAGTGGCCTTTTTGCTGTTCCTCTCAAGAGTTCTTGCGGGGGAAAAGCCGCTAGCCGGCTTTCGGAGCTCCTCCGCCATCACCCGGCTTCTGGTAGAAGCCTTCTCTCTTTTTTTTCTACCAGAAGCCGGGTGATGGCGGAGGAGCTCCGAAAGCCGGCTAGCGGCTTTTCCCCCGCAAGAACTCTTGAGAGGAACAGCAAAAAGGCCACTCAGGCGCGTCTCCTGAGGGGAAACCGGCATGGCGAGCGACGGAGCAGCATGAATGGGCGGCCACAAGGGCGCTCTGGGTCCCTGACGCGCGCGCTCCCCGCCGAGTCTCCCCGCCGCCTAGCAGGATCGGGAGCCCGGGTGAGACGGCGAATTGAAGACGGGCAGCTCGGCGAACACCCTCATGGAGAGGAACCCTGGCGGGGCGGAGCGCCGATCCGCTTCCTCCTCTATCTCGACGGCGGCCGGTGTCGCCTCGTCTTCCTAGGCTTCCTATGCAATACAGTATGTATGTAGCACGTTCACGCGACCCCCGTGAGGCGGTGGGGAGAGGTGGTGGGTAGAACCTCTCTCTCCCTCTTCCCCCACCCACGGAAAAAATAAAGCAGCCCCAGCCAAAGACGCCCAGCGAGAAAGAGGCCTCCGAGCCGGACTTGTTGCTTCTGCCTGCCAAGAGAGCCGGGCGTGGGCAGCAGCCGAGAAAAGTCGGCGCGGAGGTCTCTTTCTCGCTGGGCGTCTTTGGCTGGGGCTGCTTTATTTTTTCCGGGGGGGGGGAGGGAGAGAGAGCTTCTCCCCGCCACCTCTCCTCCGCCGGAGCTCTGCCGCGTGCGCCCCTTCGCAGCCCCCTCGCTCCTTGTCCTGACAGCCCCACCCCACCCCAGCACTTTGAATCATTGTTCTCCGGACCCCTCCCGCTCAGCCCGGCTGCTGGATTCAAAGTGCTGGGGTGGGGTGGGGCTGTCAGGACAAGGAGCGAGGGGGCTGCGAAGGGGCGCACGCGGCAGAGCTCCGGCGGAGGAGAGGTGGCGGGGAGAAGCTCTCTCTCCCTCCCCCCCCCGGAAAAAATAAAGCAGCCCCAGCCAAAGACGCCCAGCGAGAAAGAGGCCTCCGAGCCGGACTTGTTGCTTCTGCCTGCCAAGAGAGCCGGGCGTGGGCAGCAGCCGAGAAAAGTCGGCGCGGAGGTCTCTTTCTCGCTGGGCGTCTTTGGCTGGGGCTGCTTTATTTTTTCCGGGGGGGGGGAGGGAGAGAGAGCTTCTCCCCGCCACCTCTCCTCCGCCGGAGCTCTGCCGCGTGCGCCCCTTCGCAGCCCCCTCGCTCCTTGTCCTGACAGCCCCACCCCACCCCAGCACTTTGAATCATTGTTCTCCGGACCCCTCCCGCTCAGCCCGGCTGCTGGATTCAAAGTGCTGGGGTGGGGTGGGGCTGTCAGGACAAGGAGCGAGGGGGCTGCGAAGGGGCGCACGCGGCAGAGCTCCGGCGGAGGAGAGGTGGCGGGGAGAAGCTCTCTCCCACACGCAAACCCCACCATCTGCACAGTGCGGCCATGAAAAAAAATGGCGCGCATGCGCAGATGATGTTTTTACTTCCGCGCCGCTACTTCGCGAAAAATCGATTATCGCGAGGGGTCCTGGAACGGAACCCTCGCGATAATCGAGGGACCACTGTATTACAATTGGCACCACACATTGGCCAATTGGATACATTTAGCAAGTGAGCAAACCTATCTGGGGAACAATAGTCTGTAATATTAACTATATTTAATATTAACTAATATTTAAGACATGCTGTCTATAATTGAAGAGGTAGAAAATAATCATAAATATTGATAGGCAAGGACAATCTGATATTCCATGAACATGGCCAGTTTGTTTTTAAAATCACCCCAAATATCTGCCACATGCAACACTCAAGGAAGGTGTAGTAATTAAAGAACTCCAACTGCTGGGATCTAGGAAGAGAGCCTTCTCTGCTGTTGCCCCTGCCCTATTCTCCCTCCAGAAATAAGAAATTAAAACATGTCTGTGCAGCCCAAAGGAATACACAATCGTGGAATTGGTTGGTGCACGAGATCCTTTCTTTGGCTATGTTAATTAATTTTTAACAGTTTATTTTTTGCTCCCTTAAATTATTTATTTAAATAATAATAATTAAAAATTAACTCTAGCATTTTAATTTTTGCGAGTAAAAGTTTTTTATTTTTTTCTCCACATCAAAAACATAGATAACACACATCACATATACCTTCAATAGAAATCAATATATTCGGTGACTTGATCGAAGTGTGTAAAATCATGCATGGGATAGAAAAGGTGGATAGAGAAAAATTATTTAGGCACTCCTTAAAGCTCATAGGTAAGAAAGTGAGGACAAATCAAGGGAAATATTTCTTCACTTCCAGAAGAGGTCGTGACTGCTGTCAGCCTTGATAGCTTCAAGGCAGGATTAGACAGATTCATGGATGCCAAGTGTATCTGTGGTTATTGAAACGGATGTCCATGTGCCGCCTCTATGTTGGTTGAGACAGGCAGGATTCCCTTGAGTACCATTTGTTGGGGGTCAGGGGAAAGGGAGGGTCTTGCCTTCTCTTTCTGCTCAAGATCCCCAAGAACAATTGGTGGGCCACTGTGTGACACAGAATGCTGGACTCGATGGGCTTTGGCCTGATTCAGCATGGCTCTTCTTATGTTCTTATTCATATATTGTCACTTAAAAACAATAGGTATATTGGACATGCCCCTCTCCTATCATTTTAATTTTTATACATCATTTTTAAAATATATATATTTATGTTTCATTGTATACCACCCACAGTCAATCTTTGAAGGAAATGGGTGGTTCAGAAACGTGAAGAATAAATAAATAAATAAATTTAGAATAAATTGTTCCTCCAAACCAAAGCAATGGGAGATGATTTTAGTGGCATTTCTTTTTTTATTTTTTTCTGATAAAAAATGGTATGAAAGGGAACAAACCTGGCCACAAACATTAGCAGAAACTAGACAGAAAAAGATGGATAAGGAGAGGAAGGGCATTTAGGAGTGTGTGAGGATGCTCAAGTAATTTCTGTCTGTGATTTTTTTGGAGGGGGGCACTATGTGGCTGCCCTCTGAAGCTCTAGAATAATCCCAGAAAAGACTCAGCTGGAGAATTCAAATCCTGAGAACCTAAGTACTCACAAGTACCTGTTTGCCTTTGAATATGAAACAGTTTGAGTATGCATAATAAAGTGGAAATCTTTTGCAAAGATAATTCTAATAATAAATTAGAGGGAAATATGTATGAAAAGAGAAATGTCCAAGTGGTGGAAAGAAAGGATGAGGGTTAGAAGTTAAACAAAGTGGGGAAGCTGCGGGATCTTTAGATGTTGCTCAGCAACAATTTGCAGCATCTCCTACTGTTGTCCATATTGTAAAGCTGTTGGGAACTGTAATTCAGCAGCATCTAGAAAACCCCAGTACTCGATTCCTGAATTAATATATGTAAATTAAAGTCTCAGTCTTCTAAGCATTTCCCTTGATGTAAACCCCATAGGATTCAATGAGATGTATATCAAAGTAGACATTACCCTGTTTGACAGCTTCATTTTCCACAGCACTCTAAGTTTGGATGATACTGGAAAATAAGCAATGACCTGTTTATCATTCAAGCTTCCCAGACTTCCTTTACCAGTTCTCTGAACTACTCAAAATCTCTGCTACCAGTTCTCTGAACTACTCAAAATTTCCTTTACCAGTTCTCTGAACTACTCAAAATTTCTGCTACCAGTTCTCTGAACTACTCAAAATTTCCTTTACCAGTTCTCTGAACTACTCAAAATTTCCTTTACCAGTTCTCTGAACTACTCAAAATTTCTGCTACCAGTTCTCTGAACTACTGAAAATTTCTGCTACCAGTTCTCTGAACTACTCAAAATCTCTGCTACCAGTTCTCTGAACTACTCAAAATTTCTGCTACCAGTTCTCTGAACTACTCAAAATCTCTGCTACCAGTTCTCTGAACTACTCAAAATTTCTCTACCAGTTCTCTGAACTACTCAAAATTTCTGCTACCAGTTATCCAGAACCTGTCAGAACCTGCTGGATTTCTCCCTTGTCTCTATCCATAATGCAGATTTAAAATAGAAATTCCAGAAGAAGGAACTTGTGAAAAGGGAATATCCATTATATTGGATAGGGTTTTATAAGTATAATCAAATATTTTGTTATTTCTCCTTTTGAACTCCAGGTGACAAAATCAGAATAGGAGGAGGAAGACCCCGCGGGGACATAGAGAAGGTGCAAGCACCAATAAGGTTGGATGCTATCCAAATTTTTGAAGGAGAAAGGAGACATTGACTTAAGTAAGTGGTATTGTGATGAACTAAATGGAGTTAGGCTGATATTTATCAGTAGTGATCTTGCCCCATGGATTGCCTGGGATCTGTGCTTTAGCAAGCTGTTAGCTCTGTGTCCAGCAGCTGGCTGGTGAAAGAACCTCATCAGTAACAGATGAACAAGTATTCCATTGTCATGTGCCCTTCCGTGCATTAGCTCAGTGACAGGACGCTTTAGCAGCTGGTCAGACAAAAGCACAGTTTTGCATTCCAGGAGCTAATTGAGTATTCCCATAATATATACTTCCAAAAAAAAAAAAGAGAGAGAGAGAGAAAAGGACAGTCTCTCTTTCTCCACCACCTCTAACAAACATACTATTTAAATAAATAGGACCAATCGCAGCAGCATGGATTCAAAGCAACCCGTATTGAAATACGTGCTTAACATTATTCAGGCAAATTTAGAAAATAAGGATTCTTTTTTGGGGGGAGGGATGAGCTATGATTGAACAATTGTGCACACTCAGGGATGATTTGCATGCTCTTAATATAGATTTTCTTACTTTTTTTTTTCATTTTGGTGCCCACTGAATTTTCAGTATTTTTTATTTTTTGCCCAGAATTAATTATGAAAGAAGGGGAAAATCGTCTACAACATGCAGGTGGCAGGTGGTTTTTCTCCAGCCTCAAATTACATCATTGAAACAGGCACTTCTCAGTTTAAATATTCTGCCCCAAGGGCTTATTATTCTATGGTGTTCATTATAATGTTTTAACCACTGGAAACCTTTCCCCTGAAAGCTCCATCGAAATGAGCAAGATATATGCTCAGGATGAACAGGCATCCCAGCAGGTTTTGCAAACCATCAGGAAAGATTTTCAAGAGTAAAAATGATAATGAAAGCTAAGAAGCCAATTATATTAATATCTGCCTGGAAGTCTTTCCTAAGCTCTAGTCCCCAGCTTCCTGCTATGTTTTTCAGTTTCCATTATATTTTGATATATTTTGAATTCTTCATTCATTTTTTTTTTGTTTGCTAACCCAGAAGTACATAACCCGAGTCTCCAAGGCTGCAACTGACCCCTAGAGCTTCTCAAAAAATTGCAGCCAATTTTAATTTCTCATTCCTGGGAGTGATCTTATTAATTGGCCTTCTTCAATTCCTTTCAATTTACATCTGGTTTAATTGAACCTGAAGTAAAATGTAGTGTTTTTGTCCTAGATTTACCCACTGTTTTTGGTAGAGATACAAGTTATTTTAGGGAGTGAAGTCTCTGACATGCCAAACAAAATCTAATGTCGTCAGTTTGGGAAAAAAATGTGTATTCCTGTCCCAAACTATTCAATGAGGGTAGCAAATTATGCTTATTGCTGTCATTCATGAAATCTTTAGCAGACAATGAAGACATCCTTTCCCTCATTGTACTTCAGATTTTGTTCTGCCCATTTGTTTTTCAGCTGCTTTGCCTACAACTAAAGAAGCAACTGAACAAGCAAATAAAAATGAGAGCTTATGACCCTGCCCTCAGCTTATGTTGCCTTCATAAGCCGCTTGTAGTTGTGTTGAGTTCATTTTGGTGAAAACTGATGAAGTTGAATAGATGGTGGAATCTGGCTGAAAACTTCTGTATCTTTTGCCACCATTTATTTTATTTTATTTATTTATTCATTTGTCCAATACACAAATACATAGGAAGAAAACAGACATGTGGTAATATATATAAGGGTAAAAGTGAACTTAGAGGAGAGGATATATGAAAGGAAGAGAATATATATGATAGGTGAAAGACAATTGGACAGGGGATGAAAGGCACACCAGTGCACTTATGTACGCCCCTTACTGGCCTCTTACTGGAGTCTGCGGAGAGAGGCGGCATACAAATCCAATAAATAATAATAATAATAATAATAATAATAATTAGGAACCTAGAGAGGTCAATCGTGGAGAGTCATACTAGTTTTTGTTTTTTGTTTTTTTGTTTTTCTGACAGAACATTGAAACAGATTCACAAGCTGGTATACTTCCAGTAGCATCAGGCCTTCAACAATAGCGCCGGTCGACTTACCGGCTGGCACCATTTGCCGGAGGGACCGGGCAGACACCGGACTCCCTCATGGCGGCCGCCATCTTGTTTTCGGCCGAAATCTCGCGAGACGAGATTTCGGCCGAAAATCAGGCCTACGAGGCCTGACGTTGCTGCCGATCAGGGGCGGGGCTTGCTGGCCCTATTTAAGGGCCTGCAAGCCCTGGGCCAAGCCTTCTCGCCCGGACCGGCAGCTGGAGCAGACACATGGCTGTCTGCTCTTGGAGGCCTTTCGGCAGCCGCGTGGGCGGCCGCCGCTTTTGGAAGCCTCGTGGGAGGCTGGAGGAGGTTGCAGGCGAGCAGCTGGAGCAGCCTTCCGAGGCCTGCGGCTTTCTTCCAGTCCGGCGTGAGGCCCCCGCCCCCCCCGCTTCGTAAAAGGCGGCCGCGTGTTGCGGCCGCCATCTTCAGAGCCTCATCGGAGGCTCGTGGAGCGGTCCGGGGTTTCGGGTCCGGCGGGAAGGCTGGGCCTGTGCCGTCTGCAGCTGTTGGCCCCTCTGTTTCATCCGGGGGGGGGGATCGTCCGGTCGCCCCCTCGGGAACGGGGGGATCGGGCGGAGGGCTCGCGTGTGCACCTCCCCCCCCCATTCGTGGCCCCTGTTAAGAGGGCAGTTAGGCCCTTGGCGGCAGCTTTCTGCTGCTGCGCTGCCCGTTTGGGCTGCGGCCATTTGCTGCCCTCTTTCATTCCTGTTAAAAAAAAGAACTGTGGTGTAAAACAAATCATACATAATAATAATAATGATAATTGTGGTTAATATTATTTAATATCTTTCTATAGACACACAGAAGGCAGGAAAAGACCTACTGGTCCCTCTAGTCTGCCCTTATAATGTTCATATCTTTATCCCAAACATGTTTAAATTCTGTTACTGGGGATTCATATACCAAGTCTGCTGGAAGTTTGTTCCAAGGATCTACTACTCTTTCAGTAAAGTCGTAGTCAAACTTCAGTACAACAGTTATCGCCAAACATTAATTATTTTAATATTTGGTAGCCTAGGAAGGTGATGAGGCCCTTGGCCAGGGTAGCTAGGAGGCCCCCCCCCGGTGGGTCCTGCTGGGGGGATTACGGTGGGTGGCCACCCGGTCCTGATTTTTCTTGGGGGTTTCGGGGGGGGCACCTTTAATCGGGTTTGGCCCCCCAATGAAGGCATTGTTCGGTCCAGAATGGCGGAGGAGGTGGCTGAGGGGAGGGCCCTTGGGCCCTTCCCGGAGCCGCCCTTCCCGTATCTTGGGGTCCCCTTTCAGGGTGGTCCCCTGAAAGGCGAGCGGTGAATTTAGGTTGATTCACCACTTGTCTTTTCCTAAAAGGGGAGTCAGTGAATGATTTCATTCCTGACGAACTTTGTTCGGTGCGGTACGCATCCTTTGATGCGGCCGTGACCATGGTTAGGAAGTGTGGGGTTGGAGCCCTTATGGGAAAATGCGACAGTGAGTCGGCATTTCCGGCTCCTCCCCATACACCCAGACGGATTCGGGCTTCTGGGCTTCCATTTCGAAGGTGGGGTTTTTGTGGACAGGGTACTGCCAATGGGCTGCTCTGTCTCATGCTCTCTTTTTGAGAGTTTTAGCACCTTCTTGGAGTGGGCGCTCAGGAGGCGCAACGGTCTGGGATCGGTCGTTCACTACCTTGATGGATTCTTGTTGGCGTGGCCTGCGCGTTTAGAGCAATGTTTTGCTCTAATGCTGGTCTTCGAAGCCCTTTGCGCTCTGTTGAAGGGGCCTTTAGCCTCTGAGGGGACCGAGGGCCCCGCCACCAGGATTACCTTTCCCGGTATTGAATTGGACTCGGAGGTGCAATCTTCCAGATTGCCCCTAGAGAAGTTGCTTAAGATCAGAAGAAAGCTTGATGAGGTGCTGGGCTGCCGGAAGGTTACCCTACGGCAGCTTCAGGAATTGGCAGGCATTCTTACTTTTGCCTGTCGGGTGGTTGTTCCTGGTAGGGCTTTTCCAGGAGGTTGTAAGACACGATGGAGGGGCTCCGTCTGCCCCATCATCGTACCCGCCTTTGCGCTGGGGTCAGGGCTGACCTCGGCGTGTGGCGGGATTTCTTGGTTAGGTTTAATGGTTTGGCTTTCTGGAGGCACGAGCTTCTTTGGAAGCTGAGTTACAGCTCTGCTCTGATGCCGCGGGGACTTGTGGTTTCGGGGTAGTGTTAGGTGACCAGGGGTGCTGGTCGGCATGGCCTCCGGACTGGAGTGCCTCTTCGTTGGTTAAGGACCTTACGTTCTTAGAGCTCTTCCCCTTAATAGTGGCCTTAGAGCTTTGGGGGGAGCAGTTTAGGGACAAGTCTGTGCACTTTTGGTGTGACAACCTAGCGGTTGTCCATGTGGTGAATGCCCTGTCCTCTAAGAGCGACGGGGTCATGCGACTTGTTTGTCATTTTGTGCACAGGTCCTTGTCCCTAAACGCATTGTTTTTGGCTAGGCATATCCCCGGGGTGGATAACGGGGTCGCTGATGCCTTGTCCCGTGGTCAGTTGTCCAGGTTTTGGACCCTGACCCCATGGGCCCGGGAGTCGCCAGAGGCGTTCCCCGGCCGCCTTTGGAGTCTGGGGGGGCTCCCGGGCGTAGGAGAGTAAAGGTCTGCTGGGCTATGGCCCTCTCTGTGGTGCCTGGCACTCTGGGGGATTCGCAGCAGACAGGTGCAGAGTTCGGGGAGTTCAGGCAGGATACGGGTTACCCCTATAGCTGGCCTGCCCCAGTTGTGTACCTGGCCATATTTGTGTCCAGTTTAGGCAGTGTGGCCTTTCAGTTAGGACTTTAGGTCCAGGTGGCCGGCCTCGCCTTTTGTCTAAGGCGGGGCTGGTTTGTGGATTTATGGTGAGTTCCGCATAGTGAAGATGCGGGACGGCTGGCCAGGGCCTTATCGCTGGTTGCTAGGTCCTTTTGGCCTTCCATCTCATTGCCTTAGTCGGGCGGGTTTAGGAGTACAGGGTTTGGCTAGGCCAAGCGTGGATCCCGCCGCTTGTGGGAACGCTCGTTCCGCAGTGGCGCCGCCTCTAGTGCGGTGACGGTGTTCTCGATACTGAGGATTCGGGGATGCCGACCGCTGGCGGTCGACGACCTGTTTTAGGCTACGAACGGCCAGTTGAGGGTCCGGGGTATGATCTTAGGCCAGGGCTCCCTTTGGTCCCCTTCTATTCAACCCCGCCAGGATGGACCGACGGTGTTGCTTTGGGTCATGAGCGCTCCGAGACCGCTCAGCAACACGGTGCCGTCGGGGGTGGGGACCCTGCCATTGTGGCGGCTGGGTCCTTGTTGTCTGGCGGGGGAGACGGGGTGTGCAGTAGGACGGGCGTTTCTACCGCTATGCTGGGTGGGCGGCATCCCATTGCTGCGCCCAGTTGGTCCTGGGAGGGCGGCATCCCATTGCTGCGCCCAGGTGGTTGCGGGGAGGGCGGCATCTCATTGCTGCGCCCAGTTGGTCCTGGGAGGGCGGCATCCCATTGCTGCGCCCAGTTGGTCCTGGGAGGGCGGCATCCCATTGCTGCGCCCAGGTGGTGCTGGGAGGGCGGCATCCCATTGCTGCGCCCAGTTGGTCCTGGGATGGCGGCATCCCATTGCTGCGCCCAGTTGGGGCTGGGAGGGCGGCATCCCATTGCTGCGCCCAGTCGGTGCCAGGGGCGGCATCCCATTGCTGCGCCTGGATGTGTGCTGGGAGGGCGGCATCCCATTGCTGCGCCCAGTTGGTGCTGGGAGGGCGGCATCCCATTGCTGCGCCCAGTTGGTGCCGGGGGCGGCATTCCATTGCTGCGCCTGGATGTGTGCTGGGAGGGTGGCATCCCATTGCTGCGCCCAGTTGGGGCTGGGAGGGCGGCATCCCATTGCTGCGCCCAGTCGGTGCCAGGGGCGGCATCCCATTGCTGCGCCTGGATGTGTGCTGGGAGGGCGGCATCCCATTGCTGCGCCCAGTTGGTGCTGGGAGGGCGGCATCCCATTGCTGCGCCCAGTTGGTGCTGGGAGGGCGGCATCCCATTGCTGCGCCCAGTTGGTGCCGGGGCAGCATTCCATTGCTGCGCCTGGATGTGTGCTGGGAGGGTGGCATCCCATTGCTGCGCCCAGTTGGTACTGGGAGGGCTGCATCCCATTGCGGCGCCCAGGTGGTGGGTCTTGCACCTCGGTGGCAAGGACCTGTGTGGGCCTGGGGGTCTACTTTAGATCTGCCAGGCTCGTGGAGCCTGCGGTGGCTTCGCACGGTGCGGCCCTCCACGCAAGTGGTGTGGTCGAGATCCCCCCGGGGATCGCTTGGTGGGATGCCATTTCTCTTAGGGCCCTTCACCGGATTAGGCGGGGAGTTATTAAGGCCCGGGGTACGGTAGTCGGAGAATTAGGCGGGGTGGTAGTGGTCCGTCCCTGCATCACCATAGTTCAGCGGTGGCTTTACCTCGCTGCTGGTCTTCCTCCGTCAGAACAGAGGAACACCATTTTTCTTACAGGACCTGCAGTGGTCTCTGCGTGAGCTGGCGCAGTTAGAGGGGGGAGTCGGGGGGCCAAGATAGAGATCTGACCCCCGCTCCGTGGCAGGTTAGGGGCGGAAACCTGGGTGGTGGTTAGCAACTGTGCTTTCTCCCTTGGGCATCTTTGGGGATGATTGACAGGTTCTCTCCAAGCTCATGGTGGGGTGCTACCTGAGCAGTTGGGGGGAACCTGTCTTTGGGTCCCGCACATTGAAGTCCCCGGGTAGGGGTGCGCCGGCGGGACCCCCCTCATGCGAGTGCATGGCAGGGTCTCAGGTGAGGGAGAGGTCCCTCACCTGGACTAGCATCGAGCTACGCCCATAGTTGCCCAGGAATGTTGATTGCTACGTCATTTCCGCCCCGGAAGTATTTGTTTGACCCTGCAGGTCCACTGTTTGGGTCATAGTTAAGCATGTTGATTTTATGCTAATTTATGCTAATTTATGCTAATTTATTAAAATAAATTATGCAAATTATTATTAATAAAATGACCCAAGTTTAAATCCAGCTCTTGTGTCCGTGTCGTTACTCCGTCTCTTCGGCAATAGCGCCGGTCGACTTACCGGCTGGCAGCATTTGCCGGAGGGACCAGGCAGACACCGGACTCCCTCATGGCGGCCGCCATCTTGTTTTTGGCCGAAATCTCGCGAGACGAGATTTCGGCCGAAAATCAGGCCTACGAGGCCTGACGTTGCTGCCGATCAGGGGCGGGGCTTGCTGGCCCTATTTAAGGGCCTGCAAGCCCTGGGCCAAGCCTTCTCGCCCGGACCGGCAGCTGGAGCAGACACCCGCCCGCCCTCCCTATTTTGCAGTGTGCTACTATTGGGTCGCCCCTAGGGGGGCCGAATGGGAATTTTTTGCAGCTTCGCCCGTTAGGCAAGGCCGTTTTTTCGCCCATTCCACACTGGGGAGATGGATGTGCGGTTAGGGGGTGCTTGCATTTAATTAGGTTGATTGGCTTACCTTTGGTCATTTGGGTAGGCAGGTTAGGGGCGGAAACCTGGGTGGTGGTTAGCAACTGTGCGTTCTCCCTTGGGCATCTTTGGGGATGATTGACAGGTTCTCTCCAAGCTCATGGTGGGGTGCTACCTGAGCAGTTGGGGGGAACCTGTCTTTGGGTCCCGCACATTGAAGTCCCCGGGTAGGGGTGCGCCGGCGGGACCCCCCTCATGCGAGTGCATGGCAGGGTCTCAGGTGAGGGAGAGGTCCCTCACCTGGACTAGCATCGAGCTACGCCCATAGTTGCCCAGGAATGTTGATTGCTACGTCATTTCCGCCCCGGAAGTATTTGTTTGACCCTGCAGGTCCACTGTTTGGGTCATAGTTAAGCATGTTGATTTTATGCTAATTTATGCTAATTTATTAAAATAAATTATGCAAATTATTATTAATAAAATGACCCAAGTTTAAATCCAGCTCTTGTGTCCGTGTCGTTACTCCGTCTCTTCGGCAATAGCGCCGGTCGACTTACCGGCTGGCAGCATTTGCCGGAGGGACCGGGCAGACACCGGACTCCCTCATGGCGGCCGCCATCTTGTTTTTGGCCGAAATCTCGCGAGACGAGATTTCGGCCGAAAATCAGGCCTACGAGGCCTGACGTTGCTGCCGATCAGGGGCGGGGCTTGCTGGCCCTATTTAAGGGCCTGCAAGCCCTGGGCCAAGCCTTCTCGCCCGGACCGGCAGCTGGAGCAGACACCCGCCCGCCCTCCCTATTTTGCAGTGTGCTACTATTGGGTCGCCCCTAGGGGGGCCGAATGGGAATTTTTTGCAGCTTCGCCCGTTAGGCAAGGCCGTTTTTTCGCCCATTCCACACTGGGGAGATGGATGTGCGGTTAGGGGGTGCTTGCATTTAATTAGGTTGATTGGCTTACCTTTGGTCATTTGGGTAGGCAGGTTAGGGGCGGAAACCTGGGTGGTGGTTAGCAACTGTGCGTTCTCGCTTGGGCATCTTTGGGGATGATTGACAGGTTCTCTCCAAGCTCATGGTGGGGTGCTACCTGAGCAGTTGGGGGGAACCTGTCTTTGGGTCCCGCACATTGAAGTCCCCGGGTAGGGGTGCGCCGGCGGGACCCCCCTCATGCGAGTGCATGGCAGGGTCTCAGGTGAGGGAGAGGTCCCTCACCTGGACTAGCATCGAGCTACGCCCATAGTTGCCCAGGAATGTTGATTGCTACGTCATTTCCGCCCCGGAAGTATTTGTTTGACCCTGCAGGTCCACTGTTTGGGTCATAGTTAAGCATGTTGATTTTATGCTAATTTATGCTAATTTATGCTAATTTATGCTAATTTATTAAAATAAATTATGCAAATTATTATTAATAAAATGACCCAAGTTTAAATCCAGCTCTTGTGTCCGTGTCGTTACTCCGTCTCTTCGGCAAATGCTGAAGCCATTCATAGTCAGTACACAAGGTAGTATGGTCTTTGCTGCCATCCCAGGGGGGCATTTTGTGCTCAGTGACACTATGAAACATTGTTCTCTAGAAAACTGGAAAGTTTCACAATCATGCAACATGTCCTTTTTTTTTTTTTTTGCTTGGGCTCAAAAATTTGAGAACACAGGAAAATTTCATGCAGCGGATTATGAATTTTATGATTCTATGCTACCATTGGAATAGCACAACATGATAATACCGTTAATAATAATAATAATACGGTACCATTATACCATAACACCATTAAGCTGAAAGCTTTCACAGGTTTTTATCTTTTCCCTTCTGGTTTTTTATGACTTGGATTTTGATATTTTCTGTAACTTGATTTTTTGAATGACTCTTCTTATTTTATTTTGATATATTTTAATAGGTATTTGTATATGTATACTGTACATGTCTAGTGCTGAAAAAAAGGACTAGTGTTGACATGATAGCAGTGTTACAATATACAGTGGCACCTCGGTACTCGACCACAATTCGTTCCAGAAGTGTGATCGAGAACCGATTTGGTCGAGTACCGAATTTATTTATCCCATAGGAAATAATGGAAATGGATTTAATTGGTTCCCAGCCCCTGTTAACTCGCTGGGAACCAATTAAATCTATTTTCTTTATTTCCAATGGGATAAATAAATTCGCTACTCCAAGCTGCAGGAAAGGTGGGGGCTGCTGCAATCCCGGCAGCTTTGGGGGGCTCCTTTCCTCATTGCTTTGTTTTATTACCTGTAAGGAGCTTCAAAAACTTTTTTCCTGTGGCTGCAACAGCGGCGATTTCCCTTCCAGTATCAAGAGCGCCGGGAATGTCACGTGATGAAGGGAAGCCGGCGGAGCCATCTCAGCAATTGCTGCCGCTCCAGAAGCTTCTCTTCATTACGTGACTTCCCGGCGCTCTTACTACTGGAAGGGAAATCGCCGCTGTTGCAGCCACAGGAAAAAAGTTTTTGAAGCTCCTTACAGGTAATAAAACGAAGCAATGAGGAAAGAAGCCCCCCAAAGCTGCCGGGATTGCAGCAGCCCCCACCTTTCCTGCAGCTTGGAGCTCTTAGAGAGCTCCTCAGCGCCCTGAAGCTGCCGGGATTACATTTCAGATAATGAACAAAATTTTCTCTGGCTGTTCGGTATCCGAATTTTTGTTCGGATACTGAAGCAAATGTTTGCAGAAAATTTTGTTCGATATCCGAAATGTACGAGAAGGGAAGCGTTCGAAAACCGAGGTACCACTGTATTAGGGATTGCCACAAAGAAGAGGGAGTTAAGCTATTCTCCAAAGCACCCAGCTCTTACCAGCTTGCAAGCTCTTTCATTGTTGCTCTCTGTAAAGAATGTTTTCCAAGCCCTAAGTCTTTGCAGGGGTTTTTCCATTGCTCTACATACTCCGAATGTTTCTTTCCAGATGCTAATGATGTTCCTAGCTCTTACTGGCTCACCAGCTCTTTCACTGTTACTCTCTCCAAATAAAGTTTTTTTTAAAACTCTAACAAGGGGATAAAACAATGTGCTGGATAAGAATGCTAGCCAGATGAATATCTGGTATGCAGATTATTTTCCCTATTTTCCTTCCCAAAAACTAAGGTACGTCTTATACTTCAGTGCGATTTATACTCCCAAAAATACAGTATATAAACAATAGTTCGGTTCATCTTACTTTTCTATTGTGGACATCATAATAAATATATTAAATAAATATATTGCCTTGATGTTTGTCAATCAGAAAAGCAGACCCTCCCCCTTCACTTGGAAGATGATGATGATGATATAGTTCAAATATTCTGAACACTGAATTTTAAGTTAAAGTTGTTTTCAGATAGTCACATATCTCCTGTAACATTGATAGAAACGAAACAAAAAGTGCAACTGAAAAATATTTTTTACTAAAATTCACTAAGTAGTGATTTTAACCTTTTCAAGGAAAAGGTTACTAGTAACTTGAAAACAGTTATTTTTCATAGTTATGATTATATTAATGTTTACTTAACTGCAAAAGTTGTATAGTACTAAGGCTTAACATATACAGTCCACTTTAAGGAAAGCAATTTCACCATCATTTTCAGTAGAGGAAGGATTTGTTGTGTTACTGGCTTGATTCTAAATATATTTACTTCTAAATAAGCCTCAGTGGTGCAGTGGTTAGAGTGCAGTACTGCAAGCTCCTTCTGCTGATCACCAGCTGCTATCAGTTTTGCAGATCAAATCTCAGTAGGCTCAAGGTTGACTCAGCCTTCCAGCCTTCCAAGGTCAGTAAAATGAGGACGCAGATTGCTGGGGGCAATGTGCTTACTCTTTGTAAACTGCTTAGAGAGTAAAACACTATGAAGCGGTATATAAGTCTAAATGCTATTGCTATTGCTAAACTCATTTTTAATTCTGTTAAGTAGAATATGTTTTTGATTAGGGTTTTAAGTTAAAATCTTGATTCCATCACAGCAATTGGCACAATGCTGCCTGAATGATAAAACTCTAAACAGAACTGTGTGCTGCCAGGCAGAGCAGAAACTCAAATAGACATTGTGTCATATTTAAAAGCATGAGTTCCTGTTGGTTAACCTTTCACAGCTATACATCTCATTTAAACAACAAAGGAGATTAAATTTCATCTTCCCATTTTCTCAATGGAAGCACAAATGGCCAGGCTCAAATTATCCTACTTCATGCACATTATGCAAAAATATAGCTTTCTAGACAAAGTTTTAGTGGTGGGGAATGTGGAAGGAAAGAGGAAAAAAGTGTCCAGCAGCAAGGTGAATTGACTCAGTTCCAGTGGCAAGGGGTGCACTTTTGAAAAACTAGCTTAGGGAACAATCAACATGGGAGAAACTCTATTTATGTGGTCCAAAACTGGACATTGACTTGATCGTAGTTGATAAAGTAATTAATAGGTTTGGATAATAACTTCAACTGATGGTTCTAAATTTTAGTTTTGTACTTAAGCAGAAATTCCAAAGAAATAGATAAGTTATTCTGGGGCAAGAAGTCATGTTCCAATTAAGAAATAAAAGGTTTTGCATAATCTTTCTACCTCATTTGCTAATTTCTTTTAAGTGTCATCCTTTCAACTGAAACAAAATTCTAGCTACTATAGAGCAGTGTTTTTTAATAGAGAGGAGGTGCCTCTTGAACAGATCCCGTAAGATTGGAATCAAATTATCTGTAGCTGCATTCCCACATTAACTCTAAGGAAGCACATGTCTTTCCAGCATGGTGCTAGGGAAATATGTCCTGTGAATTAATGGATTGTTTAACCAAACATGAATAAGATTGTTGCGCAAACTATGAATTTCATTGGTGACAATTACAATTAATATGTCTATACATTCAAATCTTGGATTGAAAACCTATGCAATTCAGTAGACTTGGGAAGGTTTTTACTCGAAAGAAAGGTTTTATAATGAATTTCCTTGCTCTTCTTATCATTATCTATTATCTATTATCTATTGGGACCTATTATCCCAAGAAATAATGCATTTATGGACAAAAGGAAGCACAGAAGGCCCTCCAAATGTATCAGGGCTATATTTCATTTCATTTCATTTATTGGATTTATATGCCGCCCCTCTCCGAAAACTCGGGGCGGCTAACAACAATCATGAACAATGTACAGTAAAAAATCCAATACTAAAAAACTAACTTAAAACCCCTTAATATATAAAACCAGCATACGTACAAACATACCATACATACAGTTGTATCAGCCTAGGGGGAGAAGAAGTCTTAATTCCCCCATGCCTGGCGGCAGAGGTGGGTTTTGAGTAGCTTACGAAAGGCAAGGAGAGTAGGGGCAATTCTAATCTCTGGGGGGAGTTGGTTCCAGAGGGCCAGGGCCGCCACAGAGAAGGCTCTTCTCCTGGGTCCCGCCAAGTGGCATTGTTTAGTTGACGGGACTTGGAGAAGGCCCACTCTGTGGGACCTAACTGGCCGCTGGGATTCGTGCGGCAGAAGGCGGTTCCTGAGATAATCTGGTCCGGTGCCATGAAGGATTTTATAGGTCATAACACTTTGAATTGTGACCGGAAACTGATCGGCAACCAATGCAGACTGCGGAGTGTTGGTGTAACATGGGCTTACCTAGGGAAGCCCATGATTGCTCTCGCAGCTGCATTCTGCACGATCTGAAGTTTCCGAACACCTTTCAAAGGTAGCCCCATGTAGAGAGCATTACAGTAGTCAAGCCTCAAGGTGATGAGGGCAGCACTCACATCTTTTGGAGGTGTTGATAAATCATTCCACTGATCAATTGTTCTGTCAGGAAATTTCCTAATTCTAGATTGCTTCTCTCTTTGATTAGTTTCCATTTATTGCTTCTTGTCCTTTCTTCGAATGTTTTGGAAAAAAGGTTGATCCACTGTTATTTGTGGCAGCCCTTAGACATCAAACACTGCTATCATGTCACCCCTAGTCCTTTTTATCATTAAACTAGACATACCCAATTCCTGCAATGGTTCTTCATATGTTTAGCTTCCAGTCCTATAATAATAATAATAATAATAATAATAATAATAATAATAATAATAATAATAATATAATCTTTGTTGCTTTTCTCTGCACTCTTTCTAGAGTCTTAACATCTTTTTTGGTATCATGACAATATAACACAAAAAACTGAACTCAGAATGGTCATTTGAGCAAACTTCTATACTTGTAGAAGTACTCTTTGAAGAAGAGTATTGAAATGCTCCTGATGGAAGTTTTACTGAATCATAAGTTTTTGCATACTAAAAACAGAGTCATAGAAACATAGAAACATAGAAGTCTGACGGCAGAAAAAGACCTCATGGTCCATCTAGTCTGCCCTTATACTATTTTCTGTATTTTATCTTAGGATGGATATATGTTTATCCCAGGCATGTTTAAATTCAGTTACTGTGGATTTATCTACCACGCCTGCTGGAAGTTTGTTCCAAGGAGTCCAATTCTTCCCTCCCTTCATGTCTGTATTCATTTATTTTCTCTAGTTTTATCATCTTAATTTCTAAGTATATTTGCATATCTGAATAATACCATAATCAGGGATTACCTATTTCTTCAAATTTGTTAAAGCTACCCAACTCCAATAGACTTTATTTATTGAAACGTTATCCACGTTTTAATTGTTGGTTGTAGAATTAACCAGATGTTTGACATGTTTGACATTTTTATCAACCAATCTTCACAAGTATCTGGCTTAGGCAATTGCTGTTGTTTTATTATGTTCAAGGTACAATTATAGGATATAAGCTGTTTGCAGTAAATCTGTCTTTTGCAGTTGACTGAATGTGATTTTCTCAATAATGAGATGTTCAAATGATGATCCAGATATTTTGGAATTTTTATCTGGGTTATGGGTTTATTGGATTTATATGCCGCCCCTCTCCGCAAACTCGGGGCGGCTCACAACAATAATAAAAAAACAGTACAGTACATAATACCAAATCCAATGCCCACCCATCTAGTTGCAATTTAAATTAATAATCTCATAAAAACAGTATATATAAAAAACAGGCACACAGTCAATCAATCAACAAAACAACATGGGCAAGGGGGAGGTGTTTTAGTTCCCCCATGCCTGATGGCAAAGGTGGGTCTTAAGGAGTTTACGAAAGGCAGGGAGGGTGGGGGCAATCCTAATCTCAGGGGGGAGCTGGTTCCAGAGGGTCGGGGCCCCCACAAAGAAGGCTCTTCCCCTGGGTCCCGCCAGACGACATTGTTTAGTCGACGGGACCCGGAGAAAGCCAACTCTGTGGGACCTAACCGGTCACTGGGATTCGTGCGGCAGGAGGCGGTCCCGAAGATATTCTGGTCCGGTGCCATGAAGGGCTTTATAGGTCATAACCAACACTTTGAATTGTGACCGGAAACTGATTGGCAGCCAATGCAGACTGCGGAGTGTTGGAGTGATATGGGCATACTTGGAGAAGCCCATAATTGCTCTCGCAGCTGCATTCTGTACGATCTGAAAATGCCTATTATTTTGGTACTTATGGTTCTCTGCACAGTCAGCCTGATATTTATTCTAGATTTGACATTTTTATTTACCTATTGATTTATTATTATTATTATTATTAATGGAAATCAATGAACCTTTTTTTTTGCTTAAGGTGTAAAGTTTTGTGATATTCTATTATCTGAATATGTGACTTCATATTTATACATTCAATGTTGATGGGCAGAATCATACCTCCATCAAACGAAACTTATACAGAAAATTTAATAGCATCAATAATAGCACTTAAGCTTATATACCCTTTCTTAGTGCTTTACATTCCTCTCTAAGCAGTTTACAGAATTAGCATATTGCCCCCAACAATCAAGGGTCCTCATTTTACCAACCTTGGAAGGTTGGAAGGCTGAGTCAACCTTAAGCAGAGATATCATAAAAAGAAACTCTAGTTTGAAAGCTGACAATAAAAACTGATGAAGTGGGAGTATATCTAAATGTAAAATCACCCAGCATAACAAATAGGGCTTAAAATGAATAAGAAACTACCTAACAAGGGTTTTTAAAGGTGTTTTTTAAAAGGCGACTCTCAGTAAAACAATGACATTGTATTTATAATCTTAGATTAACTCGACCACTTCCCAAGAAAGAAGAACATAGCACAGCCTTATTCACAACTTGCAAATACTGTATCTTCTACACATCTCAGGATGAAATCTATATTTCATCTATATAGAAATGCAATAGGTTTCCGCATGAATTCTTACATAATTGGTTTCAGTGGCCCAGGAGGCTGTAACATTGAGCAGGGTTGGGCATACAAAGTTAGTGAAGATGGGGGGGGGGGAGGAAGAGGAAGAAGAGGAAGAGGAAAAGGAGAAAAAGAATGAGAAGAGGAAAAAGGAGAAGAGGGAGAGGGAGAAGGAGGAGGGGGAGGGGGAGGAGGAGGAGAAGAACAAGAAGAACAAGGAGAACAAGAAGAAGAAGAACAAGAAGAAGAAGAACAACAAGAAGAAGAAGAACAAGAAGAAGAACAAGAAGAAGAACAAGAAGAAGAACAAGAACAAGAACAAGAACAAGAACAAGAACAAGAAGAAGAAGAAGAAGAAGAAGAAGAAGAACAAGAAGAACAAGAAGAACAAGAAGAACAAGAAGAACAAGAAGAACAAGAAGAACAAGAAGAACAAGAAGAACAAGAAGAACAAGAAGAACAAGAAGAACAAGAAGAACAAGAAGAACAAGAAGAACAAGAAGAACAAGAAGAACAAGAAGAACAAGAAGAACAAGAAGAACAAGAAGAACAAGAAGAACAAGAAGAACAAGAAGAAGAGGAGGAGGAGGAGGAGGGGGGAAGGAGGACAACGAGGAGGAGGAGGACGAGTGCAGCAAGTTTTGACCATATTTCAGCTTAACCTATGGATGTGTTATGACCTTCCCCTTCTTCCTTTAACTTTCTCAGATTAACAAGTGTGGGAGGATGACAAGCCCCCTTTTTAAAGTCTTGCTTTGACTTTGTGAGGGTATAGGAAAAGCCATTTTTTCCAGAACCATATTCCAAAAGGTAAGCTTTTTAATTATGAAATTGAAGTGAGTCCTGTTAAAGCATTAGAAAGACTTTGATTTATCCCTTGAAATTCTTACCTAACTTGCAGATGCATCCATAGCTTGGCACTTGGAGCTTGTCACATACTGTACTTCCCTTGTGCTTGACGTACAGGCCAGCTTGGCTGTGGAATCAACTGATTGTTCCTGGTCTGCCTAGGTAAACTTGACAGCAAAGAGATAATTTCCTACAGTTGATGCTATTAAGAGCCAACATCAATCCCAAACAGTAATGAGAGTTGCTAGCTGAAAAATAGAAGCCTACAAATAAATAAGTAACTCAGAAGAAGATTGATGTGCTGTTGACTTCCCATGAAAAAGCAATTATTGTTAATAAAATTTCAAGGTCATTGAAATTGTTGTTGCTTTCTTTGATTGCAATTTAATTATTTAATGTAAATAGGATACATATTTCATGTTATTCTTAACCCCCAAGAAATTGTTTGCTTTATTCAGAGAGATACCCCAAAAATCCATTTATCATTTTACAGGGTCATGGCACTGTCAATTTGAAAATTCTTATATTGTATCCTGGTGGTAAGACAGTGATCATAGGAGTCGTGTACCTGCTTAGATTGTTGCATTGTGTTCACTATTGACAGGTTACTTTAGAGCTTATGAATTTTAATAGTTCTATGTCTCATACTGATCGGACAGTTCTTTAAACTGAAGTGCCATTCATAGACTGGATCCAGTTTTAACACCTAAAGTCTTTATTTCTTCCCAATAAAGCAGAAAGAACAATAAAATAATAATAACAGTGATCACATTAAAAGAGAACAGAATAGAACAGAAGTAATATATAAAAGTATTGGAAAAACACATGATAATTTTCCTGCGTTTAATTCCAATGAATAGTATCTGTACTACATAAATATACAGCAGATAAAATGCTATACCTTTCAAGCATGCCATGTCAATGTATTATTAACCTTGGAAGCCAAAATAAATATCCGCATGGAAGTAGCCACATTAGTAACCTCCCAAGGCTCTTCTTAAAAAGCCAATGAATAGGAGATAAATTAAATGTCCATGCTGTCTATGGAAAATAAAATTGATTGACTTTTTGTTCTTTGGCCAATAAATTATTTGCAGATGTTAGGCTAAATGTTGGGGCTGGGGGGGGGCATCAGTCAATGACAATAGGGCAAAGTGCAATCAATAGCTGAATCTCTCATTAATGCAAATAATGGCAGTTTTACTCATTTTGATACAGGAAAAAAATATGTTAAATCCCAGCCTTTATGTCCCATTGCATTGAGAACAAAGAGGGGAAAGGGTCAGCTATGCATAATGAATGTGAATCTACAATTTCTTTAGATCAAAATGCCCTTGAAGTTCTGAAATTCATTTTTAAACAGATTTATGATCCCTTGTGTAAAACCCAATAGAAATCATTAGAAATTATGGATGAGCAGTTACAATACTGTGGAGGATTGCAGACCTGCCAGCATATACTTTATTGGCTCATTGCTTCATGCAGCGGTACAAAATAATATTGGTAAATTCCCTGTCTACATAAATCAACCAAATCCTGCTTCCTCCAACACCCACTCATGTCTCAATGGCACATCAATTATCTTTCTAAATGGAATAATATCACAACTTTATTTACAAAAAATGAAAAATTCAAATTTATCCCCCTAGAGTCAAATTTGACTCCTGGAAGTTCTACTGATAGCAATATAGAACTGGCCTGTCATTGTTTTCTTCTGAGTTTTTAAAATGTTTCCCTACCCCTAACTTGGTACTCTTGGTGGTCTACGAACCAAGAGATGAGGATTAACTCAGTAGTGCCACCATCTGTTGGCTCTTTTTATATACTATTACCTTACTTTAAAAAGAAAAAATCCTGATAGAACTGGTGATGGATGCACTGCTGAAGGCCTGAAAAGTTAGATTGGATAAAAGTCTATTTAAGTGATTACTAAGAGTTAACTCTAACTTGATGACACATAATCAACTTTCATACAGAGCCCATGTATGATTCAAAATAAAATGAATATGACAGAAAGGACTCCTTCAAATTTGTATTGAACCATGGGAATAAATCTGGTGAGTAGCTGTGCATAAAGAAATTGCATTGAATTGCAATGATTTTTCTTGCTTTTAAATAGAACAGAAATTAAAACCAAAGCAGTTGTACATAGGTGGTCTTTGACTTATGGCCACAATTGAGTTTCCATTGCTAAGTTGGTTGTTGAGTAAGTTATGCACAATTTTACAACCTTTTTTGTTGTTAATCATGTAGTCATTAAGCAAATCCAGCATCCCCCATGGACTTTGCTAAGAAGGTAATAAATGACCATCACATGACCCTGAGAAATTTCAAACATCATAAATACATTCCAGTTGCAAGCACTGAATTTTGATTGCGTGGCTAAGGGGACACTGCATGAGTATTAAGTGCAAGAACCAATTGTAACTCAATTATTTCAGTAAAGTTGTAACTTCAGTCGCTAAAATAATAGCTGTATATTAAGGATTAACTATGTACTTAGAAATGGAATATAATCATTTTAATATTTGGGAAAAATGAATAAAAGTTCATTCATTTGTTTGTTTATTTATTTGTCTGTCTGTCTGTCTGTCTGTCCGTCCGTCCGTCCGTCCGTTCGTTCGTTCATTCATTCATTCATTCATTCATCATTCCAAAAAGAGCAAAGGGGAGAAACAGCAAGCGGAGAACACATGGACCACCTCCTGCAATGCCAGCAGCTTTGGGAGATGCTAGCCTGGTGGTGGTGGTGGCAGTGGGGGTAAAAGGGGAGCTCCAGGTGGTGGTGGGCAGGGGGCAACGCTCTGGGCTCTGGGACATGCAAGCTTTCCAGATGGAATGGGGTTGGGTTCTAACTTAACTCACTGTTCCTTCCTCCCACACCATATGCTTGTGTGTGCTTCTCTATGTGTGCATGCAGATGCCCAGTGCCAAAACCACAGCAAAAACAAGCAAAAAAAAAAAATTCCCCAAAAAAAGCTCCAAAAAAATTCCAACACAGAGATGGTGGCACCCAGAGACTGGCATCCTTGTGATATCACTAGAGGGTTGCTACCAATTTGGACCAAACTAGGAGGAACCCACCTCTGCTCATCTCCTAATAATTTGAAATTTTCATACCAAAATAATTAAATTTAATGATATCACTAGTATCTTTTCTAACTTTGTTAAATCAGTCAAAATTGCTAGAATGGGAACCAGTATATTTTATTTAGCTATCATTTTTACTAGATTATATGATTCATATATTCTGGGTTTGAAGTAAGGTGAAAATGTACAGCTTGGTAAAGATCAAGCTACTATTCCATATAAGGAACTCTTTATTCACTGTTGGACTATTTTAATTTTAATCTTTGAACTCTACTAAGATAGACCCATACTTTTGTTGTTATATAGAACATTTCTTCATTGTTCCTACAGTACAGACTGAGAAATAAAGTACTGCAGTTATGAGGAATCCAGGAAGAATTCAAGGAACCTTTCTGCATTCATCAGAGTTTGGGGCATTATGAATTTAGTTAGCCAAAGACAGTATTTTCATGTTTATTCAATAGCAACAAATGCCAACTATGGCATTAAGATCTAAGGCAGCCCTATTAATATTTGAAAGAAGGAATAAAACATTTTTTAAATGACTGCAACATTGTGCCTGAAATACCCCAAACCAGTGATTCCCAAACTTTTTTCAGTCCACTGCCCCCTTGATGCTACAAACTCACCTTCAGTGCCCCACTCTCTATAAATAGCATAGTTCGGAATAGCAGTTTGCATGACATCTTGGAAACAAAATTGCTGAACATGATCCAGTGATACCAGGTTTTCAAAGTCTGATAGTCATTTTTTAAAAACCTTAGTAAATATTAACTTAGTAAACTCAGTAAAATTTAGTAAGTACTTCAGGGTTCAGTAAATTCTTAATGTGATGGATGGCCTTGAAGAACTGATACCAGTTTCCTGATGTCTGGTTTTAAGTCACTAAGCAGGAGTCTTAAATGACCAGGTTCAGTAATCTGGAATTGATTTATTTCTTGGAGAGAAGTTGGATGACCACATTGAAACCACTTTCCACCAAATATAATTTTGGGAATGCAACGTAGAGCTTTTTAGACACTGTCCATAGTGCAGGATAGCGAACAGAAATTCTTTAACTTTGGCTTCAGCTCAATGCCATTTTGCAGCTCTATTAGTTGTTCCCCCATTACCCCATCTTACTCAGTATCTGAAAATGGATTTATCATGCAATGTGGAATTTCCATCAAAAGAAGATCCTGATATTGCTCAGACTCATGTTTATGCAGTATGGCCAAATGGTCACTAAAAACTTGCAGACATCATCTTGCAGCCCACCTTTCTCTTCTAGCTCAGACAAGCTCGGAAATTTGTATAGCTCACGACAGCCCATACTGTGCTTGAATCATATGCTGCAATGTCCTACCGGTCAATGACTACTTCAGCTTCAACCGCAACAACACAAGAGCACGCAACAGATTCAAACTTAATACGAACCGCTCCAAACTTGACTCTAAAAAATATGATTTCAACAATCGAGTTATTGAAGCATGGAACTCATTGCCGGATTCGATTGTGTCAACCCCTAACCCTCAACATTTCTCCCTTAGACTCTCCACGATTGTACTCTCCAGGTTCCTAAGAGGCCAGTAAAGGGCGTACATAAGTGCACTGGTGTGCCTTTCGTCCCCTGTCCAATTGTCTTTCCTTCTCTCACTTATCATATATATTTTCTTTCTTTCATATATCCTCTCCTCTAAGTTCACTTTACCCTTATATATATTACTACATGTCTATTTTTTCCCTATGTATTTGTGTGTTGGACAAATGAATGAATGAATGAATGAATGAATGAATGAATGAATGAATGAATGAATGAATGGATGAATGAATGGAGTTAACTTTGAAATAAACGTGGAGATGAGATATTTGGCCTTAATAAGATTGAGCTCATTTCCTTCCAACTGCAAATTCACTTCATTGAACTTTGCAAACAATTCTGAGAAATAAGCAATGTCATGCCTGATGTCTTTGAGTTTGTCACTGAGCAAAGCATTCTTGTCTTCGAAAAACTCCACAACAGTCAAAAAGATTGTACAAGCATCAGTTGCCTTTTGATAGCCAACAAACCTCTGTATGAAGCAGTAAACGATCAAAATCTTCATCATTCTCAACACAGAGCTCTTGTAATAGTCGATCACTGAGAGCATGTACTTTAATTTTGTTCACTGCAGTAATGTTCGTTCAATCTGGAAGGCTTCATTGCCTCATTAGAAAATACTTTTTCACATAGTATGCACTGTGGCAGTTGCTGATTTGATTCTGTTATAAATCCATACTTCAGATATTCCACACATTTCTTCTTTGGTTTTTCTGCTTCTGCCATTTCTGGTCTGAAAATCAGAATACTTAAAGTATGTCTATGTTCAGGTTAGTAGAAACCTGTTTTTTTTACTAAGACACACCTTTTTACTCCCAAAAAGAGTGTGAAAATTTGGGTGCATCTTATAAACTAAATGTTGCCCAACTCAGCCAGCCACCCCCACCCTTTGGCCTCTGCCTCCCAGCTATTAACCTCTTTGCAGCAAACAGAACATGGTATGTGTTGTGTTTGGGCTTGGGCCAGCCGTTGCTCCCACAGATGGGAGAGATACGGCACAAAGTGAGTGTGAAAGCCTGGCTGACAGCCAGGAAGACGTGGCAGACAGCCAGGAGGGTGAGGCCACTGTTTCAGAGGAGTTGGCAGACAGCATGCAGGACGCAGCAGACAGCCCAGGGGATTTGGCATGCAGTCACTCAGACAGTCTTTCATGCTTGGATTCCTCTGCAGACCAATTCATAGACATGCGTAGCTGAAGAGCTATGCAAAGGAGGGCTCAATTGAAGGATTATTACAGGTGATCAGAGTAGCACCTGGGCTGGTTGTGGTTCTTATACTGAGGGCTGGGTGTGGTTCCCTGCTGTTCTGTTCGAAAAAACTTCCTAATATTATGTTCCCGGGTCTATTTGACCCGGACTGCAAATTGATCATTTTAGGTACTTATATTTGGTCTTTTTGAAAGCTTTTTTCACCTGGAAACATGTTTGAACATTTCTGCACACAATGGAATGAAAATTGAACTGAAAAAATTAATCCTTATTGGTTTATTTTGCACATAAATGTGCCTCCCCCCCGTTTTTGTGAAAGTTTTTTTCAATTTATGGATAGTTTTGCTTGCAAAATGCAGTCTATTTTACTAAAGTTGGTGTGGGATTGGTAGCTTGAACATTTCTGCACACAATGATATGAAAATTGAACTGAGAAAATTAATCCTTATTGGTTTATTTTGCACATAAATGTGCCTCCCCCACGTTTCTGTGACATAGTCTTCACTTTATGGATAGTTTTGCTAGCAGAATACATTCAATTTTGCTAAAGTTGGTGTGGGATTTGTAGCTTGAACATTTCTGAACATAATGATATGAAAATTGAAGTGGAAAAATTGATGTATATTGGTTTATTTTGCATATAAAGTTATTTCAATTTATATAAAAATTATGCTGTTAATTTCAAACTTACATACTTTTTTTAGTAAAATGGATTTCTTTCATAAAATTAGTTATCTGGCTACCATGTGGTTGATTTTCAAAAGGATATTCCAAATATTTCTAGACAAATATGTATAAACAGTGACAATAATGGCACACAGCAAGGCTGGGGGGGGGTCCCTTTTGTGGCAAAAATAAACCAATAAGAACCATTTTTTTCAGTTCATTTATATTTTTCTTATATTCAGAAATGTTCAATTTAGTATATCAAACCTTTTGGGGGAAAATTCCTTAGGGATTTGTAGCCTTAAAAAATAGAAATTGACACGAAATTCAGAAAGGATGGGGGGAGGGGCTTTTTGATCAAAATAAAAATATAAGTCTCAATTTTTCCAGTTCAATTTTCATATCATTATGTTCATAAATGTTCAAACTAGTTTTCCAGTTGAAAAAGTTTTCAAAAAGATCAAATTCAAGTACCTAAAAAAAATATTTTTGGTCCGGTCATATACGAACAGAAACAGATTCGAAGTTATGATTTTTTTTTTGCCCAGAAAACAATTAGCCACCACCCCAAAAATATTTTTTGATGATCAGCATTGTTAAATTGAGTAAATGGATGCCTAAGATTTTAAAGAATATTTCGGATTTGGAGCATTAAAAAAAAAAAGTGAAAATGGTTGCAAGCAGCCGAGGGGGGGGGGGGAGGCCTTATTTCTGATGTTAAAAAACCAGTAAGAATCATTTCTTTCAGTTCCTTTATATTTTTCTTATATTCAGAAATGTTCAAGGTACCATTCCCACACCAACTCCAGTAAAATAGACTGCATTTTTCAAGCAAAACTATCCATAAATTGAAAAAAACTTTCACAAAAACGGGGGGGAGGCACATTTATGTGCAAAATAAACCAATAAGGATTAATTTTTTCAGTTCAATTTTCATTCCATTGTGTGCAGAAATGTTCAAACATGTTTCCAGGTGAAAAAAGCTTTCAAAAAGACCAAATATAAGTACCTAAAATGATCAATTTGCAGTCCGGGTCAAATAGACCCGGGAACATAACATTAGGTAGGGGTTTTTTTTCAGCAAGAAAGAAACCTCCCACCCCCCAAAAAAAATTCTCATAGAGAGAACCCCTGAAATGATGAAAACTCATGAAATTTCAAGTTTCAGATATGCAGGGAAATTTTTTTACAGGGTCTCAAACTTTGATTTCGGGTCTCACAGACCCGAACAGAACAGCAGGGTTTTAATGAGGGCTAAGGGTATAAAAGGGAACAGAGGCACACAGCAAACTGTGGCTCTTTATCTGTGTTGCTTTGTGGTTCCTGCTCTGAAGTTTCTGTTCCGTGCCTTTGGATTTCAACCCAGCCTTTTCAGGCACGTGGGAGGTGAAACCTCTGGGACTTGCTGTTTGCTCTACAGATTCAAAGGACTCCTGAAATGTTTCTGCTCCATGCAGGTTGTCTTTGTTTGCTTTTTCCTGTGTTTTGTATTTGGCTAACTTAAGCCTTGCACTATCATTATTTCCTGACACTAAGGACTGTTTTGGTTAACCCTTTTTTGTTTGTTTAATACAAGTTTGCTGATTAGAAGAGCACGTGTGTGTTTGATTTCTTTTCCTTGGACTGTTACGAATTGCCCGAGCCCAGTCAGGCAGAACAGTATGTTAAGCCAAGTAGCTCAGTATCAGCTTCCCAACTCTCAGCTGCCTGAGGTTGCAAGGCAAGCCATGTGCTAAAATGAAAATGAAACTAAAGTGCAGCTTTAGCTGGGAGGCAAGAGGCAGAGGCAGCAATGTATTTTCTTGTGCTAATCAGTTGCTTAATCTGAATGCAAGAAGGTAAGTAATAACTATAAATGTCTATAGAATGCTCAAATTATTAGACTTATTTTTTAAAGACTGCTTTATTATTGTTCTAGACAACTTAACAAAATGAAGAAGCTTTTTAAAATAAATGCTTGGTCTGAAGAGGCCCAGTGCTATTATATTTTCTTTTAAATAATAGAGAATAATGTATACTTCCAGAAAGCCACATCAGTTTTAAAGATCTGTAAAAGTTTAATCTGAAATGTAACAGTGCCCTGTTTTAATATTAAGATAAGGCAGCTGAGTTAAATCCTGACTTAGTCATATTTAGAGTAGATCTATTTAAATAATTGGGAGGTATGTAATCATTTATTACATTTAAGAAAAATTTCTGTCATTAATATACTGTCACAATGTACATTTCTCCAGTTCTTGGCTATTTCTATGGGTCAAGCACACATGCACAGAAATACACTGCAGACAGTGTATATCATCTGTGTCACGGGTGGGCTGCTGCCCAGACTGGGGGGGGGGCACAGTGGGGTAGCAAAAATGGAGCTCCACTGCAGAGCACCCAATTTGCACTAAAAGATGTTGAAAGAAAATGCAGGGCATCCTGCATAAGTTTCACTGATCAGTGTTGTTTGCAGTTTTGCTTGTTTTCCTCCCCCCAAACTAAGGTGCATCTTGTACTCTGAAAAATATGGTAATTTTAAAAATTTGGGGTAGTTTGCCAAGCCAGGCAAAACAGAGTAGCACGCACGAGACTTAGTGTGGCTGCCAGTGTACTGTACACACTGGCTCAGGAGGTGATGGGGCAAGTCAGGCCAGGACCAGAAGTGCTCAGCTGATTTGTGGCCAACAGAGCCCCAGACAGAATTGCGTTCTGCAGGGGCCCCACCTCCAGTAATTCTTTGCCCCCCTCCTTGCTTCTTAGCTCCCTCCTGCCAACCCATTGCCTCTTATCATCTCCCCTAAGTAATCCACCGAGGGGGCAGTACTGCCCACTTTGGGAACCACTTCCCTAAACAGTCCAGAGGTCAGTTTCAACAGGTTCTGATCAGCTCTGGAGAACCGGTAGCAGAAATTTTGAATTGTTTGGAGAACTGGTAGCAAACATTTTGAGTAATTTGGAGAATCTGTAAATATCACTTCCGATAGGCCATGTCCCCATCTATTCTCTGCCTCCAAAGTCCCAGCTGGTCAGGAGGAAATGGGGATTTTGCAGTAACCTTTCCCTGGAGTGGGGAAGGAATGGAAATTTTGCAGTATCCTTCCACTAGAATGAGGAGGGAATTTATTAATTAGACCTCCCTCCTTGCCTTCCAAAAAAGTTTAAAAACTCATCTTTGTCACCAGACCTGGGGTCATTAGATCTCTCCCCTGAACAACGAGTGTTTTTAGTGTGACCTATCGAGTGAATGATAACTAATGTTTTAAAGCGTTTTAAGATTTTTAAAGTTTTTAAATTATATTAATTGGATCAGATGTTATACTATGTTTATATATATGTGGTGAGCTGCCCCGAGTCCTCGGAGAGGGGCAGCATACAAATCCAATAAATAAATAAATAAATAAATAATAAATAAATAAATAAATAAATAAATATGCATCTGGTAAACTCACAAGATTCGTTTTTCTCACCATGGGTATGTATACATCCAAACAAAACTGTATTGTTTCTCTGTGTCATATAATATTTGTGGGTATGTGCATGCTTTTGCATTTATTTATATTTATTTGTTTACTTATATTTTGTCCTGTTTATATAGTGTATACAGTAGTACCTCTAGATACGAGCTGCTTCACATGCGAGTATTCCAAGTTACGAGCCGCGACGCGAGCGAAATTTCTGTTCGACACCCGAGCTCAAATTCGGGATACGAGCCGAGCTTCCGCTAGGTGGCGCAAGAATCCTTGCTTCTGGTTATCTCAGCGCAAAAAACAAAGTCTAAAGGCATTCGTTCGAGATGCGAGTGGATCGACTTACGAGCTCGGGTCTGGAACGAATTAAATTCATATGTCGAGGTACCACTGTATTGAAGTTTATGACCCTTTGAGAGCTGTATGCAATGAAATGTTAATGTATGCTGATTAATGTACATTTAAAGTGACAATAAAATTATTCTAAGTCTAAATTCTAAGTCTTGATTCACTATCCATTTCCAGCATCACTGACACATTTGATCAATCAATCACCTTATAAATCATATCTTATAATGATGGAGGTATTTTGCATGTGTTTTCTCTGACAGCTTGTGTTGCACATATGCCTAAACGAGTCTGGCTTTTCAAGGACATTTGCATGAAGAAGGCCTTTTAAGATTCAGAAGAATGAAAGATGGGAATGGAAATGGCAAGATTGCAACCAAAAGCCTCCCACTGCCTTCTATTGCCCAGTGTGATCCTTAAATCTGCCTGAATTCAAAGACTGGTCCTGATATAGAACAAAGCTGTCTTGAGGATTGTGTGGTAATAGAAGTGTAAGATTTTTGTTTGAGAGAATCTCCAATCACCAAGAATCTCCAATCACTAAGAATACTTTGTTTGCAGAATATTTTCTGTCTTTTCCTTCTGTGGTATGGCAAGAGAAAAGAATGATTGCAGTCAATCCGAAGAACGTTGGTTTCCACCGAGCAACATTATTAATGCATTGC
The DNA here is from genome assembly GCF_031021105.1 of Erythrolamprus reginae. NCBI lineage: Eukaryota > Metazoa > Chordata > Lepidosauria > Squamata > Dipsadidae > Erythrolamprus > Erythrolamprus reginae. The sequence goes on along the minus strand of NC_091950.1, from coordinate 290,060,967 downwards.
ATTAATCAGCGAACAGCTCCCAAACATATAAGTAATGAATTGGACTTCAGTTATTGGATTTAATATTTGTACAGCACAATGTACAATCAATTCTATCATATGTACTATTGATTCTAGTGTTTTTAGTAAAACTGCCATATACACATTTCATGGTTATTAATAATCATTTGCTTTACAGATTAATATGCTCAGCTGACATGAAACCCAGATCATTTTGATTATATCTCCTTGTGCCTGTATGGATTCATGTGTGCTTCCAAAGACCCATAAAGTTTAATGCTTCTTTAGTTTTAAAGGTTCTATAATAATAATGTAACAAATTAATATATTTCAGAAAGCTACAGAATCTCATTTACTTTCAGCTTCAAACAAGCCTCTGTTCCCTTCCTAGTATTTCAAAGCAAGTTAAAACTTTTAAATGGTTTTGCTAAATTGTTTTTATGTTCCTACTATTGTTACGTTGATTTTGACCTTGATTAAAGTAGCGAAAGGTAGGGAGAGGTATAAAAATTGATTTATTAGATATATTTCATTCATTTATTTGGGCATTCACTTATTTGTCATCCTGCTACAATCTAATACCTTTAGAGAACCACACAGTATATAATGTACTAAAATTAAAATAGCTATGATTTTAAAAAGACCTTATAAATTACTCAACTGAAAGAGAAAAACAAGCAACATGTGAAAAAGAAAAAGAAATAAACGGTGTAAAAAAGTAAATAAATGAATTAAATAAATAAATAATAGAGACAAGTATGATGTTAGATAGTTGTGCATTCAAAGTAAGAGGATGTGACACTTAAATATAATTAACAAAGCAGTTGGTAATGCAGGGTAGCCCAAAGCAATAAGAAGAATATTGGAGCTCAAGGTGGCAAGATGCGTGTATCATGCCGCCTTGATTGCATCAGCGGACTCTCGACCGACCGCTCTGTTTAGGGTGACTCGCTCCCTTCTTAACCAGGGGGGAGCTGGGGAGCCCTTGAAGAGCAGTACTGAGGATTTTAACACATTTTTCGCTGATAAAGTCACTTGGATCCAGGCGGATCTCGACTCTGATTGGATAACAGAGTCAACTGACAACGAATCATTCAAGGTGACTGGGGCCCGTCCTTGTCCAACTGTCTGGGAGGAGTTTGACATGGTGACACCTGTTGAAGTGGACAAGGCCATTGGAGCTGTGAGTTCTGCTACCTGTTTGCTGGAGCCGTGTCCCTCCTGGCTGGTTTCGGCCAGCAGGGAGGTGACACAGAGCTGGGTCCAGGAGATTGTCAATGCTTCTTTGGGGAGGGAGTCCTTCTTGGCTCCCTACAAGGAGGCACTTGTGCACCCCCTCCTCAAGAAGCCTTCCCTGGACCCAGCCATTCTCAACAACTATCGTCCAGTCTCCAACCTTCTCTTTATGGGGAAGGTTGTTGAGAAGGTGGTGACGCTCTAATTCCAGTGGTCCTTGGACAGTCAGGATGCCCGGCTACAGGCCCGGCTACAGCATGGAAACTGCTTTGGTCGCGTTGATGGATGATCTCTGGCAAGCCCAGAACAGGGGTTTATCCTCTGTCCTGGTGCTATTTGACCTCTCAGCGGCTTTTGATACCATCGGCTATGGTATCCTTCTGCACCAGCTGGAGTGGTTGGAAGTGGAGGGCACTGTTCTTCAGTGGTTCTTCTCCTATCTCTCCAGTCGGTCGCAGTCAGTGTTAGTGGGGGGTCAGAGGTCGACCTCTAGGTTTCTCCCTTTTGGGGTACCACGGGGGTCAGTCCTCTCCCTCCTGCTATTTAATATCTACATGAAACCGATGGGCAAGATCATCCAGGGGCATGGGGTGAGGTATTATCAGTGTGCTGATGATACCCAGCTGTACATATCTACCCCATGTCCAGTCAATGAAGCAGTGGAAGTGATGTGCCGGTGCCTGGAGGCTGTTAGGGTTTGGATGGTTGTCAACAGGCTCAGACTCAACCCTGACAAGATGGAGTGGCTGTGGGTTTTGCCTCCTAAGGGCAATTTTATCTGTCTGTCCATTACCCTGTGGGGGGCAATCATTGACCTCCTTGGAGAGGGTCTGCAACTTGGGTGTTCTCCTTGATCCACAGCTAACATTAGAGAACTATCTTTTCGCTGTGGTGAGGAGGGCATTTGCCCAGGTTCACCTGGTGCACCAGTTGCGGCCCTACCTGGACCGGGAGTTACTGCTCACAGTCCCTTATGCCTTCATCACCTCAAGGTTTGACTACTGTAATGCTCTCTACATGGGGCTACCTTTGAAGAGTGTTCGGAAACATCAGATCATGCAGAATGCAGCTGCGAGAGCAATCATGGGCTTTCCCAGATATGCCCATGTCACACCAACACTCCGCAGTCTGCAATGGTTTCCGATCAGTTTCCTGTCACAATTCAAAGTGTTGGTTATGACCTATAAAGCCCTTCATGGCATCGGACCAGAATGCCTTTGGGACCGCCCTCTGCCGCAAGAATCCCAGCAACTGATTAGGTCCCACAGAGTTGGCCCTCTCCAGGTCCTGTCGACAAAACAATGTCATCTGGTGGGACCCAGGGGAAGAGCCATCTCTGTGGCAGCCCCGACCCTCTGAAATCTAATCCCTCAGGAGATTAGGACTGCCCCCAACCTCCTTGCCTTTCATAAACTCCTAAAAACCCACTTTTGCCGCCAGGCATAGGGAAATTGATTCCCCTTGGCCGCTCCATTTTATGTATGGTTTGTTTGGGTTGTATGATTATTTTTAGATTAAGGGTTCTTCACTGTTTTGCTTTTGAATAATTGGATTTGTATTTTGTATTGCTGTTGTGAGCCGCTCCGAGTCTTTGGAGAGGTATGGCATACAAATATAATAATAATAATAATAATAATAATAATAATAATAATAATAATAATAATAGAAAAGGGAATAAATACTATATCAAACTGAAATAAGTAAATAAAAGGTTGCCAATACAGCATATACTTTCATCATCAAATATGCTCATGTGTCATCCTGGTCCAGCACAGAACAGAAAAACTAGGTCTTCATGGCTTTTTAGTAGACCAATGGGGTTGAAGCCATCTGAACCTTAGGTGGGGAAGCACATTCTGATTGCAGATAGAACAAAAGAGATTTCAAATCACCCATTGCTTCAAAGAAGAGATCTTCACATTGGACACTTGACCTATGTAATCTCATGGGATAGACAAAAACAACTTGAAGAGAAGTCCTATAAACAATCTCGCTCTGGGTCATTCAAGACTTTATAGATTAATCTTAATGAACTTTGAATTACACCCAGAATCAGTGCAACTTTTGAAGTAATGATGTCACAGAAGCATGTTGAAGTATACTATCCATTGCACTTCATTCTGGAGCCAACTGCAGCTTCCAGATGATCTTGAAGGGTCATCCTTTATAGAACACCAGGAAAAAATCCAACCATATTAATGCATGTGTGTTTGTGATCTCCCAATGCAGAAATGGACACAATTGGTATACAAATGATGTTGTGCAAAGGCCTCATAGTCATAGCAATTACCTATTCTTCAAGCAAGAGATGAGATCAAGAGGTCTCCCAAGTGGCATACTGGCTGCAAGAGGAGAAGTAAAACCCTCCGCCGAAACTGGGGATGGACAATTACCTGAATTGGGTCTCTAAAGAGCTCCAAACCAACAGCTACTCAGCCTTACTAAGGTTGCATTATTGCCTCATTTTCCCTATCCAAACTCCAACACTCTCCAGAAGCTGGGACAGAGAACCAAGAGGGCATCCCTTGGTTGATCTGAGGCAGGGTTATATTACTGATATTCCTCATTTCCATGCTGAAGGATGGCCTCCAAAGCAGATTTGTTGCAGATATTAAACAGTAAGAAGAGAATGAAACAGACAATTTGCAAAGTTCTTCCCAGTCCTAATCCAGTGAGATGGTCCAGAAGTGTATCACAGTTAATATATCAAAGGCTGATGAGAGATCAAGAAAGTCCAGGAGAAATGCATTTCCTCCATCTTGAACTCATTGTAGATTATCAAAAGTGCATCCAGTGCCATGTGCAAATATTTCTATAGATTAGAACAGTGTTTCCCAACCATGGCAACTTGAAGATATCTGGACTTCAAGTCCCAGAATTCCCCAGCCAGCATTCGCTGGCTGGGGAATTCTGGGAGTTGAAGTCCAAATATCTTCAAGTTGCCAAGGTTGGGAAACCCTGGATTAGAAAGAGAAATCATTACAAATCCTGAAAGATTCAGTACAAGGGGAAAATTAACAATCTTCAAAGTCTATCAAGGTTTATTTATAATTGTCTACAGTAGAATGCCTACACTACCCTACCCTACCCTACACTAGTGCACTACACTAGAGTGCCTTCCGTCCCCTGTCCCATTGCTCTCCTATATCTCCTATACCTTTCTTCTATTCCTATATCTCTTCTTCTATTCTTTCATTGATATGTTCTATTACTATATCTTCTTTTCTATTCGTTCTTAAATATATTTTACTACGAGTATCTCTTCTATAACCTTCTTCACGTATTTTACTATGTGTATATACACATATACCCACTAAAACCTTCATTGTGTATTGGACAACATAAATAAATAAAATAATAAATAAATACACCAATGTGATTAACTCATAGTAATTCTGTTTCATTTAATGAAGGGGATTTTAATTTGTACCATTGGCATATCTACTTCAGATGCCTAGTGGTACAAATACTGTTGAAAAATAATCATATGCTGCCTGAAACATAATGAGGAAAGAGGAGGGGTAAATTAATTTTCTCTTCCTTCCTTCAATGGTTCCTTGGTTATCCCAATTTGAAGATGCAAATGCAAAGTATACACAGTATATAAGTCAGCCTTAAGGGATCCTAAAGGCAATGAAGCTTCTGTGTAGATATTTTTTTTCTACTGTCAATCAGATTATCTGGTTGGGGTCTTAGTAGGCAAAAGTAAAACTATGCCATCAGTTCAATCAGGCAAGTACAAGACACATTCTAAGTAGTTTTTATCATCTGTTTTTACTTTGGGGATGCTAAAAATCCAAGTATACAAGCATCCTTTTCCCCCTCTTTTTTTTTTTTACTGTTGATAGTGTTCATATTTTAATATTTTAATGATAGCTTACACACTGGATACAAAAGCAATCATGATAATCTACATCGTGGGCATGAAACCCTGATAAAAATTCTTACTGAATTACCAAACCTAGGGATATGTACTAAAAAATACATTAAATAATGTCCCATGTGGGAAATTGGGATTTGTGAAAAATTCAGGCCAGCAGGTATTTTAATGTTAATATTTTATAAAATTTTAATATTGGCAGCTCTGGAAACCGAACAACCACAGAAAAGAAACATGTTCCATATTTCAGAACTTGCATTTTAAATATTTACTAAAGCTTCTCCTACAGGAACACTGAAAACTGCCCCAAACACAGAGCAGCCTTTGTTCTTTAATTAAGAATTAAGCATGGCTCATGTAATAGTGCAAGCTGTAATATGAGGAGAGAAGGAAAGGATAGGTATGCAGTGATCCTGTTCATATAGGTTTCACCCCTTTAAACCTGAGATGCAAACCTCCATCTGCCAATATCAGAACTTAGATAAGGAGAAAGAAACCTATTTATTTAGTTCTGTCTGACCATACTCAACTCTGAGCCTAATTTGAATGCTGACCTTCATCCAATTATCTACATGGGCTGTGAGCATCTTTTTAAACATAGCTAATGGACAGATGTTCAGCTCAGGATGGGGTGTCTTAAATGCTGTTATTTATGAATTATTAAAAAGACGTTTGTTTCTTTTCTTTACTCCCACTTATCCTTTACCATGCAGAATTACACTTTCATGTTTATTACTTGGCATCAGCCTGGTTTCAGCTCGGCTAATGCTATGAGTTGGCACCAGCTTGGATAATGTGCTATTGATGTTCAGGGAATCTGAATTTGGGGGGTGGGAAGGGATCCAGAAGACAGGGAGATGGGATTCAGAACAGCCTTAGTGGGATACCAAAATCCATAATTTTTGCAGGAAAACATAGGATAGATAGATAGATAGATAGATAGATAGATAGATAGATAGATAGATAGATGAAGAAGAAGAAGAAGAAGAAGAAGAAGAAGAAGAAGAAGAAGAAGAAGAAGAAGAAGAAGAAGAGAAGGAGGAGGAGGGGAAGGGGGAAGGAGAATTCTTTATTGCCCATGTATGATTGGACACACAAGGAATTGGTCTTTGGTGCATATGCTCTCAGTGTACATAAAAGAAAAGATACATTTGTCAAGAATCATGAGGTATAACACTTAATGATTATAGGGGTCAAATAAGCAATGAGGAAACAATCAATATTAATAAAAATGTTAAGGGTACAAGCAACAAGTTACAGTCATACAGTCATAAGTGGGAGCAAATGGGTGATAGGAATGATGAGAAAAAGATTAGTAGTAATAGGAGTGCAAATAGTTTGGCAGTGTTGAGGCAATTATTTGTTTAGCAGAGTTATGGTATTCGGGGAAAAACTGTTCTTGTGTCTAGTTGTCTCAGTGTACGGTGCTCTGTAGTGACAGAGGGTAGGGTAGTAGGGCAGGAGTTGAAACAGTTTATGTCCAGGATGTGAGGGGTCAGTAAATATTTTCCCTGCCCTCTTTTTGACTCATACAGTATACAGGTTCTCAATGGAAGGCATGTTGGCAGCTATTGTTTTTTCTGCCATTCTGATTATCCTCTGAAGTCTGTGTCGGTCTTGTTGGATGGCAGAACCAAACCAGGCAGTTATAGAAGTGCAGATGACAGACTCAATGATTTCTCTGTAGAACCGAAACAGCAGTTTGAACTTGGGCAGTTTGAGCTTCCTGAGTTGGAGCAGAAAGAACATTCTTTGTTGTGCTTCTTTGATGATGAGATCATGAGATATTGGCAGTTTGTCTTCTCTGGTCCCAAGCTACAGGGTATTATCGCTGTGAATAAATAGGACTTTCCAAAACCCTGAAATCTTTTTCTGTCTGGTCTTTGGATTAGGAAAAAGGCTCAGAGAGGTGAGCACATACCTAGACCCAGTGTGATCTAGTGGTTAAGGCCACTAAACTAGAAGCCAGGAGACTGTCAATCATGTCTGGCCTTAATAATGAAAGGCAGCTGGGTGACATTGGGACAATCATTTTCTCCAGTCCAACCTACATCACAAGATTTTTGTTGTAAGGAAAATACAAGAATAGTGTGCGTGTTTGTTATCTTGAGTTACATATATGTAAAGTATGCTCCCTCCCATATTTGGGTATACCAGGTGACTTAATAGAAAAACATGTAATCTTTCCCTGGCTTAGCTGAGAAGGGAAGAGAACCTGTGGCTTAGAGGGTAAAATCACTGCCTAGCAAGGCAAGCAGCCCAGATTCAAAAGGTAGAAGAGTATGGCCAGCTGATGAGAGCTAAATAGCTCAAAACAGATCTATACTAGTCTTCCTTTATTTCTTTATCTTCTTCATCAGTTCTTTGCAAGTTTGGAATGCGTATGTGTTTGAATATATAGGTAAGATATAAATAAATGAATAGTTCCAACTGGGTTTTGCATCATATCGGAAGGGCTTGGAGAGATGAAACTTCAGCACAACATTTTTAGCATAGTATTTCAATGAAATAGAGCATATTAAAATAGTTCAAATGAATAATATTTTTTCTTCCTATATCAATTTGTTGTGGGGTTATTTTAGGGTCAAGAGAAGGTTGGTTAAATAAGTGAAACTGGGAAAGTGTGTGGACCTCTGCTGAACTTTTATATCTCTTCTCTCTTGATTATCTGAAGGTTGAGTGTGGAAGAAATGTGACCAAATGCACATATATAATGAGCTATTTTTTTTTTTTGCTTCAGCATTGTTATCAGTCATTAAAAATTGAGAAATTAATAAAGTTTTACATTTTTGTCTTCTTAAAGAAGATAGGAACGAGAAAGGGAAAGCTGTATTTTTCCCTAATAAGCTGTACATTGCACTGACACCAAAAATATTCTCCTTACTAAATGTTGTTAAAAGGGGTGGAGGGAATAAAAGAAATAAAAAGAGGATTTGGTGCATTATCATATATCACCGTGCTTAGATAAAGCTTAATAACTTAGAGTAAGGAACGTTTGACACTATAACATTTGGACTTTCAAATCTTTTGCTTTATTCTTTTTAAGCAGAAATGACAAGAGTGGGCATCCAATTAGCTTTCTGTAAACATACAAGGACAAAATTAACATAAAATGTACTTATGAGAAATAGCAAGAGAACAAATGCTATTTAAATCATATTAAATCAACTATTGTGAACTACACTATTTCTTTGCACACTGCATAATGAAATGTAGATTTTATTCTTAGGTCAATATACATTAGAGGTATTTCAAACAGGGAAGGTATCTGAACCAAATCTTTATAAAACTCATTCTACACAAAATATTTAGCTTACTTTGGGAATTTATTATAAATAAATTAATATCTCCCTTATCCAATGAAATTGTGATTTGACTAAACACCATCAATGTTGAAATGCCATTGGATTAGTTCAGTAATTGGAAAACATGTATCTTTACATCTGCTGAGTTACCTATGTATCTGAAATTGGGTTGCCACAATTTTTAACAATCTTTCCCTATTCTAGTGAAACAATGATGCCATTCACTAGAGTTTACTGGTTTAACAAGCTATGGTAAATCTGGATCCAACCCCAAGCAGTTTATTTATGTCTTTGATGAAAAATCACGATAAATTACTCAAAGAAGCAAAAAATAAAAAAGAGAGAGAAAGAAAGAAAGAAAGAAAGAAAGAAAGAAAGAAAGAAAGACTGTTTTATATGCCTTGTATTGGATATTTAAAGGGGCATGGTGGCTCAGTGGTTAAGATGCCAGGCCTGTTAGCTGAAAAGCTGGCAAGCCAGGTTTGACACCAAGTGCCACGCAATGGGATGAGCTCCCATCCTCACCCCAGCTCCTGCCAACTTAGCAATTCGAAAGCATGAACAGATAAGTAGATAAATAGGTACCACTTTGATGGGAAGTTAGCAGCACTCTGACATGATGCTGGCCACATGACCGTAGAAATGTCTTTGGTCGGCATTGGTTCAATATTCTTGAAACAGAGATAAGCACCAATCTCTAACTAACCACACTCAACATGTAATGCTCAATGGAATTACATCTACAGGGAGGGCGGTGGCATATAAGTCCAATTAATAAATAAAATAAATAAATGTATAAAACAGAGCACCCCAAGGCTCTTAGGCTCAGTATTCTTCAACCTCTTCATCAATGACTTGGATGAGGGGACAGATGGGGAACTTATCAAATTTGCAGATGACACCAACCTGGCAGGAATAGCCAACACTCCAGAAGATAGTTGCAAAATAAAGAAGGATCTTGACAAACCTGAAAAATGGGCACTATCTAACAAAATAAAATTCAATGGTGAAAAAAGTAAGGTTCTACATTTAAGCAAGAAAAACAAAATGTACAGTACAGTATATAGTGTGTGGGGGAAGTATTTAGTCAGACACCAATTGTGCACGTTCTCCCACTTAGAAAGATGAGAGAGGTGTGTAATTGACATCATAAGTAGACCTCAACCATGAGAGACAACATGAGAAAACACATCCAGAAAATCACATTGTCTGATTTTTAACGAATTTATTTGCAAATTATGGTGGAAAATAAGTATTTGGTCCCCTACAAAGAAGCAAGATTTCTGGATCTCACACACCTGTAACCTTTTCTTTAAGAGGCTCCCCTGTCCTCCACTCATTACCTGTAATAATGGCACCTGTTTGAACTTGTTATCAGTATAAAAGTCACCTGTCCACAACCTCAAATAGTCACACTCCAAACTCCACTATGGTGAAGACCAAAGAGCTGTCGAAGGACACCAGAAACAAAATTGTAGCCCTGCACCAGACTGGGCAGACTAAATCTGCAATAGGCAAGCAGCTTGGTGTGAAGAAATAAACTCTGGGAGCAATAATTAGAAAATAAAAGACATACAAGACAATTGATAATCTGGAGCTCCATGCAAAATCTCATCCTGTGGGGTTAAATTGATCACAAGAATGGTGAGGAAAAATCTCAGAACCACACAGACGATACCTGTGCAGTTGGTCCCTGCAGAGAGCTGGGACCAACATAACAAAGGCTACTATCAGTAACACGCTACTTTGCTAGGACTCAGATCCTGCAGTGCCAGATGTGTCCCCCTGCTTAAGCCAGTAGATGTCCGGACTTGTCTGAAGTTTGCTAGAGAGCATTTGGATGATCCAGAAGAGTATTGGGAGAATGTCATATGGTCAGATGAAACCAAAGCAGAACTGTTTGGTAGAAACACAACTCGTTGTGTTTGGAGGAGAAAGAATGCAGAGTTACATCCAAAGAACATCATACCTACTGTGAAGTATGGGGGTGGCAACATCATGCTTTGGGGCTGTTTCTCTGCAAAGGGACCAGGACAACTGATCCGTGTACATGAAAGAATGAATGGGGTCATATATCATGAGATTTTGAGTTCAAACCTCCTTCCATCAGCAAGGGCACTGAAGATGAAATGTGGCTGGGTCTTTCAGCATGACAATGATCCCAAGCACACCGCCAGGACAATGAAGGAGTGGCTTTGTAAGAAGCATGCCAAGGTCCTGGAGTGGCCTAGCCAGTCTCCAGATCTCAACCCTATAGAAAACCTTTGGAGGGAGTTGAAAGTCTGTGTTGCCCAGCGACAGCCCCAAAACATCACTGCTCTATATGAGATCTGCATGGAGGAATGGGCCACCATATCAGCAACAGTGTGTGGCAACCTTGTGAAGACTTACAGAAAATGTTTGACCTCTGTCATTGCCAATAATATATATATATATAACAAAGTACTGAGATTGTTATGCTAAGCTTCATGTTACAAGTCCCAATTAAGTCAGGAATGTAAATTCAAACACACATGCTGTTGTAAAGTAAGCAGAAAAGCAGTATATCCAAAATAAAGCTGTGCACACGTACTTTAAACTGAGCAAATTAGCTCACACACAGATAACAGTCCTTGAAAGCTGTGAGAGACAAAAACAAACAGAACAGATAAGAATAGCTGTGAGAGCGTCACAGCCAAACCTCTTCAAGTGAGTCCACAAGATTTACTTACCTGTGAAATATCCCAAAAAGTCTGTGAAAGTCCAGGAACAATGCAAACACAACATATCCTTCTCCAAACGGATAAACTCCCACATAAACTGCAACACTGGTAATTTATCAGCAACCCCATTAGCCTAATTGCCTCAGCCACAGGAGTTCTTCCCTATCTCTGACGATACCTGTGCAGTTGGTCCCTTCTGTGTGCACATTCTGGCTTCTATCCACCGATCCAAGTCTGAGTCCGATGACCCACTAATGGGGTCATTAACTAATGGGCTGGCTGTATCCATCTCTCTATCTGATTCTTCTTTTCCCCAACGTCTGACCTTGGCAATGAATCCTCACTGTCAGAAGCCGATGGCGGTAAGATAAGTCTCTGGGAACCTGAGAACTCTCCTAAAGCAACATCCAAATTCCCCGTTGCAGGAGCTGGCCCAGAGCCAACCACAACAGAGATGGACTTTTGTTATTGACCAAATACTTATTTTCCACCATAATTTGCAAATAAATTTGTTAAAAATCAGACAGTGTGATTTTCTGGATATGTTTTCTCATGTTGTCTCTCAGGGTTGAGGTCTACTTATGATGTCAATTACAGGCCTCTCTCATCTTCTTAACTGGGAAAACTTGCACAACTTGTGTCTGACTAAACACATTTCCCCCCCACTGTATGTGGTACATTGTTCAACAGTAGTAACTGTGAGAGGGATCTTGGAGTCCTAGTGGACAACTATTTCAATATGAGCCAGCAGTGTGCAGCAGCTGTCAAAAAAGCCAGCACAGTTCTAGGCTGCATTAACAGAGGGATAGAATCAAGATCACGTGAAGTGTTAATACAACTTTATAAGGCCTTAGTAAGGCCACACTTGGAATACTGCATTCAGTTTTAGTCACCACGATGCAAAAAGGATATTGAGACTCTAGAAAAAGTGCAGAGAAGAGCAACAAAGATGATTAGGAGACTGAAGGCTAAAATATATGAAGAACTGTTGCAGAAACTGGGCATGGCTAGTTTAATGAAAAGAAGGACCAGGGGAGACATGATAGCAGTCTTCCAGTATCTCAGCGGTTGCCACAAAGAAGGAGTCAACCTACTCTCCAAAGCACCTTAGGGTAGAACAAGAAGCAATAGGTAGAAACTAAACAAGGAAAGAAGTAATTTAAAATTAAGGACAAATTTCCTGACAGTCAGAACAGTTGATCAGTGGAACAGCTTGCCTCCAGAATCAGTTTACACCCAAAATTTTAGCAGGAGACCAATGAACAATTAAAAAATTGAGAATTTATTAGAAGAAAAATATAATTTTTGCAAAAGGGCAATGAGGGGGTCTGAGAGTCTCCAGCGAAGCAATATTCTAGTCTGAATACTAGATAAATACATTTCATCTCTACAGGCAAACGATCTTACTCCTCCCACTCCATTGTCTTTCCCTGTTATGTAACTTTTTGGCATCTTTGTCAGGTGCCTTCCCTAACATCCCTAAAATCATTAACATTTTCACATAACATTGATATCTGCAAATAACAATTAATATTTCCTTTCTCATGTCAGCTTGTCTTTGTCTGACACTACTTCTTGCTGTACATCTGTTCCTGTATATGTCATCATTAAATGTTTTGTTATTTCCCTTTTTCTCTGGGAACAGAGAAGCAGAGAGTTGACATACAAAACTACATCTTAATTATATAATATATTATGTCATATACACTGCTCAAAAAATAAAGGGAACACTTAAATAACTCCAAATAAGTCAAACTTCTGTGAAATCAAACTGTCCACTTAGGAAGCAACACTGATTGATAATCAAATTCACATGCTTTTTGTGCACATTCAACTTTGTACATAACAAAGTACTCCATGAGAATATTTCATTCATTCAGATCTAGGATGTGTTATTTGAGTGTTCCCTTTATTTTTTTGATCATTATGGTTTAGGTTTAGGTTTAGGTTTATTGGATTTATATGCCGCCCCTCTCCGCAAACTCGGGACGGCTCACAACAATAATAAAAAACAGTACAGTACACAATACCAAATCCAATGCCCACCCATCCAGTTCCAATTGAAATTAATAATCTCATAAAAAACAGTATATATAAAAAACAGGCACATAGTCAATCAATCAACAAAACAACATGGGCAAGGGGGAGGTGTTTTAGTTCCCCCATGCCTGACGGCAAAGGTGGGTCTTAAGGAGTTTACGAAAGGCAGGGAGGATGGGGGCAATCCTAATCTCAGGGGGGAGCTGGTTCCAGAGGGTCGGGGCCCCCACAGAGAAGGCTCTTCCCCTGGGTCCCGCCAGACGACATTGTTTAGTCGACGGGACCCGGAGAAGGCCAACTCTGTGGGACCTAACCGGTCGCTGGGATTCGTGCGGCAGGAGGCGGTCCCGAAGATATTCTGGTCCGGTGCCATGAAGGGCTTTATAGGTCATAACCAACACTTTGAATTGTGACCGGAAACTGATCGGCAGCCAATGCAGACTGCGGAGTGTTGGAGTGATATGGGCATACTTGGAGAAGCCCATAATTGCTCTCGCAGCTGCATTCTGCACGATCTGAAGTTTCCGAACACTTTTCAAAGGTAGCCCCATGTAGAGAGCATTACAGTAGTCGAGCCTCGAGGTGATGAGGGCATGAGTGACTGTGAGCAATGACTCCCGGTCCAAATAGGGCCGCAACTGGCACACCAGGCGAACCTGGGCAAACGCCCCCCTCGCCACAGCTGAAAGGTGTTTTTCTAATGTGAGCTGTGGATTGAGGAGGACGCCCAAGTTGCGGACCCTCTCTGAGGGGGTCAATAATTCCCCCCCCAGGGTAATGGACGGACAGATAGAATTGTCCTTGGGAGGCAAAACCCACAGCCACTCCGTCTTGTCTGGGTTGAGTTTGAGTTTGTTGACACCCATCCAGGCCCCAACAGCCTTCAGGCACCGGCACATCACTTCCACTGCTTCGTTGACTGGACATGGGGTGGAGATGTACAACTGGGTATCATCGGCATATTGATGATACCTCACCCCATGCCCTTGGATGATCTCACCCAGCGGTTTCATGTAGATATTAAATAGCAGGGGGGAGAGGACCGACCCCTGAGGCACCCCACAAGGGAGAAACCTCGGGGTCAACCTCTGACCCCCCACTAACACCGACTGCGACCGACCGGAGAGGTAGGAGGAGAACCACTGAAGAACAGTGCCTCCCACTCCCAACCCCTCCAGCCGGTGCAGAAGGATACCATGGTCGATGGTATCGAAAGCCGCTGAGAGGTCAAGGAGCACCAGGACAGAGGACAAGCCCCTGTCCCGGGCCCGCCAGAGATCATCCATCAACGCGACCAAAGCAGTTTCCGTGCTGTAGCCGGGCCTGAATCCAGACTGCTGAGGACCTAGATAATCGGCTTCATCCAAGGACCGCTGGAGTTGAAGTGCCACCACCTTCTCGACAACCTTCCCCATGAAGGGAAGGTTGGAGACTGGACAGTAGTTATTAAGCACGGCTGGGTCCAGGGAAGGCTTCTTGAGGAGGGGGGCGCACAACCGCCTCCTTATAAAGTGGCGGAAAGGACCCCCCCCAAGGAGGCGTTGACAATCTCCTGGACCCAGCTCCGTGTCACCCCTCGACTGGCCGAAACCAGCCAAGAGGGACACGGATCCAGTAAACAGGTGGCGGAACTCACAGCTCCAATGGCCTTGTCCTTATAATAGGGCTGTACTCTTGCTCTTATTATTATAACCAGAATAATACCACTTCTCTCACCTTATTAACCATTCACTACGTATTTTTGGAGTAGTATATATATATATGAAAAAGGAAGCTGTAAGGGTCTGGATGGGGGCCAACAGGCTCAAGAAATTCTGTTGTGAGCAGGAGTGCACGACTCTTCTTGTGAAATATTTCTCTCAATTGTATTAATGTCTGATATGCAGTGTGGATTCCAGACAGGTGTGCTGCATTCAAGAATTGGTCTGGCAAATGTTTTGTATGCTCTGGTTATCAGTGTAATATTGCCAGAGAAGAAGCTACGTAAGATTAACAACTTATCATGCCATTTTGGCAATGTTGTTACAATGGGCTCTGGTACTTAACTCATTAGATATGAGTACACCAAGGTCCTGTTCACATTGTATTAGAACCTGAATTGAAGTAAAAAAAAAAAAGGCCTCTGATTTTAATTTGAACTGATGTAGTTTGAGCTTCTAATTCATTTTGAACTATTTTTATAATACATCAAATTAGTCCCAGAATTGAAGGTGGTCAGTACACATTTGCACAATGTACTATTGCTGTAACATATAATATATAAACCAGGGAAGAAAACCCTCTGAACAAAAATAGGTTGAGCTTTAATGATTTCTAAACATGTCCACAAACAGAGGATCATTGCTAAAACAAATTGCTACTTTGTGTAGGTGAATATATCTCTGCTGACATTTTCACAGTATTCATTTGTTTATACTCAACCAGATCAATAACAATGTATTGTTTATTTTGATGGATGCCATGGATCTTTCAGAGGAAAAAAAAAGCATGGTGCCTGGTATTTGTCATGAAAATCATTAAATCTCATTAAAACAAAGGATTTATCCTGTTAACAAGTTTGTCCACAAGCTAGGCATTTATACACACCGTACTAAAAGTTGCAGCTTGACTGAGTGACTGGAATCATTAAAGGAATTGATTTTATCACAACCGTCCATATACTCATAGTGGTTAAACTCCTTTTAAATATATTGTTTATAAAGCAATTTCTCATTGTGTGATTTTATATACTTTAAAATTTGTGATAATTCAGCAACCACATATATGATACATTTGTACTGTGATGAAATTAGAGAAAAAAATTAGAAGCAAAAATGAAGAACAACTGCTATAAATATTTGCATGATTGCTTGTACAAACACTAGCGAACTAACTGATTAAATGGCTTATAAAACCACATATACAAATGTGATTCTCACTTTGAAACAGCACAGCAATTTAGGGCTGGAAGACATCTTGGAGGTCATCTAGTCCAACACCCTGCTGCACCTTACATTGTCTGGATTAGTTCCTCTCTATCAGAGGCATCATTATTATGATGCCTCTGATAGGAAAATTGCCAGACAGGAGGAGGAGTTTACTAGGACAAGGCTGCCATCTAGAGGAAGACAGAGTCCTTGACTTATGACCACAATTGAGCCCAAAATTTTGGTTAGTAAGACAGAGCATTGTTAAGTGAGTTTCAGCACATTTTACTCAATCCCTGACATCTCCTGTGCAAGCTAGGGAACTACATCTGAAGGCAAGAGAAATGTTCTAATGTACAGAAGTTATGGCTAAATGTGTGGCAGAAAATGGACTCTGGGTGTGTTTTTCCAAATGCAGTAAGTGAGACTGAATGTGTATAGTTTTAGAAGAGCTATGTGTGTGTGTGTGTACATACACATACAGTGTATATATTAGATAATTTATATTTTGGTGTGCCTGTGTGTAATATGTATGAATACATATGGCATATATACATAGGATTAATGCTATATTTTGGATGTAGTAGTAAATAGGTAGGGAAATTGTATTTCATTGAAACCTTTGAGACGAGGAGAGGCCAGGCACCCTAACCTTAATGTGAGTGACATCAAGTTGGCCACACCCACCCAGTCACGTGACCACCCAGTCACATGACCGCAATGCCACTCCTACCCAGTCATATGACTGCCTAACCAAATCACCTGACCACAAAGTTACACCCACCACCATATAGTTATCAAGCCAAACCCACAAAATATGCCATGCCCACAGAACCAGTAGTAAAAAAAAAATTAGAACCCACTCCGGCTTCGTAGGTGTATTGAGGAGTGAAATCGTCTGAGGTCTGCTACAAGTTCACTTTGCACATGCTTTACACAATGCAGGCACTACTTTGCAGTGCTGAAAAAGAAGCATTTCGAAGCCATCAGAGTCTGCAAAGTTAAGTAGAACAGCGACCGGGGGGGGGGGGAGATCAGCTGTGCCGTATGATTTAGATTAGATAGAGAGAAGGAAATCCTGCTTTCTAGCTAATCTAGATTGTGCGGCACAGCTGATTAACGCACAGTTGATTGTCAGATACACCGGTTTGCCTGAACTGGTTGCATTTGTTTTACTACCAATTGATGCAAAGTGGTCTGAACTGGTAGCAGTTCTCCCCTGGGTATATTGGACCAGTCACTCTCTTTCAGTCTATCCCATGGTCCCATTTTGAGAGGACAAATTAGAAAAGAAAATACAATAGTATATATCATCTTTAGTTCTTCAACTATATAATTCTAGCTTTTTATAGATTAGATTAGATTTATTGGATTTATATGCCGCCCCTCTCCGCAGACTCGGGGCGGCTCACAACAATGACAAAACAGTACATAGTGACAAATCCAATACCCACCAATCCAATTACAATTTTAGGCTAAAAAATTCATAAAAACAACCCCAATATATATAAAAAACAAGCACACAATCAATCAAACACCAGAACAACATGGGCAAGGGGGAGATGTTTCAGTTCCCCCGTGCCTGACAGCAGAGGTGGGTTTTAAGGATTTTACGAAAGGCAAGGAGGGTGGGGGCAATCCTAATCTCAGGGGGGAGCTGGTTCCAGAGGGTCGGAGCCACCACAGAGAAGGCTCTTCCCCTGGGTCCTGCCAGATGACATTGGTTAGTCGATGGGACCCGAAGAAGGCCAACTCTGTGGGATGCTTCTCAGCCATCCTTCCGCTTATTATTAAAATTAACTTCTTATGGGCCTATCTGATGAATCACATTCTGAATTGGAGAAAGGGGGCTTAACAATTCTAATTTCAAAACTCAGCTTCTTCGTTATCTTCAGATATCTGAGGACCAGGTGGAAAGCTAGCAGATCTGGGATCAGTCAGGTAATCACAAAAGCACAGCAGGAAGTTGAGTCACACATTCTATAGCATAGCCAGACCAAGATACTTAGTCAAGCAACAAAAGGAAATCTCATACCTTCTTCTCAGGATCAAACCTGTTACTTGGGTAACAAGAACTAGCAGGGTAGTACAGTGGGGGTTTGAAAGAGAATGCTGCTTATGTCCATTTAGAATGGAGGGTATCAGAGACAATCTACATCTGGAACATTTTCTGCTAACAATAGCAATTGGACATGCAAACTTTCCATTCACAGAGTATGTAGGGAAGTGATACATGTATAGGATGTATAATCCACAAAGTGAAGAGATGCAGTATATGAAGAGAGTGCTCACTGATTCATTTCTCTTATTTTTCATTTAGTCAGGAATAACATCCTAGCGCTCGGAAAATAATTGTCAGATTGCACAGATTTATTATCTTGTTATTATTTTTTTAAAAAAATAATGGGAATAAGCTATAAATAAAGTGAGGGTTACTGTAATTAACAAAAAGCTGCACTTGAATGAATTTAAATTTATTTGATGCAAATGAACCAATATGCTTTGTTGATATAGAAGATGCCCCTTTCCATTATTTTTTAAGGAAATGGATTTCTTGCTGGGATAAGTGTTGCAATTGGAAATTTTAGATTAAATATGATTTGGCTAAAACAGTGGGAAACCAAAACAGGTTTTTTGAAGTTATTATAAACAGAAATATGGTAATAAGGATCAACTTTTAAATATTAAAATGAATCAATTTTCTTTTCTATACATTGTGGTTAGAGAAGTTGCTAAGGAACCTCAGAGCAAATTTGATTCTGATGCAGAATAGTTAAATCCATAATCTTTTATTATAGGAAAGTTACTCTATCAAATACTATTTTTAGTCAAGCCAAAATCAAAAGCATCAGAATCAATCACTTTTACATGAAATAGTTATAGTATACCTCACTTTAGTTTTTCCACACTTTCCCTAAGGTTACTTCTTTGTTCCATCACAGGGCTACAAGCTTTTGCAATATTCTTGTTTATCAAAAGAGGAACTCCCTAACTTAACCAGGATACATGGGAGGAATTAATGAAATGATAGTTCTCATATCAATGACCTTCAACTTATAGAGTATGTGTTTGTGTGGCTTTTTTAAAAATAGCTATACATTTTGTTTGGTCCAATTAGAAAACTGAAACCAAAGCTCAGTGGGGAAAAAAAGAGAAAAAGTGCACACTAAATCAGAGTCCAATTAAAAAGAAGCTGAGAACCATGAAATCGCGGTTGAGAAATGTTCATCTCATTAAAAATATGGGTGTTTTCTTCACAATTCTCAACATGCCTATCACTCTCCAGGAGGTATATATAGAACTTAGAAGTTGGATTAGCCTACTTACATTTGAGCAACTCTTTTTTAAGTTCAAGGATTAAAATTTTGTCCTGTTGTCTGGTGGTTTCTTGTAGCTACATTATGACATTCTTCTATAGGTACTCCAGAATAAGTTCCTTCTGCAGCCTGTTTATTGACATATATATTAGGCAAACCTTGACTGGTGGGACATTGTTTCAGAGATATTTCCTTACCTAAGACTTGCATACCTCCTTTGGATCCCCGTGCTCCTCTATGAGACACCTATCCTCTCTCACACCTTCCTTTGCATCACCACATATTTTCCACAACTCATGTAACTCTTCTGGTGCTTTCTACACATCTTGCACTTGTGTAGCCTCTCATACCCTTGTGCATTCTCTCTGACCCATGACACCTTTTGTGCAACCCCGAGCATCCCAAACATACCTTCCCCATCATGTGTGATCCCTATTGTGCATGGCCTTGTCCCCTTGTGCCCTGTCTCCAACTCACATTGTGTCTCCCAAGAGCTGTCTCCCAAACATGGCTGCAACCATTTGTTTACCTGCCAACCTAGAACTTTTAAGTTCTTGCTGGCTTTCCTATTGACTTTTTTGGTGGGAAGCTGGCAGGAAGTGTTTGAAATGCCAGTCATATGACTGCAGCTCAATATAGCAGTGCAGTAGTTGTTCTGTCTGGGTCACTCCGGAGGCTATGACCAACCCAAAAAAGATAAGCCAGACACACCGGTTGAATCCAAACACAGTTTTATAATGATAAAGAGAAAAGAAGCCAACAGAAAATGTCCTTACAGATCAGGAAAACACTGGAACTCCAAATAGATACACGAAGGCAATTGTTCATATAGAAACACAGGATTCTTAATGTCAGACGAGGCTGTTGAGCTAACAAACACACACACCTCCCATCAGTCTTCAAGGCTGCTGGGCCACGAGCCAGGAACAAAAACGCTGAGAGAAAAGGCAGATAACTCCAACTCCCCTTTGCTCCACGCTGCCGAAAGGGTTCACATGCCTTATAAACCCTTCCCTGCTAATGAGGACCACACCCAACCCCCAGGTGATCCTCATTCAGCGCTGATAATATCTGCGCAGTTGATTTCTCCTTTGATCTCTGCGTCTCTGTCGCATACTAATGATAGCTTGTGCTTCGTCATCCAGGGACTCCAAGGAATGCAGAGAATCCAAGCTACTTGCTTGAGAGAGCCCTTCCCCAGGGCTCTCAGGCCTTGCATCACCTTCACTTTCGTGACTGCTGTCTGACTGCCAAGAACTCTCCTCTCTGCTCTCAGCCTCCCCCAGGCATGGAGCCAGCAGAGACGCAGCTGGTCTTTGATCTGGCTCAGGCTGAACCACAACAAGTAGTATGGCAATACTGGAATCTCTGCCAAATTTGTTACTGGGAATGATGGATTCCCTATTTTGGAGTCACTCTGTAAGCAGCACATATTAGATACCTTGATTTAAAAATTCTTACTGTATAATGTCCTGTTTCACCCAATTAAAAGTTACCAATTATCAAATTACAAATAGTTTTGGTAGTACAGTACAGTAGTATACAAAAGATCTAGAACTTTGTTTTCTTCTGCCAGAAGAATGGCTGCTTTGTAAGAAGAGATATCCATGCTTAGTCACTTTCATAAACATTTGTTCCTTCACTTAAAAAAAAAACCTTCTCAGAATACTAGTGTTCAACTACAAATTACTAAGAGTAAAGCAATCAATGGCCTTAAACCAAATCACTGTGTAATTTAGAATGCTCATTTTAAAAAGAGCTCCGGGTTCATTTTTTTCTTTCTGCTTATTTTTCTTCCAATTTTCTATACTAAGACTCAAATAACAGTCTTTCCCTACTCCTGCAACAAATTTCATGGACTTCAATAAATTTCAAATAGTTCGTTAAAAGTCACACTTTTCTTAACATGCCATATGTTAACTTTTTCATATACGTTTCATATACGTTTCATCTAGTCATTTTAATTTCATATTATGCTATTGATTTTTAAATATACCCTTTTCAACTTTATTAATCAAAGTGTAATTCTACAATACTTTAAAAAGGGTTTACACCTCCAAATCATAAGCAGGGTGTGAAAACAAATTAATATATATCTAGTTAGGTTAGAAAATCAGAAAGATATAAAACATAACACAACATACTGGGTTTTTTTTAATTTAACAGCAAGAGTTTGAAAATATCTCTCTTATTGAATGTGTTGCCTGTTTTTATGGCTTATGTCAATATTTTAATCTATAACAGGCATAATACTAAAAATCATGTCTTTAATTAAATAAAAAACTTATTCTTTAACAAACAGCCACAACTTTGATGCAATGTGCCACAGTGGCAGAAAGCTTTGGCAACTGGAACTTTCTAGAAGAAGGTCCAGATTAAATGCAATTCTGAAACAGGAGAGGGGAAGAGCTTTGGCAAAATTTTGTCTCTTAGGGCAATAAAAAATGAAAGTGTTTGGATCTCACTATCTCATCTCTGAACTTGCACCTAACATTTCCTATGTAATAAGTAGGAATGGGACCTGCCACTATCAAGATGCATCAAGACAAATTCCTTGTGTGTCCAATCAAACTTGGTTAATAAAATTCTATTCCATTCTATTCTATTCTATGGGCAGACACTGAGGCAGATAATAGGAGCTTACATTACCTTACAGCACTTTGGTCTTTCCGACTGATAAGCTTACTTATCAGGGAAAACTAAAACACTTAGAACCTATGATGTATGAAGAATAGTGATGGGCGAACCCAATGGTGTTCAGGTTTGGCGAGTTGGGGCAAACTTCACGCAAAGTTTGGCCGAATCCTAACCCGAACTCCAAACACTCCGTGACATCAAAGCTCCACCCCCAGAATCCCATCATTTTTTTTATTTTCATTGATTTTTTATTTTTATTTATTTTTATTTTTACAAAAAAGGACGCTGCAAGCAAAGGGAGGTCCTTTCACGTAAAAATAAAATTTTTAATTTTTATGTGAAAGGATGCCCCAGCTGCGCCACAAGCAAAAGGAGCTGGGGAATCCCATGAAGGGATTCGGGGGGTGGAGCTTTGATGTCACGTATACCAGCAGGTTGCTAAGCACGCCAAGGTGATCACTTCCTGAATTCCATCCTCCCTCAATTATTCTAGTGCCGCCCCTGGAATCCAGGAAGTGATCACCTTGGTGTGCTTAGAAACCTGCCGGTATACGTGACATCAAAACTCCGCCCACGGAATCCCTTCATGGGATTCCCCAGCTCCTTTTGTGCCTCCCTCCCAGCCTCCCAACCGGCCGACAGCTCCCCAGTGTTCGCCTTCCTCCGCCGCCACCGGCGCCCAGGTTCAGTTTCGGCATGCTGAACACCACAAAGTTCAGTACGAACCCAAACTGTGCAAGTTTGGTTCGCCCAACACTAATGAAGAACAATTGAAGAAACTCTTAGCTACGAGAAGATACATTTTCAGATGCACTACTTACATGCAGAATATTTCCGATTTGGTTTGTCATGTGTGCTTTTCTAGTTGTTGAGGAACTCCAGAGTTTCTTAAAAACACTTCCTTAGATAGCCTCCAGGGAGCCTATAAAGCAGCTTTCAACTTTCAACTGCTTCATGACTTTATTGGGTTTCACCAGGGTAGGTTTCATGTATGCCACAGAAGAGATGAGAAACATGTAAATCTAGCTTTAGTTTCTAAGGCTTAGCCTCTTAGTCTTTTCTTGATAAAAGAAGCTAATCGGAAACATTGCCTAAATTTAAGAATCCAGGGGTTTTTTTTCAAATTCCGTGCCTCATGTTGAGAGATTTACAGTTTCTGGGAAATGGTACTGAATTGTTCTTTATAATAACATTTGTTATTTCAATTATGATAGAGCATTGCTACAGGACTCTTTGCAGATTCTAACTCCTTTATTCAATAGCAGAGATAAAAACAACAACTCTGAATGCGCTTTTAATCTGCCTAGCAAGCAGAGATACTTTGCTGTATTGGCCAAATGGAAATAGTTTGGATTAACGCAGTATCCAGCTGTTCCCGCTGTAAAAACCTTGAACCGAAGTGAAAAATTATTGCATGGCAAATATTATCTCCTAGCATTTAAAAAAAGCATATTGTTTCACTGGCTTTTATGTTAAGCAGAAATCATCTGGGGGAACCATCATTTCAAAGGGAATATATTGCTTCTATTGATTAGTTTCTTCATATTATTTCCCAGTCTGTTAGAAAGAGGTATAGTTGAACGTTCTAACTAGAATATTGATGAATACATATTACGATATTTCCTAGATTTTAGAATAAATAAAAGTAACACAACATCTTTGTCTAAGGAGTTTATGTCTTACTCTCTATTTGGTATAATGGCCGGAATTTTTTTCTTAGTTTCCATGACTTCTCCCAATGGCCCATTATTTTTTCTAGAAGTACTAAAATGGTGACCACCAGGAAATATCACGTTTGTAGATCAGTAGCCCCCAACCTTTCTGGCTTCATGGACTAGTGGTGATGGTGGGGCATAGGCAGCAGCAACAGTGTGTGTGTATGTGTGTGTGTGTTAACAGTTTCACAAATGCAACCTAGGTTTATGAATGCATAGATAAAGCTTTGCACACTTGCTCACCACTGGTGCAGCCTGATTCCCAACATCTGGAGATCCAGTTGGTCTGACTCTGTCCGGGAGCAGATCCTCCTCCATGTCCTCTAGAGAATCAAGGGACCCCTGAGGGGCATAAGCCAATGTATCATAGTTAGGTTGGGGCAGGGGCAGTGCTCTCTGCTGGACATGGGCTAGGGCAGTGATGGCAAACCTTTTTTCCCTCAGGTGCCAAAAGTGTGTGTGCTATTGTGCATGCGCGAGTGCCCACACCCATAATTCAATGCCCCGGGATGGCAAAAATGGCCTCCCCTGCCCCCCTGGAGGCCCTTTGGAGACCTGAAACAGCCCATAATCAAAACTCTGGTGGGCCCAGTAAGCCCATTTTTTACCCTCCCTAGGTTCCAGAGGCAAAAATGCCCTCCTCCATTCCCCTGGAGACTCTCCAGAAGCCAAAAATGCCCTCCCATTGGCTCCGGGTGAGCTTAAAATCAGCTGACTGGCACACACATACACATTGGAGATGAGCTAGAGTAATGGCTTGCGTGCCAGCAGATATGGCTCTGTATGCCACCTGTGGCACGTGTGCCATAGGTTCGCCATCACTGGGCTAGGGGGTCAGGGGATGTCCCTTTATCCACTTGGACAGACTAAGTCATTGCTCTGATGCCTGCTTCAATGCTAAAACATATTTATTTGTTTGTTTGTTTGTTTGTTTGTTTGTTTGTTTGTATTTATATGCTGCCCCTCTCCGAGGACTCGGGGCGGCTCACAGCATGTACAGAAAAACAGGAAACAATAATAACAATCCAATTATACCTTAAAAAACAATCTTAAAATTCTAATTTAAAACTATCAATATCATCCATTCAGCAGTCAAACTAATCATTCATCGGTCGGGGGGGAGGTCTAAGTAACCCCAGGCCTGGTGGCAAAGATGAGGAGGGTGGGGGCAGTACGAATCTCTGGGGGGAGCTGATTCCAGAGGGCTGGGCCCCCCATAGAGAAGGCTCTTCCCCTAGGTCCTGCCAGTCGACATTGTTTGGTCGACGGGACCCTAAGGAGACCAACTCTGTGGGACCTCACCGGTCGCTGGGATTCGTGCGGCAGAAGGCGGTCTCGGAGATAATCTGGTTCTATGCCATGTAGGGCTTTATTGGTCATAACAAACATTTTGAATTGTTTCCGGAAACAAATTGGTAGCCAATGCAGTCCGCAAAGTGATGGTGAGATATGGGCATTGCGTATAATTGTGTTTATCTTGTTCTGGACCCCCTTGCTATTCAGGGGGTCCGAGGTGGTGTGTGGGCCTCAACTCTTTCTCAGGCCTGGTGTCCTGAAGAGGCTGCAAGCAGCATCAAACATCCACTTCTGGCCGGCACAGATTGATGTTGTCAAGGGACAGGGCACCTGATGAATGACATAAGGCATGCCTGTGACTGTGTTCCACTGGTTTAGTCATCCTTTTGTTATGCAAGGGGGCCCTGGGGAGGGGGCAGACCCATGAGGGGAGCACTGGTTTTTGCTTAGGGATGTTTTCCTGGAAGGGGCTGTCCCTAGGCCTGAGTAGGGCCTCCAGAGAGCTTCTCACCCCCTGTCCAGATGAGTCCCCCACAGAGGGTTTAAGAGCTCCAGGAGATTTCCCAGGCAGCTTAGTCGTAACCATGGATTTACGCTGTCGCTCCCTGGGGAAGGGAGCACGAGGAAGCCCCCTGCTGAGAGGCCTGTCCGTTTTCGGCCCGGTCACTTTTCAGCCAAGCCTTGCCCTTGCTGGCTTTCTCAGTGATTGAACAAAGTGAGGTGGCGATGGCAATCAGGTGAGCAGCGCATTGCCTGGGAGGCACTGAGACAATATGAAGGGAGTAGAAATCCCCATTGCCTGGAGATGAGGAAAGCCAACAGGCAGGGTGAAGCTGGCATCTAAGGAGGAATGAGCAGAGATCCCAATTGCCAGGAAGCGATGACAGCCAACTATGGGAGTGATGCAGATAGTCGGAATGGAGGGGGCAGAAGCCACATTACTGGGCAAAGTAAGAGGTGATGACATCCGCAGCCAATCTGCTTCCAACAGCCATCCTTCCTGGTGCCAAAATGCCTAAAGCTTGCCTGCTTGACAGATGAGGTAGGCGCAGGCTCCCTCGCATCTATGGCAAGAGCCTTTGTTCGAGATGAATGCTTTTGCCGTCTATTGGAATATTCATGCCAGCCAGAGGGAGAGGTGTGGTGGCTGCCCGAGCACTAGGCTTCTGCAGCGTATTCAGTCAGTTTCTCAGGAGACCACTCTCCCTGTCAGTGTAAGGGAAAGGCCTGGAAAGTTACCTGAGCCTGGCATCTATTTAATGGCCTTGTCCCCTTTCCCTCAACAGCCAGAATTGGGCACTCAGATGCAGACAGGCCTTCAGCCCGAGGTTCAATTAGCAAATTGGCAGCAGCCCGATGCTCCCTTTTAACCCAACCAGATGACAGGTGTCACTTGGGGAGACAACTCACAGAGATAGTGGTTAATCAGGAACCAAAAAATGGATTGATTTCCTTCAGAGATGGGAGAACTCTGTCCTTTATGGCTAGGACTGAGTCAAAAGAGGGGGAGTGACAAGAAGGAAATGCTTTTATACTTCAGACCCAGTCCTGATTTGCTAAAGGACAGCGTCTTCCCATCCTTGGAGGATAGTTCCACCCACTATGGAGAATGTATTTTTTCCAGATCAGTGAAACAAATGGGTTTTGAATTTTGGAAAAATTGTTTACCATATATTTGAGTGGCATTTGTTTCATCTTCAAGATCCGTGTGAATCAACTCTGTGTGGGTACAGATAGCGATTAAAATACCTGTTTTCCCCCTTAGACCACTGAAATTGTCACATTGGGTGACCATTGCTGGAAAGATCTTCACTCAGCAAAATATGGATATATCAAAAATGACAGTTACATTAGTGTTCCAGAAAAATGTATCCCTATTATTTTCTCAAAAGTGCAGGAATAGCAAGATTCTCCCCCCCCCTTCTGTAATAATATAAAATTGCTATGGCTATGCTAAATTCCATGTTTTGTTTTGTTTTAAAGAAAAATAAAGTTAGCTGAATCTTCTGTTCCAATCGCACATAATTTCATGTTCTGTTGCCTCACTTCAGATTGTCAAATTGCAGAAATGAAGAAGCAATACAAGGTTTAATCTTAAAGGAGAAATGAAAACCCTTTCTAGACATTACTTTATTGTTAGAAAATCCATACCCTGGTCTTTGTTTTTAAGTTTTCTTCTAACACATCACAACCACTTTTGATAGCATGGCACGATCCAAAAATACTCTGGGAATTCCCTGGATAAGACAATGAGAAGAACAATGGATGGGAACTAACCAGAGAGAGAAGCAAACCAGAACTAAGATGAACATTCCTAATGGGAAAAGCAATTATTATTAGGTTTGCCTTCAGAAGTCGCAGATGCTCCATTACCAGAGGTTTTCAATAAGAAACTGGGCAAATGTTTTTCTGAAATGGTATATGGTCTCCTGCTTGAGCAGGGGGTTGGACTAGAACAGTGATTTTCAACCTTTTTTGAGCCGCGGCACATTGTTTAGATTTACAAAACCATGGGGCACATTGAGGGGGGGGGGCAGCTAAAAAAAGTTTGGACAAGAAAATTCTCTCTCTCTCTCTTCCTCCCTTTCGCTCTATTTCTCTCTCATTCCCTCTTTCTCTCCCTTCCTCTTTTTTTCCCTCTCTCTCTCTCCATCCCACTTTCTTTTTCTCTTCCTTCTCTTCCTCTTTTTTGCTCTCTTTCTCTCTCCCTCCCTACCTCCCTCTATGTCTTTTTCTCTCCCACCTTCCATCCCTCTCTTTCTCTCTCTCTCTCTTTCTTTCTCTCTTGCTCTCTCTCTTGCTTTCTTTCTCTCTCGTTCTCTTTCTTTTTCTCTCTCTTCCTTTCTCTCTTGCTTGCTTGCTTTCTCTCCCTCTTGATCTTTCTTTCTTTCTCTCTTTCTCTTTCTCTCTCTCTCTCTCTCTCTTTCTTTCTCTCTCTCTTGTTTTCTTTCTCTCTCTGAGCTTCGTGGCACACCTGACCATGTCTCATGGCACACTAGTGTGCCGCGGCACACTGGTTGAAAAACACTGGACTAGAAGACCTCCAAAGTCTCTTCAAATTCTATTTTCTATGTTTATAGAAGACTGGAATGTCTTATGGATTATGATGAAAATAGAAACATCTGAATTACTGATTTATGGATTAACTGAGTAAAAAGGATTGAATATGGGAAGAAGGGAATTACAGTACAGTATATGTAATTTTAATTTAATTGTCATTGTAGTTTTTATGAGAGACAATGTGTTTGTTTTGAACCAGTGCTTGTTTTTTTCTATCTGTATTGTGTTTTGCATTTTTTATCTTTTCATTTTCTTCATCTTGTGTTATGTTTGTCTTTGTGAAAATTTCTAATAATAATAGTATTACATAATTAAAAAACAATACCTGCCTGTATTAGGTCCTTGGAAAAAAACTGCCCCAAAAATGCCAAGTCCACACTAATCCCAACAATGAGAGCGAGAGAGAGAAAGAAAGGGAGGGAGGGAAGAAGAGAGAGAGAGGGAGGGAGGGAAAATACACAGAGGGGGGAGGGAGGGAGAAATACACAGAGAGAAAGAGAAAGAGAGAGAGAGAAAGAGAGAGAGAGAAAAAAGAGATAGAAAGAGAAAGAGAGAGAGAGAGAGAGAGAGAGAGAGACACAGAGAGAAAGAGACAGAGTGAGAAAGAGACAGAGAGAGAGAGAGAAATTTTGAGGAATACCACTAAAGAAGGAAAATTCTTATAGGAATTTTAAGGCAGGGTAAAAATAATGCTGACAAAAATTCTGAAATCTAGTCCAGGTATTCCTCAATTTACAACTACAATTTTCAGCCCAAAATTACTATCCAGTCATGTCTGATTCTAGGCTACAGGGTTCATCTTCATTTCTTGGTGAAGGGAACTAGCATTGTCCAAAGACAGTTTCCCTGTTTATGTGGCCAACATGGCTATATGTCAGGCATGTCAAGCTGGCAGTTCATGGGCTGAATGTGTCATGTGCAGGCCAGGCCCACCCTGGCTCCGCAAAGGGAAAAAACATTGTGACACATCACGATACGTCACATGATACAATTGAGTTTGACATCTGTGCTATATATCAAAGGCACAGAGAACACTGTTAACTTCTCATTAAAGTGGTACCTATTAATGTACTTTCATTTGCATGCTTTCAAACTGCTACCCTTAAAATAAATAGAAGATGTCATTTATCCTAGCTGCTTCAAACCAAACCAAATAATAAATAAAGTATTGAGAACATCCTATAAATAACCTTGTCAAAATGGTTTTGGACTAAGTTCCTCCAGTCCTGGAAACAGGTTTATTATATAGAGTCAATGTGGAATCAAGCCTAGCCATTTAATTTGAGGACAGGGACTGTTCATATAATTTCATTAATTACTATAGAAGGTCACAGCATTTCAATATGTTTTAGATTATGAAGTCCAGCCAGACACTATAAATCTTAAATAATATTGATGACTGTATTGTGGCTTATTCAATGAATTGAGGCTAGGCAAACTATGGCATTTAGATATAGATGCAATAGTTGAGGCACCAGCAGTGAAGGGCTGCAAAAATTTTACTACGACATTGTAGACATGGCTTGTTTTGTGGGTGTGGCTTGCTAGCCATGTGATCAGGTGGGAGTGGTTTGATGATCATGTGACCAGGGGTGGCTTAAAGGTCATTTGACTGGCTTAAAGGTGGACAACTTGATGTTACTCACATCAAGGGTTTAAGTTAGTGTTAGAGCACCTGACCTCTCCTTGCATTAAAGAAATACAATTTCCCTATCCATTTACTATTACTGAACACCCAAAATATACTATTTAATTCTATGTATATATGCCATATGTGTACATACATATTACACATAAACACACAAAATAATACATTTTCTACTATATAAACTGCATGTATTTGTACAAACACGCACACATAGCTCTTCCAAAATGATACACATTCTACTTTGTTTACTGCGATAGGAAAAACATTCCCAGAGCCCAGAAGGGGGGAAAGGGGGGGAGGGAATCATTTTTTTCCTACCGGTTTTGCATACCTGATCGTACCTGTAGGAGCCCATTACTGGGCACCAGGCTAGGAACCATAAGATTTTAAGTTCTACTCCTGCCTTAGGCATGAAGCCAACTGTTCACCTTGAGCCAGTCAATTTCTGTCAGCTGTAGGAAGCAAGGAAGGTATGCTTGTGTGTATGTCTGTTAGTATATGGGATCTTTTAAATATTTTAATTTTAAATTTGTTAGATTATTTATGATTTGTTTCCACGTGTTGTGAGCCGCCCCGAGTCTTCGGAGAGGGGCGGCATACAAATCTAAGTAATAAATAAATAAATAAATAAAATAAATCCACTTTAAAAATCTTGCCAAGAAAATTGCAGGAAATTGTGCAAGCAAATACCAAGAGTCCACTAAATCAGTGGTCCTCAACCTTCCTAATGCTGCAACCCTTTAATACAGTTCTTCATGTTGTGGTGACCCCCAACCATACAATAATAAAATTATTAGGAAACTCAGGGGTGGGTTCTAACTTACCTTGCTACTGGTTCACTTCCTCCTATGCTGTATGACTGTGCCTTGTGGGCACGCTTGCACTTTGCATTTGCATGCATGTACAGTGCTGAATTTTGAAAAAAAAAAACCTCAAAAAAAACAATATGATGACGCACGCGCAGTGCCAGAAATTCAGCTTCTTTGCATGCTCAGAATTTCCCATGGCACCGGCATAAAAGTCCAATCTCAAACAAATGAAGGGAACGCTTAAACAACACAATATAACTCCAAGTAAGTCAAACTTCTGTGAAATCAAACTGTCCACTTAGAAAGCAACACTGATTGACAATCAATGTCACATGCTGTTGTGCACATTCAACTTTGTACAGAACAAAGTATTCAATGAGAATATTTCATTCATTCAGATCTAGGGTGTGTTATTTGAGTGTTTCCTTTATTTTTTTGAGCAGCATACATACATACATACATGTATATATGTATATGTATTTGCAGTAGTCTATTTGCATGTTGGTGGAAATGTTATTTCCTATGGTCTTAGGTGGCCCTTGTGAAAAGGTCATTAGAGCCCCAAAGGGGCCGCAACCCACAGGGTTGACAACCGCTGCTGACAAAACAAAACAAAAGCATAGCTGAGTATGATATAATAATTAATATTTATAATAACAATTAATAATATTAATAATATTAATAATATTAATAATATTAATAATATTAATAATATTAATAATAATATTAATTATTATTGTTGTTGTTGTTGTTATTATTGTTGTTGTTATTATTATTATTATTATTATTAATAATAATTAGATTTGTATGCCGCACCTCTCCGAGAACTCGAATATATGAATGGAGTCTATTAGTTTAATCTATTTAATGTTTTCAAGAAGATTCAAAGAAAATGCTCCTCTTCCAATGCTTCTTATTGCAGAATGAAGCTGTTAGTATTTGTGTCCATCTGCTAAAAACCAACTTATTAAATTATAAAATCTGATTAGTGATGCACCTGTCACCAAGCACAGTTTGTCTTTCTAAAAAATAGTTAAGTTGTTGAATTGTGATATAATGGTATTACAGTCCCCTAACAGGAGCAGAGGTCGATTATCTAATTCTTCAGTATTGTTTGGTGATGTTTGAACAACTTTGTCAGACTCTGGAGGGAAAATATGACTGTGCTTGCTACCAAGACATTTAGTTGAGCAAATTAATAGCTTTACGCAAAACAGCAACTGAGCACGGTAGAAAAATATTACTTCTTAGTAGATGTGTGGTCCATTTCTCTCTGCTGTTTCTGGATCATCCAATGTTGACCTCCAATGCTGGGCAGTTTCTGGGAAAGTCCTCCATCACAAACAACTCTGAGCAACTTATAAAAAGACAACTAAGCAGAAATATTAAACACAAAATAGATTAAAAAAACAAGGTAAAACAAAGAAAACTCCATGATTGTCTTGTCTTTTATGAAGTTCAACCTTTCTGTAATAATAATAATAATTTATTGGATTTGTATGCCGCCCCTCTCCGTAGACTCTGGGTGGCTAACACCATCTTTATCTTTTTCTGTATGGGGTGGGGGGATGACAGGAACACTAACTCTTTCCCCCATCCCAAACATTTGTTTGGCCTTAGTCTTTATAAGCTATACATAAGGATTTTTGTAAACAAAACCTGTTTTGAATAATTATCCAACAGCTTCCTCCCCCAGCTTCATCCTGTTACTTCCTATTTTATCTTTAAAATAACATGCCATAACGTGGTATTAATGTATTTCAATACTTGTGTGCTTTGATTTTTAATTAAGGAACGCTACCCAGTGGCATTTATTAGCCACTTAAAAGCCTGGACTTCAGTAAAAGTTCTTTCACTCTGAATAATTTGTTTTTTCCCTTTTTCTGGTAAGCTCATCCTGCCCAAATGTGTCTCTATTTGTACAAAAATGAAATGCCAAAAGCTAAATGCAATATTTAAAGTAAAGTCATCACCTGAGCCAGGTGGGAAAAGAAAA
Source organism: Erythrolamprus reginae (assembly GCF_031021105.1). Taxonomy (NCBI): domain Eukaryota; kingdom Metazoa; phylum Chordata; class Lepidosauria; order Squamata; family Dipsadidae; genus Erythrolamprus; species Erythrolamprus reginae. The sequence continues at coordinate 290,028,420 of NC_091950.1, read as the reverse complement.
AAAAAACAATTATTTCTCTCCACAACATAATAATTCTGTCTCTGCAGCTTGAAATGAAGCTGGCATTTTCTCTTCTTCAATACTAGTGTCAAACTGCAGACTGATATCTAATTGACCAGCAACTATTAACAGAATTACAACTTTGGTTCTTAAGGGTTCCTTCCTGCTGAGCATGTGTCTTTGTTGCTGCATGCATGGGAATGCTTCGGCTTCTTCTTTCTTTCAAAGATATATCAGCTTGCATTTTATCTTGGCTGAATTTCATTCTTTTTCTGCCCATCTTGCTAATTCCCAGTTTTTTTGTTCTTTCTCAGTTTTCACTCATGTACATTGTACACCATAATCCACTGTCAGCACAATTCCTAAGGTGAAACTGTTTACATTGTTATCTCCTTCTATTACCCCAATGCATCTGTTTCAGAGAAAAAGAGCTGATACTGAGCCACACAGCTTCTTCAACCTTGGTAAAATTTTGTCCCTTTACTACTGGCATTTGAAAACTGCTGTTCTGCTAGTGCTAAGCTGAATTTTTTTCTGGAAACTTGTCCAAGTTTACTCTCCTGCAAGAGTCTTAATTTTCCCCTCTATATCAGCCAGATGTTTAAAAATATTTCTTGGTGTTTTGCTCTGATATTATTGAAGGTGGCAGAGAGAAATACCACTGTTATATTTGTTTTGTGTTATAGCTCTCTCCACGATTTAAGCCGCCTTGGCTTTGCAGACTTTTCAGCCTAAAAAGAAATTAGTGGGAAGAATTCCTGTGTAGTATCTATGGCAGGGGTGGGTTCTGATTTACCACACTGCCAGTTTACTTTCACATATTCCACGCAGGCACACCATGCACACATATGCAGCGCTAAAAAAACCATTTTCTGCGCATGTGCAGAAGCAAGAACTAGCTTTTGCACATGAGCAGAAGCAAAAGAACAAGATGGCAGTGCCAATGACACCATTGAGACAGCTGGTTTTGGCGGAGGGTGTCCAGGCAGCCATCGCTACCGGTTTGGTGAATAGGGGGAAATTCCCACTACCGGTTCTATGGAACAGGCAGGGACCCACTATTAGTTTGTGGAGATTCTCCGCCATCCAGGTCATAGGTGCACTGTTCTGGTGCACCACTAGGGGTCAGTCTAGGAGTGGAGTGGTTGGTTAATGTTGATTGTCTGTCTGATTATTCTTGGCTATATTTAAGAAGTTGTCAGAAGCTTGTTCCCTCAGAAATGTTTTAGTGTGCTGTTTGTTATAATAGATGAGTTATGAGTTACAAGATCTTCATCACACCTCAGTTACTACTCACACACTATTAAACATAGCTGTCTCAAAGGTGCTTTTTTTCCTTCAAGCGGCAATTGGATTCTCCCTCCCCCCCCCCTGAGGAAGAAGAAGAAAACATTTTGCTTCTCATCCAAGAAGATTCATCAGTTCTGATGGTGGTGAGGAGAATGGAAGGATTGGTACAGATTAGATAGGAATGGAAGAATAGGTTCTGGTAGGATAGAGGGGGGGATGGGGGGAGTTACTGACCCCCTCATAGAGGGTCCGCAACTTGGGGGTCCTCCTCAATTCACAACTAACATCTTTCAGCTGTGGCGAGGAGGGCATTTGCCCAGGTTCACCTGGTGCACCAGTTGCGACCCTATCTGGACAGGGAGTCACTGCCCACAGTCACTCATGCCCTCATCACCTCAAGGTTTGACTACTGTAATGCTTTCTACATGGGGCTACCTTTGAAAAGTGTTTGGAAACTCCAGATCGTGCAGAATGCGATCGCAAGAGCTATCATGGGCTTTCCTAAATATGCCCATGTCTCATCAACACTCCGCGGCCTGCACTGGCTGCCGATCAGTTCCGGTCACAATTCAAAGTGTTGGTTATGACCTATAATGCCCTACATGGCATCGGACCAGAATACCTTCAGGACCACCTTCTGCCGCACAAATCCCAATGTCGTCTGGCAGGACCCAGGGGAAGAGCCTTCTCTGTGGCAGCCCCGACCCTCTGGAATCAACTCCCCCTGGAGATCAGGACTGCCCCCCACCCTCCTTGTCTTTCACAAACTGCTGAAAACCCACCTATGCCGCTAGGCTTGGGGGACATAACTGACCCTTAACTGTTTTATTTTATGTATGGTTTAATTGGATGGTATGACTATTTTATAATGGGTTTTTATAATTGTTTGTAATATTAGATTTGTGCTTTGTATTTGTTGTGAGCCGCTCCGAGTCTTCGGAGAGGGGCGGCATACAAGTCTAATAAATTATTATTATTATTATTATTATTATTATTATTATTATTATTATTATTATTATTATATTGAATTTCTTTGCAGTCAGCTTTTTGCAGTCTTTTGATGATTGCAAATAAATACAATCCTTCCATCCCTCCCATCCTATCAAACCTATTCTTCCACCCCTCCACCATCACAACTGATGATGCTTCTTGAATGAAAAGTGAAATGTTTTCTTCTTCCTCAAGGAAAAAAGAAAGAACAGTCCAGTTGCTTTTTGAAGAGAAAAGCACTTTTGATGTCCCTGTATAGCAGAGGTCTTCAAACTTGGCAACTTTAAGACTTGTGGACTTCAACTCCCAGAATTCTAGCATAGCAAGAACTCTACCATAGCTGGCTAGAAAATTCTGCGAATTGAAGTCCACAAGTCTTAAAGTTGCCAAGTTTGGAGACTCCTGCTGTATAATGTTTTCCTTATATATTAATTGGAATGAGGGAAGCCAAGAACCTGCAGACTGTTAGAGAGATGACGGTCTAGTAGAGTATAGGACAGGGGTCTCCAACCTTGGCAACTTTAAGACTTGTGTACTGCAAGTCCGCAAGTCTTAAAATTGCCAAGGTTGGAGACCCCTGGTATAGGATATAAACATAGAACTTGGTTACCTCGTAACTAAACACCTGCTGCAACAACACATCATCCATGAAAATTTTAATGAAATTGTTTTCGGCTTTGAAATAATCTCTGTCTTCTCTTGGATCAAATTGAATGGGAACTATTAAAAATGTATAAGATTGCTTTTTCCTGCCATATTCAGATTCTCTGGGTCGCGTCGACTAAAGAATGTCGTTTGGCAGGCCCCAGGGGAAGAACCTTCTCTGTGGCAGCCCCGTCCCTCTGGAATCAACTCCTCCCGGAGATTAGAACTGCTCCCACCCTCCTTGTCTTTCGTAAATTGCTCAAGACCCCCTATATCGCCAGGCATGGGGGAACTGAGACACCTTCCCCAGGCTTTTATATTTTATGTTTGGTATGTATGTGTTGTTTGGTTTTAAATGATAGGGTTTTATATGTCTTTTTCTCTTTTAATATTAGATTTGTTCCACTGTAACATTGTTTTTATTATTGTTGTGAGCCGCCCCGAGTCTTTGGAGAGGGGTGGCATACAAATCTAATATATTATTGTTGTTGTTGTTGTTGTTGTTGTTGCACTATACTTGAGAAATGCTGTTGGGCTCAGACTGAGGCATCAAACATTTTCTGTTGCTAAGACAAAAATAGGTAAGTTTGAAGTGTTGATCTGTGGTTTATTGTGTTACATTGTAAGCCACTCTGAGTCTGTTTTGATGGGAGTGTGATATAGATGCTATATGTATATAAATCTAAATAATTTCTATTTAGCTTCCAACTGCAATTAGTTCTAGGGCACATAGAGCAAAACAGATTCTTTATATCAGTCTCTGGGTCCTGATGGACACATCTCCCCCCACCAGTGTTGTTTTGATCATTGTCATTTAATCTTCTTCTTTCTAGCGTATTCCCGCAAGCAATGGAAAATCAACACATTTGGTTTCTCACTTATTAATTACATCTTTGCAATTAATATTGCCCATGAAGTTGCTAAGAAATGTGTGTGCGTGCCCATTGCATCTCCAGTGATTTGAAGACTCTTTGTCTTCCCATACCAATGAAGACTCTTTGTCTTCCCATACCATACCCATACTCTTTGTCTTCCTAAGGACCCTGAAAAATATAGATGCAGTCCCTCAAAAAAAGAAGAAAAGAGGGGAGAAGGGAGGGGAGAGGAGAGGAAAGGGGAAGGGAAGAGATTTTTCTGAATGGAGAGAAAAATAAATTCAAATATACCACCAAAGAAATTTTGAAATAAATTCTAAAGCAACACTTTGGAGTGAAGAGAAGAAAAATGAGCTGAATGAAAATGAAATAGAAGAAAAGAAAAGAAAAGAAAGCTTTCAGGAAATGTGAGGACCATAATGTATGGTATTCAATGCTCTTTCAAGCATTATATAGTTATGTTCAGTAAATACAAATTCAGATTGGTAGCAGAGTTTATCTCACAACCTACATCTTTGTTAAGATGTTTCAATGCCTCATTATGAAGACTGTGGGTGGGCCAATGGATTGTACTTTTTCATAGAAATGCTGAATACAATGTTAAGAATGTCATTTGTTCCTGTATGATAGGTGAAAAATAAAGTGCAGTTATAAGATACAAAGGAAAAAATATTCTATATTTTTGCTTAAGCAATCATTATTTCAACTATTTTAAATCTTTGTTAAACAGAATGGTTATGATAATTGTAGGGAAGCCAGGAGAAAGAAAGAAAGAAAGAAAGAAAGAAAGAAAGAAAGAGAAAAAGGAAGGAAGGAAGAATGGAAGGGAAAGATGGGAGGGAAAGATGGGAGAGAGGGAGAGAAGAAGGAAGGCAGGCAGGAAGGCATGACCGACATGTTTCAATATATCCACTGCAATCTTTTAATACATTAATATTACAGACCTTTTAAAGTGTTATTTTAAATTGCTTGTGAATAATACTGTATCTACATTGTTTTGTTCTTACAGCCTGAGAGAAAATTGTGGTTCTTGTACATAATTAATGTAACTTTGCTGAACTTGTGACCTGGCTCTGAAAGTATAAATGTACGAAATATTAGAAGCGCATAGTTAGTATACTTCTAGATGTTCAACATTACTATTAAACATACATTAACACACTGATATTAAGAATCTTAATATATTGAGAGCCAGTATGAAATAATGGATATGATGTTAGGACAGGACTAAGGAGAGCAAGATTCAACTTTGTCTCTGTAATGGAAACTCATTGAGTGATATTGTCAATATTTCAACCTAATCTGCCATACATGATAGACTGCATGAAATGAAGTTTTGTATGCTGAATTGACTTCCTAGAAAAAGGGAAAAACAGAAATATTTTTTTAAAAAATCCCAATGCATTATTATGTCTCTTTAATTATAAAGCCTTATGATTCTGATAACATAAATTATATACAATCGTATAAATGATTACATAGTATGAGCTATCGTAGTAAATATACAGTATGCTCTACAATAGTGACTTCATTAATATAACAAGAAAATATGCTAATGGTATGTATTATATAATACATAAATAATACACACCAACATGTCAAATAACATTATCACAGAAAATATTTACATCCAAACTTATCCATTTAGAGAAATATCTCTGATTGGATCAGAACTACAAAACTTGTACTCTTTTCTATTTCACCTGAAATACAGATGAATAGGCTTGGGTTTAATCCCTTTCAGATGAATTTCTAAACACATAATTTTTTTAGATTAGGTTGTACGTTTTTAACTTTCATGAACAAAGTATTGCAATCTTAGCAGTCGGAACACTTCTGAATTCCAGCTGGGAATTTAACAAGAACACAAACTGCATTCTCTTCTAGAGTATAATTCCCCCTTGGTGTCATTGTCCTCAGAAATAGATGCCACAACAAAGCAGCGGTGTCTTAAGCTGATTTTTCGCTGCAGTCATCCATTAAATCTGCAGACTGACAAGTAGGGTCTCTCTTCTTTGGGGTACTTCAGGGTCATCAATGAACCTGCTGACCTTTCTGTGAATATGAGGAAAGATGAGGATATTATTGGAGGGTCTGTCGGGAGGGCCACAATGATACGTTTCTTTGCAGTGTTGCACAGGCTAAGAAAGAAAAATCTAACCAGTACTGGTCTTGATTCAATTTTCTTTTTTGATAGCCAAAAATGTGAGAAATATATTACACAGGGTCAGAGATGGATTCCTACAGGTGTGGATATTATGAGTAGAGGCCCAACAATGACGCAATTTTGGTGTAATGCCTCTAGTGCTGACTTTGCTGGTCTGTGCACATGGCCATCATTTTTTGGGTAAATTTTTACAATTTTTCGGCTCTCTGAGCATGCGTGGAAGTAAAATTGTCCCTCTGAGCATGCACAGAAGTAAAAGTTCGCAAAGGGATGTGTCTGCACACCAGTAAGAAAGGTAAAAGGAACCCACCCCTGGATAGGGTTCTTAGTCTAATACATTAGATTGATCTCAGCCATATTAACATGTTCCCAGTTTCTATTTTTAGATAGAAATGCAATAAAATTAAATTAAAATTAAATGCTTAAAGAACAATATTTCATGATCACCATTGTTGCAACTGTGTGAAGACTGCAAGACTCTCAATTTTTTTGTGACTGAAACTTCACCACATTTGACAGAGAAGTGTCCATTTGGAGAGGAGCATAGAATGAATGGAATTGTGTGCATGTATATGTATGCGTCTGATATTTTACAATATTTTCTCAGAAGCACATTCATTTCCAGAAGCACCTTGGGTACTCTTTGTTGGGGTCAAGGGAAAGGGAGGGTTTTGCCTTCTCTTTCTGCTCAAGATCCCCATGGACAATTGGTGGGCCACTGTGTGACACAGAATGCTGGACTCAATGGGCTTTGGCCTGATTCAGCATGGCTCTTCTTATGTTCTTATGTTAATTTCACTTTAATTCTTTTCTGGCTACATCAAGATTAGAACAATAAACAATAGAATGGAAGAAAGAGACAATGTGTACCCAAATTGACTAATATCCTATTTTAATAATGGAGATGTGTTAAATATTTTCTGTTATAGGAGAGGTCAATGAGTCAGCTTAGAAACTGTGAGGCTGATTTCAGAGAACATCTAATTCTGTTCTTCAACAGAGGAAAATAGATAGACTCAGGAGAAATCTCCAGGACAGCTGCTGTTGTTTCCTACTAGCATCTGCTACTAAAGATGGTTGATCCACTCTGCTTAATGGTAGGACAGAGCATGGCTAATTACTTAAGCATTTGAAAGGGAGGTAGCTATCCGGATTTACATCTCATCAAATTTAAATGAATGCTGAGTGGTAATTTTTTTTTTAAAAAAAAATGCATTATGTCAATTAACAGGTTGGTTAGTGAATGGCAATACCTGTTGTAGCTGTGAAACTGGCTTTCATCCTTGGAGGAGGAGGAGGAGAGGGGAAGGAGGAGGAGGAGGAGGGGGGGAGAAGAGGAAGAGGAAAAGGAAGAGGAGGAGGAGGAGAGGAGGAAGAAGAGAAAGAGGAAGAGGAGGAGGAGGAAGAGGAAGAGGAAGAAGAAGAAGAAGAAGAAGAAGAAGAAGAAGAAGAAGAAGAAGAAGAAGAGAAGAAGAAGAAGAAGAAGAAGAAGAAGAAGAAGAAGAAGAAGAAGAAGAAGAAGAAGAAGAAGAAGAAGAAGGGTTTTGTTAGATATTTGCCTGGGTGACCTACCCAGACAGGGTAAAAGTCAAAAGTTCAGATTTGTTTATTGCATGTTGATTGGTTGCCTTCTTTTGGTGCTTAAAATGTATCTTTGTAAAACTGCCCTGTTGCTGGGCTAGATTGTATAAATAGGAGAACTGTCATTGTATACACCTCTCAATACTCCATTGCTTCTTGACTGAATTGACTTCCTTGTCCTGTTAGCGAAATAAACCTTGCTTGATTCAACCTTGCTTTGAGAGTTATTACATTGGCGACGAGGAAACCGACCCTCCGTGTGCTATCATGGCTACTCCATCGGTAGTCTTGCCACCTGAATTCTTTGACCCAGAAAGAATGACCTGGACAGCCTACATGGCGAAGTTTGAAATATTTTTGGAAACGGCCGGCATGAAAGACGCCGACAGCGGCCGCAAGCATGCCCTTTTCCTCAATTACTGTGGCACACAGATTTTTGAGCTGGCAGAAACCCTCAATGACCCTGAACCGGTGAACTCAGTTTCCTGGGACACTCTCTCTGTTTGTTGCTAGTGTCTGTTTTCCATACAACCACTGTTCATCCCTGCAGTTTGGAGAAAGGTAAAGAAGAAAGAGAAAGCAAAGAGGAGAAACAAGAGAAGTCACAAGGAAGGAAGCTAAGTTGCCAAACTCTGTCTCTTCACATTTTTTCTTAAGCCTCACTCACTCTTTACTTCATGTAGAATATTCCAAAAGAAATGCAGCTTTTTCAGTGGAAAATAAGTTGCATATTTCCAGGATCTTTTTATGTCTTTTGTAATATTAGCACATGCATCTGAATGGCAGATGAGAGGAAAGAGGATCCCAAAGGTGACATTTTAGGCCATCTGGTTTTACTGTAAACCAAGATCACTAAACTGTACGTTCTTTATTTTAACATAATGAAGGAAGTGGCCATGCTGTGAAATGTAAAGCCATGTTCAGCCATGGAAACTCACTGGGTGATTTTGCAACAGTTGTTCTTTCTTAGCCTGACTTACCCCTCAGGGTTCCTAAGGTGGGGGTAAAGATGAAAAGACATCTTCAAGAAAGCAATCTGAAGCTGTTTTTTTTTCATTCGCAACCTAAACCTAATAATAAAATGTGTAAAACAAATGTACCCTCAAATGTATATATTAAACCCTTCCACTAGAAGTGTAAGTGTGTGGGGGAGGGTGGGGTGGGTGTAATGGGGGAAGTGAGGTTATAAAAAAATAATTAAGCCAGCAGCAATCAAGTTACATTCAAAATCAAAGGCATCCACTGATATCTATTGTCACTTGCACATCTTACTTATTTATTTGTTTTCAGTGGGACACTCTTTCTTCTGGCAAATATAAGATAACACAAACACATTACTTACCCAATTCAGAAATAATCTATCTGAGGTGGGGAGGAACCCTTTAATTTCCTATTGTGTCAATATAGTAATCATGAGGAGGTAAAGTGGTAAAACATCAGAAGATTTTTCCCTCATGGATAAAAATCTGGTAGAGTACAATATTCATCTAACGGAACGTTTCCATTAACTTTGTTACTAACCTATTCACCTGTTACTAACTTATCTTGAACAAAGGCTGCTAACTTGAACAATGGGCGCTATCTAACAAAATGAAACTCAATGGTGAAAAAGTAAGGTTCTACATTTAGGCAAGAAAAACAAAATGCACAGGTACAGTATATGTGGTACATTGCTCAACACTAGTAACTGTGAGAGGGATCTTGGAGTGGACAACCATTTAAATATGAGCCAGCAGTGTGCAGCAGCTGCCAAAAAAACCAACACAGTTCTAGGCTGCATTAACAGAGGGATAGAATCAAGATCACATGAACTGCTAATACCATTTTATAAGGCCTTGGTAAGGTGACTCATATTGCATTCAGTTTTGGTTGCCACAATGCAAAAAGATTGTTGAGACTCTAGAAAGAGTACAGAGAAGAGCGACAAAGATGATTAGGGTATTGGAGGCTAAAACATAAGAAAAACGGTTGCAGGAACTGGGCATGGCTAGTTTAATGAAAAGAAGGACCAGGGGAGACATGATAGCAGTCTTCCAGTATCTCAGGGGTTGCCCCAAAGATGAAGGAGTCAACCTATTCTCCAAAGCACCTGAGGGTAAGACAAGAAGCAATGAGTGGAAAGGACTGAAGCGACTTAGATCTAAGGAGAAATTTCCTGACAACTAGAACAATTAATCAGTGGAACAGCTTGCCTTCAGAAATTGTGAATGCTCCAACACTGGAAGTTTTTAAGAAGATGTTGGATAACCATCTGTCTGAAGTAGTGTAGGGTTTCCTGCCTAAGCAGGGGGTTGGACTACAAGACCTCCAAGGTCCTTGTTGTTGTTGTTGTTGTTGTTGTTGTTGTTGTTGTTATTATTATTATTATTATTATTATTATTATTATTATTATTATTATTATTACCTTACATTCTGTTTGCCTAGAGATTAGTAATCTGGGGGGGGGGGGGGTTGCTGCTTTTCTAAAATGACAAATACACAGAAGTTGTCAAAGCTTGGCAGAAGATAATTCATGGTTCATGGCTTGCTTGAATGTAACAGTCTTCCTAGTTCACAACTTGTTCAGGATCCATTTGCATCCTTTTTATTTTATAGCATATCTGATACAAGACTTTACTTTTTTATTTATTTTCTTGATTATTTGTTACCCATTTATTTATAAAATAATAGATTGGGGTGGGTTTTTTTTTTACTTATCTGAAGCTGTAGATATCAAGAAAACTATTTTGGATGGTGGCTCAAGATGGCTTCTTCCATAGACAATTACTAGGGAACAGACATGCTACAAGTGTCCTATGAGCCAATTGTCTTTGGGAATTAACAAATCATGGGATAATCCACACTTGGGAAGGATTTGTGAAAGAGTCCTTCCTGCTTAAAAAATAGACATACAAAAGCTCGGATGGAGGAAAGCTGAAAGGAGAAATTCTTTGAAGTTCTGCATTGACTTGACTGAGAACATTCATTTTCCCTGGTTGCTTCTTAGACAAGAAAAAACTTCAATTGTCTATTTGTTTACGAAGTAAGTGTAAAGACAGATAGCGCTAAATCCTGTAAGTCTCTGAGAAGGACAGCAATGCCCACTTTGCTTCTCTGACAAATCTATAGGCCGTTCCAACAATTACATGCCATCTGTTGGCTGCAGTCATTCTGTTGCCTCTGAGGCCTGTGCAGAAACAAATCTCCTTCATGACGGAAGGTTGAATGTACAACTCAAAGGTAACTTTAACAGGGTGAGTGGCCAGTTAATCCCCTTAGCGAAGAGGGACTGAGCTGCTACCATCTCTAATTGATTCTGAAATGAATCAGTATAGAAAATTAGAAGGTTTGGATTCCCGGGTGAGCCACAATAAAGAACCAAGATGTAAGCCTGACAACTGAATGGATTCAGAAATGAAAATCAGATAAGCAGCTTAAAACAGTACTTAAGACCAGAAATGATTTGAATGCTCTTGTTAATGGCACACATTGTAGAGTGTTGCCAAGTTAATTTTCTCAGAAGATGAGTTCTTGCAGAAAAGAAATATATGCCAGCTTCTCACAGCTCCCCCCCCCCATTGCACTTGTTTATTCAATTCCACCCCCTACTCCAGTCGCTGCAAAGCCAAAAAGAAAGGATTAGATGACTGACGCTCCTTGCGTAGGTGAACTGTTGTATATAGTATACTGTTATTAGCCTTTCTGGCCTGTCTTAATTTGCAAATGAGGAGCTGACATTCATTTACTCTCTCTTGTATTTGCATACAGTTTCACAATGTGAAAAGCAAACACTGTCACTGGTGGCTAGGTTGTTTATGCTATCTTTAAATAGGCACAGCCTATTAAGGCATTTTCTGCTGATTTTTTCCCCCATCCCCTCTTTGCATTTTTTTTAAAAAAAACACTTTTGAATGTGTTTGGTCTAATAAGTTTGGAAAGCTACATTGCAAAGTATGAGACTATTGCTCCATGAGCTACAAATCTGAGGCTGAAACTGAAAGATAATCGTTCCTGCCAAATGTTTGTGGATGTGTGCTGCTAGTTGCAGTTGGGTGCAGCTAAAAGAAGCTACAATTCTGCTTTCTCCCCCAAGGTCATTCAACAGAAATAAATGGTGCGAGATTCCAGGCACATACTAGGAAATAGTAAATTAAGAAATGTATAATTAATGGCTGGAAGTTGTGATTATAAGTTATAATGATGGTCACCAACCTGGTGGGCCTTTAAGGAAGGCTATTAATAAGAGTTAGTTCTGATGGGTATATTTTATCTCTATAAATGATGGAAGCAAACCTCTCAGTAGGACATGCTGGAGAACATGATCAGCAAAGTGCACCACGTGTATCCTGCTTATTTCTTTATAATTTGAATCACCTTGACTTCTGCAGTAACAGAGTAATTCACTAGATGGGCTCCCCCTCCCATTCCAACAGGATTCCTCTTATTCCCCTTTTTGGGAGTGTTCTGGAATGAGACCATTAATATTTCAGAATTCTTCCATTTCACAGAGTACAGAGAAGAGCAACAAAGATGATTAGGGGACTGGAGACTAAAACATATGAAGAATGATTTCAGGAACTGGGTATGTCTAGTTTAATGAAAAGAAGGACTAATGGAGACATGATAGCAGCATTTCAATATGTCAGGGATTGCCACAAAGAAGAGAGAGTCAACCTATTCTCCAAAGCATCTGAGGGTAGAACAAGAATCAATGGATGGAAATTAATCAAGGAGAGAAGCAATTTAGAACTAAGAAGAAATTTCCTAACAGAACAATTATTCTATTCTATTCTATTCTATTCTATCCTATTCTATTTTGAAAGAAATCTCCCTATAGTTTTCTTGATAGAAGTATGGAAATAGTTTATAATTGCCTTCTTCCGGGGTGTTTTTTAAACTTCTGAATCTAGCTTACAGCTCTATTATTTCCTGGTTGTTTCTTCCTACCCAATTCTTAATACAGTCCAATGATTCTTAGCTTTTGGGAATCAGTCCGCTGCGACTGCTAAAGGCAAGCTCTAGGATACTATTCCTTTCATGCATGAATTCCCAATTTATTAATGTTGATATAAGATAGCAGAATGACATGAATGAACATGGTCAATCACATGCTATTCCTTCTGAGCAGAAGTGGAAATAGAACAGGTCAACTGTCCTGCATCATCAAATACCTAAACGAAATTAATTATCTTTAGTACGGTTTTTGACCAGCCTTCACAATAGAAGACCTTAAGAAGAAACTACTTTTTAGCTTTCGTTTTAAATTTGTCTTCTACTATAAACATCTACCTAAAATCTTTAAGTCTCTCTTTTGCACAGGGTGTACTTCCTCAAAACCAACAAGAAACAGACTCTATGGATGGCAGAGGCACAACCTTTCCACTCCTTCCTTAGCATTTTTGCACAATGTAATCTTTTGAAAAGTGAGATGTTTGACATCTCTCTCAGAGGAAATCCTGCACCTATTTTGACAGCACTATCTCTAGCATGTCTCTTTTGGCCAGGAAAACCTGCCTGGAAGGGAAAAAGAAAAAAATTGCACGACCACAGCTTTTTGTGTGTGCTGGTTGCTATGGATAAATTGCATAGCAACAAGACACGGGACACTGGCCTACATCTGAGGGGAAGAAGATAAAAAAAAGTTGCCTATAGCGTATCATGGATATTTTTATAAAACAAAAAGTAACATACCACATTGAATATTAATGCTTGTGTACAGAAGAGAGAAACCTTACAGATATTTTAAAAATTAACTGTGGGCTATATTGATTGGCAGGACATAGCTGACCTTGACTGAATTTTAAAACTCTGAATAGGTTGTGCCTATTTAATACTTGGACATGGCACCACTAGGAAATCCAAAAATTGTAAATTAGATTTGGATTTTTAAAAAAAGAAATAATGGAAGAAGGTGTTGCAAGACCATTTTTATGTTATAAATTATAACAAAAACAAGAAAAAGCAAATAATCACCTATTTATTTTATTGAACATTGCATATTTCCAGTGTGGTTATTGTTTAAATATTTGGACAAAGAATCCTGAAATTAAAGTAGAGGAAATGCTGGGGAATGTATATACCAATGGCTGCATCTCTAATTATCCATCTGTTAAACTACTGAAGTTCACAGATGACACAACAGTGATTGGACTCATTTGAGAGAATGATGAATCCACATACAGACAGGAGGTTGAACAACTAACCTTTTGGTGCAACCAGAATACACTCAAAACCATAAAAATGGTGGTAGACTTTAGGAGAAACCTGCAAATTTTCCACCTCTTAGAGTACTGGACCATACAATATCAATATCAACAGTAGAGTCCTTCACATTTCTATGTTCGACCATATTGCAATTTCTAAAATGGACACCTAACATCAAGCTTCTCAAAGTCATCAAAAAAGCACAACAAAGAATGATCTTTCTGCACCAATTCAGAAAGCTCATACTGCCCAAGGAGCGGCTGATACAGTTATATAGAGGAATTATTGAGTCTGTCATCTGCACCTGTACAACTGTCACAGATTTCAGAGGATAATCAGAACTGCAGAAAAAACAATTGCTACCAACCTGCCTGCCATTGAGGTAATGGATACTGCATGAGTCAAAAATAGGGTGGTGAAAATATTTAGATGTTTCACATCCTGGACACAAACTGCTTCAACTTCTACCCTCAAAACGATGCTACAGAACACTGCACACCAGAACAACTAGATACAAGAACAGTTTTTTCCTGAATGCCATCACTGTGCTAAACAAATAATTCCCTTAACACCATCAAACTATTTTTTAAATCTGCACTACTATTAATCTTCTCATTATTCCCATCACCCATCTCCTCCTACAAATGACTGTATGACTGTAACTGTGTTGCT